>NC_053023.1:363314244-363614244 GCF_003073215.2 Triticum urartu
AGACACTTTAGTCTCCTTGAATATTTACTTGGGGTGCCTCGGGCATCCCCAAGCATGAGCCCTTGCCTCTCTTCCTTCTTCTCACATCAAGACCTTCTCGATCATCGAACACTTCATCCACCCAAAACTTCAACAGAAAACTCGGTAGGATCCGTTAGTATAATGAAGCAAATCACTACTCTAAGTACTGTTGCAAACCAATTCATATTTTTTTTTTGCATTGTGTCTACTGTAATATAACTTTTTCATGGCTTAGTCCACTGATATGAAACGATAGTTTCATCAAAACAAGCAAACTATGCATCAAAAACAGAATCTGTCTAAAACAGAACAGTCTGTAATAATCTGAACATTCACCATACATCTGTTACTTGAAAAATTCTACCAAAATTAGGAAAATAAAAAAAATTTATAGTAATACAGTTAAAAAAGAGTCAGAACCATTTGACGTTACAGCAAAAAATGTAAAATCGCGCACTACAGCCAAAGTTTCTGTCCTGCACGGTACAAACCATCAAGCAAATGTAAACATCCTAAAGGCAAACCTTGGCACATTATTTTTATAATACAATGGAATTGTACAAGGGGATAATTATTTGTATTGAAAATTTTCTGTAATCAAGATTCACAAAGTTTCCATGAGCATGAACAAAGTTCAAGGCTAGCTCCCACTTCAACAATGCTTGTCTTTCTCACTTTCGCTTTCCTTTTTGAAAAAGTTTTGGGTTCCCCTCTTTATTTTTGTTGTTTTTAAACTATATAAAAGCACTCAACAGAAATAAATGACTCTCTAAAACTTCGGGTTGTCTCCCTGGCAGTGCTTTCTTTAAAGCCATTAAGCTAGGCATATAGTGCTCAAGTAGTGAATCCACCCGGATCCCAAGGTATATCAAAGCCAATTTTAATTAGCAATGATTTGGCATTTAGTAGTGAGCACAAAGCAACATATATCAAGTAATGACGAAGTCTAACTCTCTTCCTATGCATCGGGATGTCATAAAAGAACAATTCATGCACACAAAGTAAAGGCCAATGCATAGTATAAACAGTTTCTTGCAATTTTATCATATTGGAAACATAGAGAGGTGGAGATATAGTTCCTCTCTCATAATAATTGCAAGCAGGAGCAGCAAGCACATGCATATTATATTCATCAAAATCATCATGTGCAACGGTAAAAGGCAACCCATCAATATATTCCTTAATAAGAGCAAACTTCTCCGATATACCGTAGTTTGGAGAATTCAAAAAGATAATAGGACTATCATGTGTGGGTGCAATAGCAACAATTTCATGCTTAACATAGGGAACTATAGCAAGTTCATCTCCATAAGCATAATTCATATTGGCATCTTGGACACAAGCATAGCAAGCATCATCAAAAAGGGATATTTCAAAAGAATCAACGAGATCATAACAATCATCCTCCGGCAAGCACGAAGGGAAATTAAACGATGTATGCGTTGAAGAGTTACTCTCATTAGAAGGTGGGAACGGGTAGCTAATCCGCTCTTCCTCCTTTTGTTCTTCGCTCTCCTCCTCATCTTTTTCATCGAATGAGCTCATAGTTTCATCAATTTCTTCTTCCATAGACTCATGCAAAATAATAGTCTCTTCTTGGATAGCGGAGACTTTCTCAATAAGCGCATTAATATAGGAATTATATTCATAATTATCATAGCAATATTTTAAGATAGCTAAATTTTCAGGCCTATAAACATCATCATCATAAGCTTCATGCTTTTCAAACAAAGATTCAATTTCATAAGCACCCTTAAAAGCAACAAATTCTTCTATTTGTTCCACATCATAGTAATCATATATACCATTAGCATAAGAAGCTGAGGTTTCATTATCATTAAATTCACATGAAAAGGGAAGGTGTGGATCCTTCACCTTAGATCAACAAGTATAATCATATCTCAAGCATAGTTGCCTAGCATACCAATTCAATATATGAATTTGATCCCATAATAGTTTCCCTTTTTGTGTCAAGCGTTAATCCCTAAAGTATTCACGTTGATCCAACGTTACTCCCATTACATAATTGAATGGGGTTTGCTCAGGATTATTAAAGTAGTACATAATATTTTTCACATAACCAGCATCGAGGGTTTTAGGAGGTTCCCCATCTCCATGAGTAGCAAGTGCACCTAATTTTTTTGGTATTTCGTGTTCCATATCCATAACTAAAGATAGAGAACAACTAAGAGCAGCAAATAAAAATTACTTAGTGATGAAGCAAACAAGCACACACGAGAATATTCACACCACGCTATTGCTCCCCGGCAACGGCGCCAGAAAAAGGTCTTGATAACCCACAAGTATAGGGGATCGCAAAAGTTTTCGATAAGTAAGAGTGTCGAACCCAACGAGGAGCTAAAGGTAGAACAAATATTCCCTCAAGTTCTATCGACCACCGATACAACTCTACGCACGCTTGACGTTCGCTTTACCTAGAACAAGTATGAACCTAGAACTACTTTGTAGGTGTTGTTGGATAGGTTTGCAAGATAATAAAGAGTACGTAAATAAAAAGTAGGGACTGTTTAGATAAAGAAACAATAAAGTAAATATAGCGAGTGTGGAAAAGTGGTGGTAGGAGTTGCGAAATTGCCCCTAAGAAATTGGCTACTTTACTAGAGCGATAGCAAGTATTATGTGGGAAAGGCCACTGCTAGCATGTCATCCCTGACATGGAATTCTATGCACTTATTGTTGGAACTATTAGCAAGCATGCGCAACTACTAATGTTCATTAAGCTAAAACCCAACCATAGCATTAAGGTATATTGGCCCCCCTTCAATCCCGTATGCATCAATTTCTATGCTAGGTTGAAGCTTCTGTTAATCTTGCCCTCCAATACATAGTCCTATCAACATACAACTAACCCTAGGGTGTGATCCACGCGCGCAATCATATGATGGGCACCAAAGGACAGCAACATAACAACAAGAAAATTAAATCAATCATAACAATTCATCAAAAACCGATAGGACAACGAAAATCTACTCAGACATCTTAGGATGGCAACACATCATTGGATAATAATATGAAGCATAAAGCACCATGTTCAAGTAGAGGGTACAGCGGGTTGCGGGAGAGTGGACCTCTATAGATAGAGGGGGGAAGGTGATTGAGATGTTGGTCAAGATGGCGGAGGTGTTGGTGTAGATCGCGGTGATGATGATGATGGCCACGGCAGCGTTCCGGCGCCACCGAAAGAGAAGAGGAGAGGGGGCCCCTTCGTCTTCTTCTTCCTTGACCTCCTCCCTAGATGGGAGAAGGGTTTCCCCTCTGGTCCTTGGCCTCCATGGCACGGGAGGGGTGAGAGCCCCTCCGAGAGTGGATCTGTCTCTCCCTAGTTCTGCGTTCTCAGATTCTTCCCTTTCACCGTTTCTTATATTCCCGGAGATCCGTAACTCCGATTGGCCTGAAATTTTAACACGATCTCACGAAAGATATTAAAAAGGTGAAGCGTATGAGACAAACTTAATTCTATTTTTTAGTTTTCTTTTATAAACTAAACTAGTGATAAAACAAGAAACTAAAAGACTCGATTGCAAGACCTAAAGATATACCTTCAAGCACTAACCTCCCCGGCAATGGCGCCAGAAAAGAGCTTGATGTCTACTACACAACCTTCTTATTGTAGACATTGTTGGGCCTCCAAGTGCAGAGGTTTGTAGGACAGTAGCAAATTTCCCTCAAGTGGATGACCTAAGGTTGATCAATCCGTAGGAGGCGTAGGATGAAGATGGTCTCTCTCAAGCAACCCTGCAACCAAATAACAAAGAGTCTCTTGTGTCCCCAACACACCCAATACAATGGTAAATTGTATAGGTGCACTAGTTCGGCGAAGAGATGGTGATACAAGTGGTATATGGATGGTAGATAACGGTATTTGTAATCTGAAATTATAAAAACAGCAAGGTAGAAAGTGATAAAAGTGAGCGTAAATGGTATTGCAATGCGTTGAAACAAGGCCTACGTTTCATACTTTCGCTAGTGTAAGTTCCCTCAACAATACTAACATAATTGGATCACATAACTATCCCTCAACATGCAAAAAAGAGTCACTCCAAAGTCACTAATAGCGGAGAACGAACGAAGAGATTATGGTAGGGTACGAAACCACCTCAAAGTTATTCTTTCCAATCAATCTGTTGGGCTATTCCTATAAGTGTAACAAACAGCCCTAGAGTTCGTACTAGAATAACACCTTAAGACACAATTCAATCAAAACCCTAATGTCACCTAGATACTCCAATGTCACCTCAAGTATCTGTGGGTATGATTATACGATATGCGTCACACAATCTCAGATTCATCTATTCAACCAACACAAAGGACCTCAAAGAGTGCCCCAAAGTTCCTACCGGAGAATCACGACGAAAACGTGTGCCAACCCCTATGCATAGGTTCATGGGCAGAACCCGCAAGTTGATCAGCAAAACATACATCAAGTTAATCACGTGATATCCCATTGTCACCATAGATATCCACGGCAAGACATACATCAGGTGTTCTCAAATCTTTAAAGACTCAATCCGATAAGATTACTTCAAAGGGGAAACTCAATTCATTACAAGAGAGAAGAGGGGGAGGAGAAACATTGGATCCAACTATAATAGCAAAGCTCGCGATACATCAAGATCGTATCACCTCAAGAACACGAGAGAGAGAGAGACCAAACACATAGCTACTGGTACATACCCTCAGCCCCGAGGGAGAACTACTCCCTCCTCGTCATGGAGATCACCGGGATGATGAAGATGGCCACCGGAGAAGGATTGCCCCCTCCGGCAGGGTGCCGAAACGGGTCTAGATTGGTTTTCGGTGGCTACGGAGATTTCTGGCGGCGGAACACCCGATCTAATCTTTGTTCTGGAAGTTTTAAGTTACATAGGTATATATGGGTGCAGGAGGTATGTCAGGGGAGCCACGAGGGCACCATGAGGCAGGGGCGCGCGCCCCCCACCCTCGTGAGCAGCCCGTGTCTCCCCTGACGTGGAGTCCAAGTCTATCCGGTGGCTTTCGTTCCAAAAATAACTTCTCCAGTTGATTTCGTTTCGTTTCGACTCCGTTTGATATTCCTTTTCTTCGAAACACTGAAATAGGCATAAAACAGCAAATCTGGGTTGGGCCTCCGGTTAATAGGTTAGTCCCAAAAATAATATAAAAGTGGAAAATAAAGCCCAATATTGCCTAAAACAGTAGATAATATAGCATGGAGCAATCAAAAATTATAGATACGTTGGAGACGTATCAGTGGCCCACGAGGGTCAGGGGCGCGCCCCCTGCCTCGTGGCCACCTCGGGCACCGTCTCGCGTGGATTTTTCTTCCCAGAAATCATATATATTCCAAAAAAAATCTCCGTCAATTTTTATCCCGTTTAGACTCCATTTGATATGGATATTCTGCAAAATAAAAAACATGCAACAAACAAGAACTGGCACTGGGCACTGCATCAATATGTTAGTCCCAAAAATAGTATAAAAAGTTGCCAAAAGTATATGAAAGTTGTAGGATATTGGCATGGAACAATCAAAAATTATAGATACGATGGAGACGTATCAGTAAGCCAGGAAGGGTTCGGTCCATGGGGCAATGATTGTCATGATGAGATGCGCCGATGGTTTTATGTCGATGTTTCCGGGATCTGGGGTTATGTTTTGGTCCAGACTAGCACTGCCGTTTTCCCCCTGCCATAGCATGGATGGCTTAAAGAGCCTTTCCAGGAAGATATTAGGTGGGACGGGGTCGCGCTTAGCGCCAATACAAGCAAGAACATCCGCCGCTTGATTACTTTCTCGAGCCACATGATGGAACTCGAGCCCCTCAAACCGGGCCGACATTTTTATGACTGCGTTACGATACGCTGCCATCTTCAGATCTTTGGCATCTAAATCTCCATTTATTTGAAATATTGCGAGGTTCGAGTCCCCGCGCACTTCTAGGCGTTGTATGCCCATGGAGACAGCCATCCGGAGACCGTGCAATAAGGCCTCATATTCGGCTGCATTATTGGAGTCTGTGTATAGTATTTGGAGAATGTACTGGATGATGTCTCCTATAGGAGACGTTAAGATGACACCCGCTCATAACACTGCCAGCATTTTGGAGCCGTAGAAGTGCATGACCCAATTGGAGTATGTGCCGTACTCTTTAGGGAGTTCGGCCTCTGTCCATTCGGTGATGAAGTCGGCTAGTACTTGGGATTTGATAGCTCGGCGTGGTTTGTATGTAATGTCAAATGGTAGGAGCTCAATGGCCCATTTGGCAATCCGGCCCGTAGCATCGCGGTTATTTATGATGTCGTTGAGTGGCACTTCAGAGGCCACCGTGATCGAACACTCCTGGAAGTAGTGACGAAGCTTCCTGGATGCCATGAAGATCACGCATGATATTTTTTGATAATGAGGGTACCGGGATTTGCATGGTGTAAGGACCATAGTGTCGGTGTCAAAACCGGCGGATCTCAGGTAAGGGATCCCGAACTGTGCGTCTAAGGCGGATGGTAACAGGAGGCAGGGGACACGATGTTTACCCAGGTTCGGGTCCTCTTGATAGAGGTAAAGCCCTATGTCCTGCTTGATTGTTCTTGATGATATGAGTATTACAAGAGTATATCTACCACGAGATCAGAGAGGCTAAACCCTAGAAGCTAGCCTATGGTATGATTGTCTGTTGTCCTACAGACTAAAACCCTCCGGTTTATATAGACACCGGAGGGGGCTAGGGTTACACAAGGTCGGTTACAAAGGAGGAGATATACATATCCATATTGCCTAGCTTGCCTTCCACGCCAAGTAGAGTCCCATCCGGACATGGGACGAAGTTTTCAATCTTGTATCTTCATAGTCCAACAGTCCGGCCAAAGGATATAGTCCGGCTGTCCGGAGACCCCCTAATCCGGCCTCAGTAGCCCCTGAACCAGGCTTCAATGACGATGAGTCTGGCGCGCAATGTTGTCTTTGGCATTGCAAGGCGGGTTCCTCCTCCGAATACAACATGGAAGAGATTGAATGCAAGGATAGTGTCCGACCCTACAAAATAAGTTCCACATACCACCGTAGAGAGAATAATACTTCCACAAATCTAATTTGCTGACACGTTTTGATAGTATGACATCACTTCATGGCCCGGTTATTATCCGAACCATTTTTCTCAACCCGCTCCGCACATATCGCGAGGCGGTTTTCTTGATATGTCTTGTCGAAGCAGAGATCGTGTTCCCCTTATCACGGGATTCTCATCAATACGGACGTGGGTAACACAACCGCGCCATCAATTGCGGCGCCTGGGGAATAAGCGGTTTTGCCAGGCAAGTGGGGAGACTCATCGCCTCCTCCGCCCTTATAAAAGGATAAAGATTTACTTTTTACACCCACACCTTCTTCCTTCTTGCTTACCCATTCCCGCACACTCGAGCTCTAGCACCCAAGATTGCATTCTTCTTCTCAAACTACTCCAAGCATGTCTGGAGCAGGAGGCAAGTGGATGGTTTCCTCCGTCACAGAGGAAAACATCAAAAAGGTACCGGGAGCCGGATACCTAGCTGCGAATATTGCGCATCGGCTGCCGAATGCGGGGTAGATCGTCCCCACGCCCGAACCCCATGGGAGGGCAGTTTTTCTTACCCATTTCGTCCGCGTACTGGGATTTCATCTCCACCCGTTCGTCCGCGGGCTCATGTTCTACTACGGGCTGGATTTTCATGATCTGGCCCCCAACTTCATCCTCAATATCTCGGCGTTTATCGTCGTGTGCGAGGCCTTCCTCCGCATCAGACCCCACTTCGGCCTATGGCTGAAAACCTTCAATGTCAAACTGAAGGTGGTGGGTGGCTAGCAAGCAGAGTGTGGAGGCGCCATGGTGGACAAGATGCCTAATGTCACCTGGCTCGAGGGTACCTACATGGACACCATAAAGGGGTGGCAATCGGGGTGGTTCTACATCACTGAGCCGCGCGACTCCAACTGGGTGGCGCCCCCAAATTTCGATCCGGAATCCCCACCCGGCTCACCTCCTGGAAAAGAAGGGCCTGTCCTAGGGTTCTTCGGTAGAGCTGATCGGACTCCAGACCTGCATCCAGAACATGAGGAACAAGAAAATTAAGCTCGTCAACGTGGTCCAAGTTATGCTCTTCTGCCAGATCCTTCCATGCCAACGACGGGCATTTGTTTTGTGGTAGTTCGACTCGGCCCAGCACCAGATGCTGCGACAGCTCTACGACATGACGCACGAGGATGTCTGGAGGGTGCTGCTCAAGGGCGCCGAGATGCCTCCCTCCCTCACCGTGGACCGCAGACTCAGCGCAAAGTGCCGCGCCCATCCAGTAGGCTTTTATATCTCTCAGGGTATTTATGTGCCCTGGTTTGGTTATGTGCTGGATCTAAGCTTTCATGTCATTAACAGACTGGATAAAGACAGCGGAGCAGCTTGATTGCCCAGCCCCCCTGCCCGAAGATCCTGCAAACGCTCTTCTAACGAAGATGCTGACTCCGGCACCTTACGAGGTGCCGGAAAAGACAGCCAAGAAGAAGGCCGCGGGGACCCGAAAGGGTCTCCGGCGCAAGGTGGTTCTATCGGACTCATCGTCCGATGAGTCTGACGCGCACTCCTCCCACGGAAACGAGGAGGAGGAGAAAATTTCTCCCCCCCAGCTAGGGGAGACAAGAAAAGGAAGGCCGACCCATTCGGATAGGCCAAAGGGTCCAAGAAGGGCAAGACCCTCCCTCCGGACTGTGCCACGACGGCCGCCGATAGCGGCGTCGAGTGGCTACCCAGGGACAAGCCCCTGGCGAAGTCGTAAGTGTCCGCACACCATAGTACTTCATGGTATGTTTTATTGTACTGCCTTTGCTCATGCCAAACATGATTATGCAGTCTGGCCCGAGCTCATCTCGACGTACCCTCGTCGAGCAGCTCTTTGGGCTCGTCGGATATGAACAGCGATTCTCCTCCGACGGCTTCCACCCCTCACCCTACGGACAACACCGAGGTGGTGTCTCGAAAGGCATCGACCCAAGGGGAGGTGATCCTGGGGGCACCTCACGGCGACCTCCCGGACCCTGAGTACCAAGGGAGCGAGGCTCCAACGGGCTTCGAGTTCGGGCCCCAGCCCTACACTGCACCAAAACCTTTGATGGTTCCGGACTCCAACAGGCGGTCCCCCATTAAGGGGGGCCAACCATCTGTGCCAGTGTCCTCTGTCCAACCAGAGGCACTGGACAACTTGCTGGAAGCGCTTCACATTGCTTCCATCGATGAAGAACACCACACTATCATGAGTGCGGTGGTCAAGAAGGTTCAGTCTGCGAAAAACGGACGGACCAAAGCTTGCGCCAGCCTCCTAACAGGCTTTGAGGTAAACATTCAAAATATAAAAATATTACCGCATAGATAGTAGCCCCTGATGCTCTGTTCGGCGTTCGCGAAGAAAAGCCGAATTGAGTATCAAATGATAACTCAAGAGTCTAATTAGAGTATGTCTATGTGTATGCGCAGGCTTCCCTGCTAGCCGCTGCCACATGTACTGCGGAGGTCTCCGCGCTGAAGCAGGCCCTGAAGCGGTCCGGGGATGAGCTCGGCCTTACCAAGGGGCAGCTCGAAGAGAGCAAAGGTAAGATATACCCCAGTTTATATAGTTAAAAAGAAGTTCGGTGTAAGATAATAGGATCATCATGAATTTGTCAGGGGCCACGACCGAGGTGGAGACCTTGAGGAAGGCGTTGTCCATGGCCGAAGACAAAGCGGCCAAAGAACGCATTGAACGGGAGAAACATGAAACCCAACTGGGCGAGGTGCAGTAAGAGCTCGAGGCTCTCGCCAAAAAGCATGAGTCCTTGGATCTTGACGCGAGAGTCCGAGCTCGCGCAGGCGCTTGAAAGCGTCCGGAGCGCCAAGGCCGAAGCCGACAAGGCCCTCCAGGAGATTTATGCGGCGAAGAAGATAGCAGCGGGTAAGGCATTCAATATGCAAAGCAAGCATGTGAAGGAGACTTTCCTTTTTCTTACCCGAGTTCGGAGCTCTCTAGGAGCATTTGCAGATCTTCCCCGCAGTGTGCTGGATGCCGCGGAGTTTTACCGGGCTGAGGAGGGGAGCTCAACGGAGAAGTTGTTCTGGTCTCAGTATACTGGGACCGAACACCCGATGTCCTTGAGCGACCAGCTGAAGCAGTTGGTCGAACTTCACAAGGCGGACGAATAGGCCATGAGGGGCCTTATAGTCCGGGTGTGGCCTGGTGAGCCCCTGTCCGGTAGCTACTTCGGTCTGGTGAGGCGGCTGGTGGAAGCGTGCCCACGGCTTGAGGTCATCAAGCGGTCCGTCTGCATCGAAGGTGCACGTAGGGCTTTTGCCCGGGCGAAGGTGCACTGGTCGAAGCTAGACACCGTGAAGCTTGTGAAGGAGGGGCCGCCGGAGAACAAGGAGCATCGCTGCCCTGAGAATTACTATGAGAGCGCCCTAAAGGGTTCCCGCTTAGTGGCAGATGAGTGTGCCAAGGATGTAATCTTTGAATGAACATGCCCATGTGATCCTGTAATATGAAATGAGTTATTTTGCGCCATGCGACGCTTTCTTAATTTAAAATATTACCTTCTCTGCGGCCGTTTACAAAATCTGAGAGTTGGCCAGTCATCGTCTTCTGCCCCCATGTAACTAGTACTGGGGTGTTCGGGGTAAATCTGAACACTCTTTACCCCAATTTTGGGTCCTTCAAGGGAGGTGCTCAGTGCAACGAACCAGGCAATCAGACTATAATGCTTTATCACTCTCACTTAGCCATAGAAGTCTACGATTTTAAATTTTGGGCGAAGCCCCTGGTATTCGGAGGGCCGAATTTGCGGCGCTATACACGCCTAAGCCGAACAAGGCCGACTCCTCGCCCGAAGCGGAAAAAGTCTTTAAGGACTTGAGACCTCTCGAACAGCGACCAGTCTCTCGCCTTATCATGACAGTCAGTTTTTGGATTTCTCTACTGAGGTGCTCGTCCGGAAGAACCGGGACACAATCGTGGTAGTTCTCCCACCGCTACCTTAGCCGATATAGCGGAACTTAAGGTACCAAAGCATGGGAGCTAGGCAACCTAACATTTGACCCAAGACATGATTCAGAGCTGATGCATATAATGATATAAGTTCGGGGTGCCGCACTGTCCAAAGTGTTCGGACTTCTTGTGCTGTATTACGGGGTAAACAAGAGCTCCTGGCGTACTGACCGCACCCGAGCGTGCAGGTGCGGAATGTCGTAAACGGACATATAAGAGAAAGAGGAAAACTTAAATAATGGAATGACAGATTAATAATATGCATTGTTATTTGAATAATACGTCGAAGCGTACTGGTACAAGTAGTGCAATAAGCATAAAGTAGGACAATTCGAAATGTCCTATCCCAAGGCAAGCTACGCATAAATAATGAAAAGCGGGTATATCAAGTATTAATAGAGACCACCTGGCGGTTCCCATGTTCATCCTAGCTTCTTGCCGCCTTGGTTGTTGCTTCCGGAATGTGTCCAGCAATCGGAGTGCCGGAATGGGCTTCCGAAGAGTTAGGCCCTGAAAGAGAAAAGGAATGTCAAAGGTATACAGCCCTTGGTGTGGTTAAGCCACAATGCGGGGCGTGTCCTGATTGTGCCCCCGCATGTGTCCATGGTATTTTCAATGCATAGTTATGTACCTACGGCACGAATTTCGTCGCTGCACTGGGACTGGGATGGGGGCCAGATTGCTAGGCGAGCGCTGATCGCGCCAGGCGATCCTGTTGCAGATTGTTCCGGACTCGCTTGAAGGTGTCTGGGGGCTGTAACACCGAATGAGTGGTCTTCCTGAACAGGCTGCTTTGTGCCTCTGCTGCAAGGGCCGCAGTGTGCTCTTCTGTACGGAGCGAGCATTTTGTGTTTCCATTTACTGTTATGACCCCGCAGGGTCCTAGCATCTTGAGCTTGAGGTATGCCTAATGCGGCACTGCGTTGAATTTTGCAAATGTTGTCCGTCCGAGCAGTGCATGATAGCCACTGCGAAACAGGATGATGTCGACGATTAACTCTTCGCTTCGGAAGTTATCCGGTGATCCGAAGACCACTTCCAGTGTGATTGAGCCTGTGCAATGGGCCTCTACACCTGGGATGACGCCTTTAAAGGTGGTTTTGCTGGGTTTGATCCTTGAGGGATCGATACCCATTTTTCACACTGTATCCTAATAAAGCAGGTTCAGGCTGCTGCCGCCGTCCATAAGGACTCGAGTGAGGTGAAATCCGTCATTGATGGGGTCTAGGACCAGTGCGGCGGATCCGCCATGACGGATGCTAGTGGGGTGGTCCCTGCGATCGAAGGTGATCGGACAAGCAGACCATGGGTCGAACTTCGGGGCGACGGGCTCCATCGCGTAGACGTCCCTTAGTGCACACTTCCGCTCTCTCTTGGGAATGTGGGTTGCGTATATCATGTTCACTGTCTTCACTTGTGGGGGAAACCACTTCTAGTCTCATGGGTTCAGCGGCTGGGGCTCCTCCTTGTCATCGCTGTGCAGCCCCTTGTCCTTGTTTTCAGCATTTAACTTGCCAGCCTGCTTGAACACCCAGCATTCTCCGTTGGTGTGATTGGCTAGCTTGTCAGGGGTGCCATGGATTTGACACGAGCGATCCAGTATGCGATCCAGACTGGACGGAGCCGGAGTATTTCTTTTAAATGGCTTTTTTCGCTGACCGGATTTAGAGCCTCTGAATCTGGCATTGACTGCTGTATCTTCAGTGTTATCGCCATTATTGCGGCGCTTTGGTCTATTATGACGCTGCCTACCGTTAACGTCTTTGGTATCTGAGGTATCCGGATTCCTTGAAGTGTTGTTGCTGCGAGCCAACCAGCTGTCTTCGCCCGCGCAAAAGCAGGTCATGAGTGTTGTGAGGGCTGCCATAGATTTCGGCTTCTCATGGCCGAGGTGGCGGGCGAGCCACTCATTGCGGATGTTGTGCTTGAATGCCGCTAGGGCTTCTGCATCCGGACAGTCTACAATTTGATTTTTCTTAGTCAGGAACCATGTCCAGAATTGTCTGGCCGATTCCCCTGGCAGCTGGGTTATGTGGCTCAAGTCATCAGCATCCGGTGGCCGTACATAAGTGCCCTAGAAGTTGTCAAGAAATGCATCTTCCAAATCCTCCCAACTGCCAACAGAATCTGCTAGCAAGCTATTCAGCCAATGTCGGGCTGGTCCTTTGAATTTTAGTGGGAGGTACTTGATGGCATGTAGATCGTCACCGCGAGCCATGTGGATGTGAAGGAGGAAATTCTTGATTCATAACTTCATCAGTGAAGCATAGGGGGTGTGCGGCACCTCTGTGCCGGGCTATATCCTGACGTAGTTCGTATGAGTCTTGTCTTCTGTATTCGGCCCGGCCGGATTTACTCTTGGCGTATCCGACGCGAAGATCATCGTCCCGTGTGGGCGCACGTGCTCGTGTCCCGTATATTGACCTTGCGATTTTTGCCTTACTGTCCAAGATGTCTCACAGGTCCTCTGTGTTGCCCCAGGCCTTCGTATTTTTGACTGAGTGGCGACGGGGTGCGGTCTGAACTTTAGGCTGAAAAGCGTCTCTGGCTCGGCCGCGTAGTGGCCGGTCAGCCGCATCGTACACTGGTGAATGAGGTTTCAATGCTTCCTCCTCGAGGTGAGGTAGCAACCTGCGTTTTGGGTAACTCTTGGACGGGCGCTCGAGTTCATGCTCCTTGGCTGCAAGGACTTCGGTCCATCTGTCTGCTAGCAAGTCTTGACCAGCTTGAAGTTGTTGTTGTTTCTTCTTTAGGCTACTTGCCGTGGCCATAAGCCGGCGCTTGAAGCGCTCTTGCTCGATGGGGTCCTCAGGCACGATAAACTCGTCGTCGCCGAGGCTCGCCTCGTCTTTGGAGATAGGCATGTAATTGTCCTCCTCTGGTTCTCCATCTGCTCCCTTCTCTGGGGGCTAGCTTGTTTGTCCTCTAGCTCTGCACCGTGCTGGAGGGGATTGTTGTTGTCTTCAGCGCTATTCGGAGTGTTATTATCTCCTGTGCCGGTATCACTTCTCTTGCTGTGGCGGGACTTAGAGCGGCGCCGCAGACGTTGGCGCTTGGGTTGCTTCTTGGAGGGGTCATCCTCCGCTTTCTTGTCGCCATTGGCTTCTTTGGGGGTGTCCACCATGTATATATCATATGATGAGGTGGCAGTCTAGTGCCCCAAGGGCGGTGGATCCTGTTCGTCTCCAGCTTCGTCGTCCATACCGTCGAAGTCTTCGGAGCCGAAGTCGAGCATGTCGATTAAGTCGTCGACAGTGGCTACTAAGTGAGTGGTGGGTGGGCAGCGAATTTCTTCGTCGTCCGCATCCCATTCTAGCCAGACATACTTCGGCCAAGGTTCTCCTGTCAGGGAGAGAGACCTTAATGAATTTAGCACATCCCCAAAGGGTGAGTGCTGAAAGATGTCCGCGGAGGTGAACTCCATGATCGGCGCCCAGTCAGACTCGACGGGCACGGATATTAGCGGCTCGGAGTCCGTGGCCGGATATGAATCCAGTGGTTTGGCGACACGGCTCTCGTAAGGGGTGAAGTCAGTATCCGGCTCTATCGCCACTGAGAGTGCGGCCTCCATGGCGGGGTCCAACCCTTCGCTCTCGGATGGCGTGACTTGCTCCGGATTGATGGACGGAGTAGCTGCGGATGCGATATCCCGAACACTGTCCGACGGCAGAGTTACGTCATGCTCGTCAAGACTGTACGGCGCGTCCGACATGGGCTCGAATTCGTCGAAGATCAATTCTCCGTGGATGTCAGCCGTGTAGTTCAAGTTTCCAACTCTGACCTGATGGCCAGGGGCGTAGCTCTCAATCTGCTCCAGATGTCCAAGCGAATTGGACCGCATGCAATGCCGCCGAATATGAAGATCTGTCAGGGGAGGAAAGCCTCACCCTGGACCGCATCGCTTGCGATGATCGAACGAGCCATCAAGCCTAATGGTGACGACCAAGTGGAACTCTCAATGAAAGCACCAATGTTGGTGTCAAAACTGGTGGATCTCAGGTAGGGGGTCCCGAACTGTGCGTCTAAGGCGGATGATAATAGGAGGCAGGGGACACGATGTTTACCCTGGTTTGGGCCCTCTTGATAGACGTAAAAACCTACGTCCTGCTTGATTGTTCTTGATTATATGAGTATTACAAGAGTAGATCTACCACGAGATCAGAGAGGCTAAACCCTAGAAGCTAGCCTATGGTATGATTGTCTGTTGTCCTACGGACTAAAACCCTCCGGTTTATATAGACACCGGAGGGGGCTAGGGTTACACAAGGTCGTTTACAAAGGAGGAGATATACATATCCGTATTGCCTAGCTTGCCTTCCACGCCAAGTAGAATCCCATCCGGACATGGGACGAAGTCTTCAATCTTGTATCTTCATAGTCCAACAGTCCGGCCAAAGGATATAGTCCGGCTGTCCGGAGACCCCCTAATCCAGGACTCCCTCACATAGAGACGTAGTATACTAGCTTATGAAGCGGGAATTTATGTCCGTCCTGCTCTCGTTCAACGACGAGTACAACGCTCACCACCTGATGTGTTGCCGATATGTATAATAACATCGGTTCGCCGGTGTTTGGTGCGGCCAGTATTGGGTTACCCGCAACAAGGGTTTTTATTTCTTCCAGTCCGACTGTTGCCGCGTCCGTCCACTCGAAGTGGTCGGTTTGCCATAGAAGGCAGTAGAGTGGCAGTGCCTTTTCTCCTAATCTGGAGATAAAGTGGCTTAGAGCTGCCACACAACCTGCAAGTTTCTAGACTAGTTTAAGGTCTATTGGCTTAGCCAATTGTGAAAAAGCTCGGATTTTGGCTGGGTTTGCTTCGATTCCTCTATTGGAAACGATGAAGCCCAGCAGTTTTCCGGTGGGGACGTCGAAGACACACTTTTCCGGGTTGAGCTTGATGTCATACGCCCTGAGGTTGTCGAATGTAAGACGTAAGTCGTCTATTAGTGTTTCCACGTGCCTGGTTTTGATGACGACGTCATCAACGTAAGCTTCTACTATTTTGCCGACCTGTTTCTCCAGGCATGTTTGAATCATGCGTTGATATGTGGCACCGGCGTTCTTGAGCCCGAAGGGCATGGTATTGAAGCAGAATGGCCCATATGGGGTGATAAATGCTGTTGCAGCTTGATCGGATTCCTTCATTTTGATTTGATGGTATCTGGAGTATGCATTGAGGAAACACAGTGAGTCGTGTCCTGCGGTTGCGGCAATGATTTGATCGATGCGGGGCATGCTTTGTTGAGCTGTTTGAAATCGACGCATAGGCGCCAGGATTTGTCCTTCTTTGGTACCATCACCAGGTTTGCTAGCCAGTCCGGATGTTTGGTTTCTCGAATGAATCCGGCCTCGATGAGTTTGGCCAGCTCCTCCCCCATGGCTTGTCGCTTGGGTTCGGAAAAGCGCCGCAGTGCTTGCTTAACTGGTTTAAACCCCTTTAATATATTGAGGCTATGTTCGGCCTGCTTGCGTGGGATCCCTGGCATATCCGAAGGGTGCCAGGAAAATATGTGCCAGTTTTCACGGAGGAATTCTCGTAGTGTGGCGTCAACTGCTGGGCTTAGTTGAGCTCCGATGGATGCCGTCTTCTTGGGGTCCGTTGGTTGGACCTGGAATTTGATTATTCTTCTGCCGGTTTAAACGAGGTGGATTTGGAGCGTTTGTCGAGGATCACATCGTCCGTGTCCACTGTGGAGCATAGCGCGGTTAATTCCTCGGCCGCGAGGGCTTCGAATAGCGCCTCCAAGGCCAGGGATGCAGTTTACTTTTTAGCGCGGAGTGCTATGTATGGGTCACTGGCGAGAGTGATTGTACCTTTTGGTCTGGGCATTTTTAGCTTCATATATCCGTAGTGAGGTATA
Source organism: Triticum urartu (assembly GCF_003073215.2). Classification (NCBI taxonomy): domain Eukaryota; kingdom Viridiplantae; phylum Streptophyta; class Magnoliopsida; order Poales; family Poaceae; genus Triticum; species Triticum urartu. The sequence goes on from NC_053023.1 coordinate 363,331,160, forward strand.
GCTTGGAAGCGGGTAAAAGCATCCTTCCCCAACAGGGCGTGATATCCGCTGCTGAAAGGGGCCACTTGGAAGGTTATTTCTTCGGACCTATAGTTCTCCGGCGATCTGAATACCACGTCATGTGTGATTTTGCCCGCGCACCGCGCCTCCTGACTAGGAATAATTCCTCAGAAGGTTGTGTTACTTTGTTTGATGTGGCTCCTGTCTACTCCAATTTTATGGAGTGTGTCCTCATAAATGAAGTTTAGTCCGCTGCCGCCGTCCATGAGGACCTTGGTAAGTCGAAACTCGTCCACGATGGGACTGAGTACTAACGCGGCAGGCGCTCGTACTATTCTGTAATTTGGTTCGTCACCAGCATTGAATGTTATAGCCGTGTCGTTCCATGGGTTTATTACAGCGATTTGGCAGACTTCGTTGAGCTCGTGAAGTGCCCTTTTGCGCTTGCTGTTTGAAGTGAATGTCTCGAAGACTGTCAATACTCTTGGGTGGTCGTCTTCTGGGGGGCGTTGTTCCGGGGTATCCTTAATAAGGATGTCCTCACCGCTCTTGGCTACCTATCATAGTACCCAACATGCTCAAAGGTTGTGGGTTGCCATGGTGTCTGTTGTCGTATGTATTTTGCATGGGCCATTGATAACCCACAAGTATAGGGGATCGCATCAGTTTTTGAGGGTAGAGTATTCAACCCAAATTTATTGATTCGACACAAGGGGAGCCAAAGAATATTCTCAAGTATTAGCAGCTGAGTTGTCAATTCAACCACACCTAGAAACTTAATATCTGCAGAAAAGTATTTAGTAGCAAAGTAATATGATAGTAGTGGTAACGGTAGCAAAAGGTAACAGTAGTAAAAGTAGTGTTTCTGGTATTTTGTAGTGATGACAACAATAGCAACGGAAAAGTAAATAAGCGAAGAACAATATATGGAAAGCTCATAGGCAATGGATCGGTGATGGAGAATTATGCCGGATGCGGTTCATCATGTAACAGTCATAACCTAGGGTGACACAGCACTAGCTCCAATTCATCAATGTAATGTAGGCATGTATTCCGAATATAGTCATACGTGCTTATGGAAAAGAACTTGCATGACATCTTTTGTCCTACCCTCCTGTGGCAGCGGGGGCCTATTGGAAACTAAGGGATATTAAGGCCTCCTTTTAATAGAGTACCGGAACAAAGCATTAGCACATAGTGAATACATGAACTCCTCAAACTATGGTCATCACCGGTAAGTATCCTGATTATTGTCACTTCCGTGTTAACGGATCATCACACATAATAGGTGACTATAGACTTGCAAGATAGGATCAAGAACTCTCATATATTGATGAAAACATAATAGGTTCAGATCTGAAATAATGGCACTCGGGCCCTAGTGACAAGCATTAATCATAGCAAAGTCATAGCAACATCAATCCCAGAACATAGTGGATACTAGGGATCAAACCCTAACAAAACTAACTCGATTACATGATAGATCTCATCAAACCCATCACCATCCAGCAAGCCTACGATGAAATTACTCACGCACAGCGGTGAGCATCATGAAATTGGTGATCGAGGATGGTTGATGATGACGATGGCGACGGATTCCCCTCTCCGGAGCCCCGAACGGACTCCGGATCAGCCCTCCCAAGAGGTTTTAGGGCTTGGCGGCACCTCCATATCGTAAAACGCGATGAATCCTTCTCTCTGATTTTTTCTCTGCGAAACCAAATATATAGAGTTGGAGTTGAGGTCGGAGTAGCTCCAGGGGGCCCACGAGGTAGGGGCGCGCCCTAGGGGGGCAGGCGCGCCCCCACCCTCGTGGACAGGTGGTGGGCCCCCTGGTCTTCATCTTTTGCAAGGATTTTTTATTATTTCTGAAAAGATGTTCCGTGAAGTTTCAGGTCATTCCGAGAACATTTGTTTCTGCACATAAATAACACCATGGTAATTCTGCTGAAAACAGCGTCAGTCCGGGTTAGTTCCATTCAAATCATGCAAGTTAGAGTCCAAAACAAGGGCAAAAGTGTTTGGAAAAGTAGATATGACGGAGACGTATCAAATCCCCCAAGGTTAAACCTTTGCTTGTCCTCAAGCAATTCAGTTCATAAACTAAAAGCAATAAAGAAAAACTTTTACAAACTCTGTTTGCTCTTGTTGTTGTAAATATGTAAAGCCAGCATTCAAGTTTTCAACAAAGATTGTGACTAACCACATTCACAATAACGCTTAGGTCTCAAGTTTACTCATATCAATGGCATAATCAACTAGCGAGCAATAATAATAAATCTCGGATGAAAACACTTTCTCAAAACAATCATAATATGATATAACAACATGGTATCTCGCTAGCCCTTTCTGAGACCGCAAAACATAAATGCAGAGCACCTTTAAAGATCAAGGACTGACTAGACATTGTAATTCATGGTAAAAGAGATCCAGTCAAGTCATACTCAATGTAAACTAACAGTAATGAATGCAAATGACAGTGGTGCTCTCCAACTGGTGCTTTTTAATAAGAAGAGGATGACTCAACATGAAAGTAAATAGATAGGCCACTCACAGAGGAAAGCATGGATTTGTAGAGGTGCCAGAGCTCGGTTTTGAAATAGAGGTGAATAATATTTTGAGCGGTATACTTTCATTGTCAACATAACAACCAAGAGATGGCAATATCTTCCATGCTACACACATTATAGGCGGTTCCCAAACATAATGGTAAAGTTTATACTCCCCTCCACCAACAAGCATCAATCCATGGCTTGCTCGAAACAACGAGTGCCTCCAACTAACAAGAGTCCCAGGGGGAGTTTTTTTTGCAATTATTTTGATTTAGTTTGCATAAAGCATGGGACTAGGCATCCCGGTGACCATCCACTTTCTCGTGAGTGAGGAGCGGAGTCCACTCCTCTTGAGAATAACCCGCCTAACATGGAAGATACGGACAGCCCTAGTTGATACATGAGATATTCGAGCATACGAAACAGGATATTTGTTTGAAGGTTTAGAGTTTGGCACATACAAATTTACTTGGAACGGCAGGTAGATACCGTATATAGGTAGTTATGGTGGACTCATATGGAATAACTTTGGGGTTTATGGAGTTGGATGCACAAGCAGTATTCCCGCTTAGTACAGGTGAAGGCTAGCAAAAGACTGGGAATCGACCAACTAGAGAGCGACAACAGTCATGAACATGCATTAAAATTAATCAACACCGAATGCAAGCATGAGTAGGATATAATCCACCATGAACATAAATATCGTGAAGGCTATGTTGATTTTGTTTCAAATACATGCGTGAACATGCGCCAAGTCAAGTCACTTAAATCATTCAGAGGAGGATACCACCCTATCATACCACATCACAACCATTTTAATAGCATGTTGGCACGCAAGGTAAACCATTATAAGCACCTAGCTAATCAAGCATGGCACAAGAAACTATGATCTCTAGTTTTCATTGCAAACATGTTTATTCATAATAGGCTGAATCAGGAATGATGAACTAATCATATTCACAAAAATAGGAGAGGTCGAGTTCATACCAGCTTTTCTCATCTCAGTCAGTCCATCATATATCGTCATAATTGCCTTTCACTTGCACGACCGAATGATGTGAATAATATTAAGAGTGCACGTGCATTGGACTAAGCTGGAATCTGCAAGCATTCAATAAATAGGAGAAGACAAGGCAATATGGGCTCTTTTTTCCGATCAACAATAATGCATATAAGAGCTACTTCAACAATTTAATTATGGTCTTCTCATATTGACCCCCAAAGAAAAGAAAATAAATAAAACTATATACATGGGAAAGCTCCCAACAAGCAAAAGAAGAACAGGAAATCTTTTTGGGTTTTCTTTTTAATTAATACTACAAGCATGGAAAGTAAACTAATTAAAAGCTACAACTATTTTTTTTGTTTTTTCTTAAGGTTTATTAAACACACAAGAAGAAAGCCTAAAAGGAAAATAAACTAGCATGGATGATACAATGAAAAAGTATGAGCACCGACATCTAGCAATGAGTGTGTGAACATGAATATAATGTCGGTGAGAAATACGTACTCCCCCAAGCTAAGGCTTTTGACCTAAGTTGGTCTATGGTCACGGTTGGCCTGGCGGATAAGCATAGTAATAGTTGGGGTCGTAATGCGAAGAAGAAGAAGACTCTTACTGCCACTAGTTGGCAATCATTTCCGGATCCCAATGGTAATTAGACTGTCGTGGAGGATCAACTTGTGGTTCCGGCTCTGGCTCTGTGGCTGATCTAGGATTCCGATAGGCGTGAATAGCCTCTAACGGAACAAGGTACTGGCCTGCAGATAAATCAAACAAGGAAGGAGCAGGTAGAGTAATAGTCTTAGGATGATGTTTATCAAAGAACAATTTGTATTTAAGCTCTCCTTCCCTATTCTTAATAATAAAATCATGTGCCACCATACTCTTATAACCTAAATAAACACGAGGCAGCAATTTTTCTTCCTTCTCATAATGCCTAATAGGTATGTTAAAATGTGCAGCTAGGCGTGAAGCATAGATGCCTCCAAAGATGGGGCCCTTTGTACGGTTCAGACTTAACCGTTTAGCATTAATACCGCCCATACTAACAGAGTTATCACTGAATAAACCGTGGAACAAAATAATAACATCAGGTACACTAAGGTTTCCACAGTTTCCACGACCAATTAAGAAACGACTAGCAAATATTGCAAAATAGCGTAAAACAGGAAAATGTATGCTAGTGATTCATGCATCGGAAACCTTCCTTGTTTCCCCTACAGTGATGGTATCAATAAACCCATCCACATCGCTGCGATGTGGTTCCTCTGTCGTGCCCTTAAAAGGGACTAAGCAAACCCAACAAAAATCATAATGTGACATCTCCTTATGCTCATCATATAAATAAAACTCCACCGTAGGTGGTGCGCTCCTAGAATGGAAATGAAAGTTTTGCACAAGGATATTTGTGAGTAAGAGATACTGATCGCGTTGGTCGTGGAGGAAAGCAGTGAGGCCTGCATTCTCAGCCAATTCATAAAAATCTTCATAAATCTCGGATGCTCTCAAGAAATCATTGGAAGGCCATTCACACGACCGAACCTCCGTGGTGCAAGGCAGATTATAATTGGGCTTCTGTGCCTTTTCCATCGAGCTTCGGCTCGATGAGCCCCTCAAAAGTCTCTTCATTATTTTCCAAAAAATTCTGTAATTTTTAGGAACTTCAAAATAAAAGTAAACCAACCTCAACAAAATTGATAGCAACTACTCCTACCAGTGCCTAGAGCCTATATCATGCATCAAAACTACTTTTGACCATATAAATTTGACATGCAAGCTCAAGAACGGGGTCACCTAAGCAGCAAAAATTTGCAATGAATAAAGCACTAGAACAAAAACTAATTGGACCAATGGAGGAGTCACATACCAATGAACAATCTCCCCAAGCAGTTTTGTGAGAGGTGCTTTGAGCAAGGAGATCGAAATGAGCTTGGACTCGGGTTTGAGCTGGATATTCGTGTTTGTGGGAGGAAGAAGAAGTGTGTGGGTGCAAGGATAAGTGGAGGAGGGCCATCGTGGGCCCACGAGGCAGGGCGCACCCCTAACCCTCGTGGCCAGGTGCCAACTCCTCCTGTTGTGTTCTCAGTGCCAAATATTCTCAAATATTCCAGAAAAAATCATATTTAAATTTCAGGGCATTTGGAGAACTTTTATTTTCGGGGTATTTTTATATTGCACGGATAATTCAGATAACAGACTGAAAAATACTATTTTTATTTTATTCAATATAAATAACAGAAAGTAAGAGGAGGGTACAACAGGTTGTGCCTTCTAGTTTCATCCATCTCATGATCATCAAAAGGAATCCACTAACAAGGTTGATCAAGTCTCATTAACGAACTCATTCCGAATAACATGGAACCGAAGAAATTTCGAATAACACTATGTTACCTCAACGGGGATATGCACATCCCCAATAATAAGAATATCATATTTCTTCTTGACAGTAGGAAGAGGAAATTCAAAACCTCCAAATATAATCGATGGAATTTTTCCAATAGAGTTGATACTATGAACTTGAGGTTGTTTCCTCGGAAAGTGTACCGTATGCTCATTACCATTAACATGAAAAGTGACATTGCCTTTAGTGCAATCAATAACAGCCCCTGCAGTATTCAAAAAGGGTCTTCCAAGAATAATAGACATACTATCGTCCTAGGGAATATCAAGAATAACAAAGTCCGTTAAAATAGTAACGTTTGCAACTACAACAGGCACATCCTCACAAATACCGACAGGTATAGTAGTTGATTTATCAGCCATTTGCAAAGATATTTCAGCAGGTGTCAACTTATTCAAATTAAGTCTACGATATAAAGAGAGAGGCATAACACTAACACCGGCTCCAAGATCACATAAAGTAGTTTTAACATAGTTTCTTTTAATGGAGCATGGTATAGTTGGTACACCAGGATCTCCAAGTTTCTTTGGTATTCCACCCTTAAAAGTATTATTAGCAAGCATGGTGGAAATTTCAGCTTCCGGTATCTTTCTTTAATTTGTAACAATATCTTTCATATACTTAGCATAAGGATTCATTTTGAGCATATCAGTTAATCGCATACGCAAAAAGATAGGTCTAATCATTTCAGCAAAGCGCTCAAAATTCTCATCATCCTTTTTCTTGGATGGTTTGGGAGGAAAAGGCACGGGTTTCTGAACCGAAGGCTCTCTTTCCTAACCATGTTTCCTAGCAACAAAATCTTTTTTATCATAATGTTGATTCTTTGAATGTGGGGTATCAAGATCAACAGCAGGTTAAATTTCTATATCATTATCATTACTAGGTTGAGCATCATCATGAACATTATCACTAACATTATCACTAGTTTCAGGTTCATTACCAGATTCTGTTTTAGCATCAGAAATAGAAATATCATTTGGATTCTCAGGTGTTTCAGTAATAGGTTCACTAGAAGCATGCAAAGTCCTATCATTTTTCTTTTTCTTCCTTTTAGAAGGACTAGTTGCATCCACATTATTTCTCTAAGAATCTTGCTCAATTCTCTTAGGGTTGCCTTCAGGATACAAAGGCTCCTGAGTCATTCTACCAGTTCTAGTAGCCACTCTAACAACATAATCATTATTCTTACTATTCAATTCATTGAGCAAATCATTTTGAGCTTTAATTACTTGTTCTACTTGAGTGGTAACCATAGAAGCATGTTTACTAATAAGTTTAAGTTCACCTTTGACATTAGCCATATAATCACCCAAGTGTTCAAGCATATCTGAATTGTATTTCAATTGTCTACCAAAATAAGCATTGAAGTCTTCTTGCTTAACCATAAATTTGTCAAACTCATCTAATCATGGGCTAGCAAACTTAGTAAATGGGATTTCAGCTTTATCATATCTATAGAGAGAATTTACCTTTACTACCTGTGTCGGGTCATGAGTTTCTTCAATAGGTAATGGATTAAGATCATGTGTTTCTTCAACATGCGGTAAATTAAGACCGTGTATTTCTTCAATAGGAGGTAAATTCTTAACATCTTCAGCTTTAATACCTTTTTCTTTCATAGACTTCTTTGCCTCTTGCATATCTTCAGGACTGAGAAATAGAATACCCCTCTTCTTTGGAGTTGGTTTAGGAATAGGCTCAAGAGCTGGCTTAGGAAGTGTCCAATTATTTTCATTTGTCAACATATAATTCAATAGAATTTCAGCTTCATCCGGTGTTCTTTCCCTGAAAACAGAACCAGCACAACTATCCAGGTAATCTTTGGAAGCATCGGTTAGTCCATTATAAAATATAACAAGTATTTCATTTTTCTTAAGAGGATGATCAGGAAAAGCATTAAGCAACTTGAGAAGCCTCCCCCAAGATTGTGGGAGACTCTCTTCTTCAATTTGCACAAAATTATATATATCCCTTAAAACAGCTTGTTTCTTATGAGCAGGGAAATATTTAACAGAGAAGTAATAAATCATATCCTGGGGACTGCGCACACAACTAGGATCAAGAGAATTAGACCATATCTTAGCATCACCCTTTAATGAGAACGGAAATATTTTAAGGATATAAAAGTAACGAGTTCTCTTATCATTAGTGAACAGGGGGGCTATATCATTTAATTTAGTAAGATGTGCCACAACAGTTTCAGATTCATAGCCATGAAAAGGATCAGATTCAACCAAAGTAATTATATCAGGATCAACAGAGATTTCATAATCCGATTTCATAATCCTTATCAGCAACAAAGATAGGTGATGTAGCAAAAGCAGGGTCAGGTTTCATCCTAGTATTTAGAGATTGCTTATTCCATTTAGCTAATAACCTCTTAAGTTCATAACTATCTTTGCAAGCTAAAATAGCTAAAGAAGCTTCTTTATCAAAAACATAACCCTTACGAATAACGCGCAAGTCTTCATCATCACTTTCATCAATATTATCAGATTCAATATTTTCATTCTCTCTAGCCCTAGCAAGTTGTTCATCAAGAAATTCACCAAGTGGCACAATAGTATCAAGCAAAGAAGTAGTTCATCATAAGTATCATGCATAGCAGAAGTGGCGTCATCAATAACATGCGACATATCAGAACAAATAGGAGAAGCAGGTTTAGGTGTCGCAAGCTTACTCAAAACAAAAGGTGAATCAAGTGAAGAGCTAGATGGCAGTTCCTTACCTCCCCTCGTAGTTGAGGGATAAATCTTGGTTTTTGGATCTCTCAAGTTCTTCATACTGATAAGCAGATATAAATCCCAAGTGACTCAAAGAATAGAGCTATGCTCCCCGACAACGGCGCCAGAAAATAGTCTTGATAACCCACAAGTATAGGGGATCACAACAGTTTTTGAGGGTAGAGTATTCAACCCAAATTTATTGATTCGACACAAGGGGAGCGAAAGAATATTCTCAAGTATTAACAGCTGAGTTGTCAATTCCACCACACCGGGAAACTTAATATCTGCAGCAAAGTATTTAGTAGCAAAGTAATATTATAGTAGTGGTAACGGTAGCAACAGGTAACAGTAGTAAAAGTAGTGTTTTTGGTATTTTGTAGTGATGATAGCAATAGCAACGGAAAAGTAAATAAGCGAAGAACAATATATGGAAAGCTCGTAGGCAATGGATCGGTGATGGAGAATTATGCCGGATGCGGTTCATCATGTAACAGTCATAACCTAGGGTGACACAGAACTAGCTCCAATTCATCAATGTAATGTAGGCATGTATTCCGAATATAGTCATACGTGCTTATGGAAAAGAACTTGCATGACATCTTTTGTCCTACCCTCCCGTGGCAGCGGGGTCCTAATGGAAACTAAGGGATATTAAGGCCTCCTTTTAATAGAGTATCGGAACAAAGCATTAGCACATAGTGAATACATGAACTCCTCAAACTATGGTCATCACCGGTAAGTATCCTGATTATTGTCACTTCCGTGTTAACGGATCATCACACATAATAGGTGACTATAGACTTGCAAGATAGGATCAAGAACTCTCATATATTGATGAAAACATAATAGGTTCAGATCTGAAATCATGTCACTCGGGCCCTAGTGACAAGCATTAAGCATAGCAAAGTCATAGCAACATCAATCTCAGAACATAGTGGATACTAGGGATCAAACTCTAACAAAACTAACTCGATTACATGATAGATCTCATCCAACCCATCACCATCCAGCAAGCCTATGATGAAATTACTCATGCACGGCGGTGAGCATCATGAAATTGGTGATGGAGGATGGTTGATGATGATGATGGCGACGGATTCCCCTCTCCGGAGCCCCGAACGGACTCCAGATCAGCCCTCCCGGGAGGTTTTAGGGCTTGGCGGCGGCTCCGTATCGTAAAACGCGATGAATCCTTCTCTCTGATTTTTTTCTCTCCGAAACCAAATATATAGAGTTGGAGTTGAGGTCGGAGGAGCTCCAAGGGGCCCATGAGGTAGGGGGCGCGCCCCCTACCCTCGTGGACAGGCGGTGGGCCCCCTGGTCTTCATCTTTTGAAAGGATTTTTTATTATTTCCGAAAAGTTGTTCCATGAAGTTTCAGGTCATTCCAAGAACTTTTGTTTCTGCACATAAATAACACCATGGTAATTCTGCTGAAAACAGCGTCAGTCCGGGTTAGTTCCATTCAAATAATGCAAGCTAGAGTCCAAAACAAGGGCAAAAGTGTTTGGAAATGTAGATATGATGGAGACGTATCAACTCCCCCAAGGTTAAACCTTTGCTTGTAGCGGTGCCATGCCACGTAGCGGTTTTGTGTTTCTTGACTGTCGGGCTGGGCGTGCCACGAGGGTGCGCCCTTTTCTCCTGTAGGGGGAGTTGAGCTGGGACCGATGGTTCCCAGTGAGCTGCTTGAGTTTCCCAGGCGCTCTCCATCGCGCTCTATTTTTGTACAATGGTTGCTAAGTTAGCGAATTTGAGTATGCGGCGTTGATTGATGGCGTTGAGTATTCCTTCGTCCACACAGTTTTTGCAGAACACTGATATTGCGTCCTCGTCACGGCAATATTTTACCTTGTTCTTAACAAGGAGAAATCTGGCCCAAAAGTGGTGGACCTTCTCCTGAGATTGCTGTTTTATGGTCATGAGAGCCTCTATGTCCGGGTGGGTGGGTGGAATTAAATCCGAACCCCGACCTAACCGGTTTTCCGGGGTTCGACGACCTTCCGAACTGGACAGTCCGGGTTCTGGAACATCTTCTGATTGTTTGGAGCCGTCGTCTGAGGCTATGTTCGGAGGGCTGGTTGCGTATTTTCGCGGGTGAGTATCCAGCTCTTTACGAACGACGACCCGAACATTGTCCATCTTCGATATAGAAGAAGACTCGCCGTCCTCCTCCAGGACTGCCGCGATCTGGTGGGTGCCAAGTGGAGCTTCGGTTTCTCTCTGATCGGTTTTAGGCCCGATCTGATCGTAATCTGTGACGATTCCCAAAGCAACAATGCGATCTAGGAGCTTGTTTAAGGACGAAAGCTCGACCGGATCCATCTACTTGGAGTGCTCAGATTTTATGCAAAGGGGATTTTTGATGGCCCGAGAGGTTATCGTCTGCTCTGCGGCTGAACGGGCGATCATAGTAAAGTCGCCCAGCCGGAGGGTTTGGCCCGGGGCCAAAACTACCCCTGCGGTGATGTTTCCTCTAACGACAAGGCAAGTCATCGAGCCTTTCATCAACGGCACAGTGGAACTCTCAATTAAAGCACCAATGTCGGTGTCAAAACCGGCGGATCTCGGGTAGGGGGTCCCGAACTGTGCGTCTAGGATCGATGGTAACAGGAGACAGGGGACACGATGTTTACCCAGGTTCGGGCCCTCTCTATGGAGGATATACCCTACTTCCTGCTTGATTGATCTTGATGAATATGAGTGTTACAAGAGTTGATCTACCATGAGATCGTAATGGCTAAACCCTAGAAGTCTAGCCTATGAATATGGTAATGAGTATATGTGTTGTCCTTTCCGGACTATCCCCTATGGTTTATATAGACACCGAGGGGACCTAGGGTTTACATGGAGTCGGTTACATAAGAAGGAATCTTCGATCGCCAAGCTTGCCTTCCACGCCAAGTAGAGTCCAATCCGGACACGGTGCAATCTTCGGTCCTCATGTCTTCATAGCCCATCAATCCGGCCCATAGATAACAGGCCGGACGCCCGAGGACCCCTTGGTCCAGGACTCCCTCAAGGGGCACCTCGAGAGGTCCGCGTGACATGAGCCATGATGACAAAGGCCAAGTAGCGCCAGCGGGTGCAGGGTACCAGTTTCCTCTTTGGTGCTAAGGAAGCAGGCACATGCGAGGAGTCCCAAGGCATCAGGCAAAGGTTTCCATATTGGTGCAACAAGACCAAGAACAGCAGGACGATAGGAAGGAGGTCACCACGGAGCCCACGGTAGCGTCACCACCAGAGCCTTTGGCAGGAGCAGACCACCTTTTGTCACGATAACTTGTGCTAGTTGTCTCCCTTCAAAATTGGCCGTTGTGGGATCCCTTCCCGCCTAAATATTTGGGAAGAGGACCAGGGCCACTATAAATAGGGCTAGCCACCACCATAGCAAGGGATGGATCATTCGGACCATCCCCAAGCATACCAGCTCATCGAGCTCAAGAACACCTCTCCTTAGGAGGTTGTTCGTCCACTATACTAGTTCATCCTCAGCCCACGAGGCAATCCACCGCACCACACTGGAGTAGGGTATTACACCACAACGGTGGCCTGAACCTGTATAAACTCTCGTGTCACTTGTTCCTTGGATTCGGTGATCTAGGCCTAGAGATCATTGCAAGAGTGAGCTAGGGAGAGAGAGAGAGAGAGAGATCTTCGTGCACACCCTAGTGTTCAAACCTCACAGTCCTGCAGGATGCGGCTAACGCGACACTATGATTAGAGACCCTTCGACAAACTGTGTGCGATGCAATAATCGCAAACAGTGGTGTATGAAAACTGTCAACAAAGGTGAAAACGTTTGCGATGGAGGATGCATCAAACACGGTTCAGATTTTAGTTGCGTGTGCGATGAAGGGTATACGGTTCAGTTCAATTAACTGTTTGTGATGAGGGGGAACAAAAGAAACGGGCAACCAGATGAAGGTGTGTGTGATACACAACATACGGTTCACTCGGATGAACTGTTTGTGATTAGGCAACACAAAAGAAACGGGCAGCCAGATGAAGGTGTGTGCGATAAACAACATACGGTTCACTTGGATGAAATGTTTGTGTTTAGGCAACACAAAAGAAACGGTCAGCCAGATCAAGGTGTGTGCGATATACGGCATGCGGTTCACTCGGATGAAGTGTTTGCGTTGACACAAGAGAACAGAAACGGTTCAACTTAAGAAGACGTGTGTGTTGTGTGGTGGGATTGCATGCGGTTCACTCAGACCTTGTCATTAGTGTGTGACCCCTGTGGCAACTGTTTGCTCCCTAGGCGCCTCTTCGTGTACCGTGGCAACCGTCCATCGACTCTTCGCCTTTCCCTCTCGATTTGGAACTCCTGTCGCACGCTAGCTCTTCCTCCCTCCTATATTTGCCTTCACCCTTCCTTCTGCCATTGTTTGATCATCTTCTCCATGGAGGGAACAAGTCAGAAACGACCCCATTATTCTTGCCCCGATCTGAATGATGACGCGGTCGAGGAACTCATTGATCGGTGCGACGTCATCACCTCGGCTAGCATGGCAGGTTCGTTCAAGACCATACTCGAATCAACTAATAACATCATTAAAAGGAACCCAAGGGTCCAGGGTGGTTTGATCTCCCCTATCTTCTTCGCCGTGACCCTGGTGACTGGCGCGGGGATGAGGGAAGCCTCGCCTTGTGTAAGTTGATGCCGCTTGATAATGATACGTCTGATGTTAAGATGCCATCGCTTGAGGGCAAGGCCTGGGCAGGCGCACATGGAGATTGGGTTGTTTATATTGTGTACAACTGCGAGTGGGAACTTGTGAATGTGTACACTCATCACTGGGTTCCACTTCGAAAAATCTCAGACGACTGCCTAGAGGTTGAGTACACCGGTATTCTACATGAGTTCAAATACGATTGTCGGATTTTGGGTTCTGGAAAAACACTTGAGGTTCGGACACTAGGGTGCGCACGAAGATCTCTCCCCCCCTCTATACCTCGCACACATCATGATCTCACGGCCTATCTCGACGAACCCAAAGAATAAGAGACACAGGGTTTATACTAGTTCGGGCCACCGATGTGGTGTAATACCCTACTCTAGTGTGGTGTGGTTGATTGCCTCTTGGGCTAAGGATGAACAGTTACAAGGGAAGAACAGCCTCCTGAGGAGAGGTGATCTTGTTCCTGGCGAACTTGTGTGGTTAAGGATGATCTAGATGTGATCTCTCCTCTCTCTCTTGACCGGTTCTTGTTGCCTCCTACTGTGATGGCTAGTCCTATTTATGGAGGCCTTGGTCCTCTTCCCAAATATTGAGCAGGAAGGGGTCCCACAACTGCCAAATTCGAAGGGAGACATCTAGTACAAGCTATCCTGACAAAAGTAGTCTTCGCCTACCAAAGGCTCTGGTGGTGACGTCGTCTTGGGCTCCACGGTGACCTTTGTCCTGTCGTCCTGCTGGTCTTGGTCTTGTTGCACCGATATGGAAACCTTTGCCTGATGCCTCGGGACTCCTCGCCTGCGCTTGCCTCTTTAGCACAAAACAGGAAACGAGGACACTGCGCGCTGGCGCCCGCCTGGTGCCCGCCTGGCTCCAGTCGTCATGGCTTGCGTCAAAGAAACCTTGCGAGGTGTCCCTTGCCTTAATATCTCCGCCCCTCGCGAGACAGCCTGGTGAGGCTGCCCCCAAGGAGGTCTTGTGTCATCTGCCTCGCGAGGGTCTTGAGTGTTTACTAGTGAAGATGGGCCATACCGGGCCGCTGATGGAGCCATGTTGTGGGCCGCGAGCAGGCAAGTCTTGGGACCCCCATTCCTAGGGCCAAGTCAGGAGCGCCGCGGGCCCCAAAAGCCTGTGGCCCTGCTTGACGCATGGCGATTGATTGGACGTGGGCGTCTCCGCTTCCCCATGCTGCCTCGGCAACTGCCCGACTTGACGAGTCCTTGCTGCATGCAGAAAAAGATCACTATTACCTTAGATCGTGGAGGCTGGCGGTTGGCCTCCCCTTGGCTTTAAATGGGAAGAGGGGGTTGAGCCCCTGTTTCCCATCTCTTCCTTCGCTTCTCCTGCTCCTTCTTCTTCCTCGTTTCATCGCTTGTTGCATCGACCATGGTGCCGATACGAAGGTTCTCGGCCACGGAGAAAGGCAAGACTCCCCTTGACGAGCCAGAGCCACTTCCGCCGAAGAAGAGGTTGTCTCACCGTCGCGACATAGTCGTGAGGCTGAAAGTGTCGCGTCCATGGTTCGAGCGGCCGCCTCCCGGGTATCTGCTGCCTTTGTATGCCCAAGCTGAGAGCTCCGAAGGGACGGGCGAGGAATGCCGCCACCCGCGCCAGGGCCGTGGTCGCCGCGCCGCGGTGACGCACGCCATCGCCGTAGGGGTCCATGCCGTGGACTCCTCGCATGAATTCGTGTTGTGGGCGGTGATGCCTCCGCGCACTTGGATTCGCTTCCCGCAGTTCTTTGCCACTGAGATGCCGCCGAGGGGCCCCCTCGAGCTTTGGCTGCAGCATGCCAACTGCGATGCCCCGACGACTGGAGCGGTGGTTGAAGCCGTCTCTTCCGGGAGGATCTTCATGACTCGTGGGTGGGGCGAGGTCGCCCGAGTCTGCCGTGCGGAATCCACCCTCGCCATCCACTTCATGTAGGACAACGCCTCCCACTACAAAAAAAGACACATCCGTGACATTTTGGGCCGAACAAATTTTTTTTCTGTCATACATATGACACTTCTATGACGATAATTGTGACAAAACCCGGTATCATCATAGATGTGGTGGGCTCCTACTTCTATGAAAAAAAATCATGACATAAAATGGGCTTTTCGTCCTGGGCGGGCCGGAGACGCAGCTGCATGACATTCTTTGGGCCGTCCATGACGGAAAAAACCGTGGTAGAAGCGAGAGGGAGGAAAATTTTGGGGAGTTCCCAGTTAGGGTGGGAGGTTGGGGGCCAAGCGATGCGCGTTTCTCTCGTACACGTACGTGCATGTGTGCGAGGCGTTGGGCTCTAACTGAACCCGAGAAATTGCACTACAGGCTACGCGTTACTGAACCCGAGCAATCGATCGATGGCTGTTAACCGAACCCGATCGAGCGATTCATTGGCTACTGCTGCTAACTGAAGCCGATCGATGGGATGAACAATGAGCGTTGCGGGGGGGGGGGGGGGGGGGGGGGGGGGGGGGGGGGGGGGGGGGGGGGGGGGGTTGGATGAACAGAGAGCGGTGGTGTTGCCTCTGGATGAACAGGACCCCGTGGTGTGGTGGAGGGCTGGATGAACAGTAGATGGTGGATGGGCGCCCGTGGAGGGGTGGATGAACAGGACCCCGTGGTGTGGAGGGAAGGATGAACAGTAGACGATGCAGGGGTGCCCGTGGAGGGGTGGTTGAACAGGACCCCGTGGTGTGGAAGGCTAGATGAACAGTAGACGGTGGAGGGGTGGTTGAACAGTAGTCGGTGGAGTAGCGCGCGGTGGAGGCTGGATGAACAGGAGCCCGTGGAGGCTGGAGGAGGTCGACGGTGGATGAACAGTAGCTCGTGGAGGCTGGAGGGGGTCGACGGTGGAGATGAACAGTATCCCGTGGAGTCCCGTTTTGCGGTACGCCACATCCCTCCCGATGAACAGGACCCCCGTTTCGACCGTAGCGCTCCAACACAAGTCCGTTTCCTCCGTTTTGCGGTACGCCACTCCCCTCCCGATCAACAGGACCCCCGTTTCGACCATAGGAGGTCCGTTTCCTCCATTTTTCAGTATGCCACACCCCTCCCGATCAATAGGACCCCCGTTTCGACCGTACGAGGTCCGTTTCCTCCGTTTTATGGTACGCCACACCCCTCCCGATCAACGGGACCCCCGTTTCGACTGTAGGAGGTCCGTTTCCTCCGTTGTGCGGTACGCCAGGCCTCGTCTCCATCGCCTCTTCCGTCCAAGCCCTCCCGATGAACACAACCACGCATTCTGTTCCGACCCATGAACATGACGATGACACTGTTTCTCCGTTCTGACCCAGCCATGTACACGAGCCCTCGCCGTACGTATGCGCGAGTAGGCGTTCGAGACCCCGCCCATATGTACACATACATGGCCATATTTTCTTTCTTGCACCCTGGACGCCTCTACTACGACACGTGCAAGCCTCTACATCCACCAGTATATATGTACGTACACGTTCGCGGCCAGAATGACAACGCTACTTATGCTTCAACCAAGTGGGTCCCGACTGTCAGGCACTTCCTTGTATGCGAAGGTGTAGCTGGTGGGTCCCAGCAGTCAGGGGGGAAACATTTTTTTCGTGAAATACGGTGGCCCGTCCTGTGGGTCCCTGCTGTTAGGTGGAGGAATCATTATTTTCCGCGTAATAAGGAGGCACTTCCTTGCTGCCGCCATGGACCCAGCTGTCAGCCTCTCCACCTACAGTCCACGTCCGATGGAAGTCGTTCCTTGACCACGCCGCGCCGAGAGCACCAGGGCGGTGGACGACGGCGAGGCCTAGGAAGGGGACAACGCGGAGCCGGTGAAGACGCGGCAGTGGATGCCCACGCGGAGAGGAGTATGAGGGTTCACTCTTTTGGCTGCGGTGTGAGGCTGCCGTCGCCGCAGGGCCTGGCCAGCGGTGTGAATAGTAGGGGGCGGTGAGGCCTCCGCGGCAGCGCAGCCGGCCACGGGAGGGAGGAGCAGGCGGCACGACCGGCGCTGCTTTGGGAGGCTGGAGCAAGAAGACCAGAGGTTGAAGAAGCACTACGGCCGTTGGATGGACATCGTACGGTCACTGGAGCTAGAATCGTGCATATTGACAAAGTTGACAAAGCCCTCCATCCCCGTCAACTTAGTAGGCCCACAAGTCAGCCTCCCACCAAGGTGGGTCCCAGCTAGCAGGGGGGTATTCATTTTTTGTGCGTAATAAGGAGGCACTTCCGGTGGGTCCGAGCTGACAGCAGGGGGAACGTTTTTTTCGTGAAATACGGTGGCCCATCGGGTAGGTCCCAGTAGTCAGGGGCAAACGTTTTTTTTGCGATATACTGGTGGGCGTCCGGTGGGTCCCTGCTGTCAGGTGGAGGAATAATTATTTTCCGCATAATAAGGAGGCACTTCCTTGCGGCTGCCGTGGACCCAGCTGTCAACCTCTCCACATACAGTATTCTTCCGATGGAATTCGGTCGTTGACCACATTGACCACGCCACGCCGACAGCACCACGGTGGTGGACGACGGCGAGGCCTAGGAAGGGGACAACACGGAGCCGGGGAAGACGCGGTAGTGGATGCCCATGCGGAGAGGAGTACGAGGGTTCACTGGTTCAGCTGCGCTACCATCGCTGCAGAATAATAGGGGGTGTGGGTGAGTGGAGTGGAGGGATGGCCTGGCCAGCGGTGGGAGCAGTATGGGGGTGGTGAGGCCTCCGCGGCGGCACAACCGGCCACGAGAGGTAGGAGCAGGCTGCACGACCGGCGCTGCTTTGGGCGGCTGGAGAAAGAAGACCAGAGGTTGAAGAAGCACTACGGACGTTGGATGGACATCGTACGACTAGTCGAGCTAGAATTGTGCATATTGACTAAGTTGACAAAGCCCTTCGTCCCCGTCAACTTAGTAGGCCCACTATACTGGGTCCCAGCTAGCAGGGGGAGTATTCATTTTTTTGTGGGTAATAAGGAGGCACTTCCTTGCGTGCCAAGATATAGCTGGTGGGTCCGAGCTGTCAGCGGCGGTAACGTTTTTTTCGCGAAATACAAAGGTCGTTTCGGTGTGTCCCAGATGTCAGGTGGAGGAAATCATTATTTTGCGCGTAATAAGGAGGCATTTGCTTGCGTGCGGCCATGGACCCAACTGTCAGCCTCTCCACGTACAGTCCACTTTAGATGCATGTCAGTCATTGACCACGCTGACCACGCCACGCCGAGAGCACCTGGGTGGTGGACGATGGCGAGGCCTAGGAAGGGAATGACACAGAGGCAGGGAAGACTCGGCCGTTGTTCTTGTTTCCCACGCGGAGGGGAGTACGACTGTACGAGGGTTTACTGGTTTGTCTGCCGTCGCCGGAGAATAACAGCAGGTGTGGGTGAGTAGAGGGATGGCTAGGCCAGCGATGGGAGTACGGTGGGGCAGTGAGGCCTGCGCGGCAGCACAGCCGGCCGCGGGGAGGAGGGAGCAGGCAGTCCCGTCGGCGCTTGTTTGAGCGGCTGGAGCAGGAAGAGCAGAGATTGAAGAAGCACGACGGCCGTTGGATGGACATCCAACAGTTACTGGTTGTGCGTCAACCTTTTTTTTAGGAAAGCCTCAAATCTGTGGAAAACAAAATACAACCCATCTGCCATTATTTCTAATAATTTTCAGCCGATTTTCTAATTCTTAAGGTTTTTTGGAGCCCATATTCTTTTTGTTAGCATTACAGCCCAAATTGTGGCCACGGTTAAAAAATTATACGAAATTTTGCATATTTTGGTGCTGTCCGAACTATTTTTGATCCCAAAATTTTGACTCACATTCAAACTGATTTTAAAAATAAATGTATATCAATATAAAATCCAAAAAATTCTCCACGCATAAAAATTAATGTAATTTAAAATATTGAAATGAAAAAAAGATATTTGAAACTAATTGCCGGTTTGATGTGTTTTAAAAATGTACAACCCATTTCTCATTACTGATGGGCCATTTTCTCGGCCAGCCGAATGAAAGCTCTCCTCGTCTTGAAAGATTTGCTGCCCAACATGCCTGACAAAGCGACTTGCTTGCCAAATCACAAAAAAAACTGGGGTGTGGCCGTGGACCCAGCTGTCAGCCTCTCCACGTACAGTACTCTTCTGATGGAAGTCGTTCCTTGACCACGTTGACCACGCCGCGCGGAGAGAACCACGGCAGTGGACGACGGCGAGGCCTAGGAAGGGGACGACGCGGCAGCGGAAGCCCGCGCGGAGAGGAGTACGAGGGTTCACTGGTTCGGCTGCGGTGTGAGGCTGCTGTCGCCGCAGGGCCTGGCTAGCGGTGGGAATAGTAGGGGGCGGTGAGGCCTCCACGGCAGCACAGCCGGCCACGGGAGGCAGGAGCATGCGGCACGACCAGCGCTGCTTTGGGTGGATGGAGCAAGAAGACCGGAGGTTGAAGAAGCACTATGGCCGTTGGATGGACATCGTTATTTTGCACGTAATAAGGAGGCACTTCCTTGCGTGCGAAGATATAGCTTGTGTGTCCGACCTGTCAGCGGGGGGAACGTTTTTTTAGTCCATTTGGTGGGCTGGGTGAAACAATGATGTAGCATATATGTAGCCTGTTTAAATCCCATTTGCATTTTTCTCGAAATCCGCGGACTTGCTGGGCTAGGTGAAACAATGATGTAGCATCTATGCAGCCCGTTTAAATCCCATTTGCATTTTTCTCGAAATCCGCGGACTTGCTGTGCTAGGTGAAAATATCATGTTGGGCTAGACGGAGAAATGTTATAAAAACATAAACACATGATTGCACGCCAGTAAAATCTTTGCAAGCTTATGTACGCAATCACTAGGAGTTAACTTGTCAAGTTATATATAAACAATTATTATTATTATTTTGTAAGAACTTTCAACTTACAGAATAAAATATCATTTTAATTTGATGAGTTAATAGTACATGGGGTATTATTATTTTTTAGGCTAGACGTGGGATAGTTGAGTTGGTTCTAGGGGAAAGTACTGGGAGAAAACTCAGTTTACATCGAAAAAGAAAGTGGGAGAAAATTCAGAGACCTGCTGGGTCCACCTGAGGAGGGGAATATGTTGGGAGGAAGGAGATTCAAAGCACGGCAGCCGAGTGAACTAGTTTTTTTACGGACAAGTGAACTAGTTTACATACATAAGCAAATAGCCACTAAAAAAGCAATCAGGTTAATGGGTTCTTAAAAGAAATATTTCGGACAAAATAGATAATTACGACAGATAGGCTAATGCATGAAACACTGAGATGATAAAGGTGCTTATAAACAGATAAGGTACAACATCTAGACCTTCCTGGCACGCTTGATCATGACGCTGCGGCTGTCCGTGTACTCGTCGGTTACGGGAAGCAGACACGCCCTCATGTCCAAGATCTGCCTGTACATGTCGTAGCATGTGTATGAGTCCTTCGCCGCGTAGGTTATGTAGGCTAGATTCAGAGGTACCTCCCACGTGTTCAGGTCGTCATCTTTCATGTTGGCTTATCAGGGGTCGATCATGGTCTCAGCGAGGTCAACCATGGAGTCCTTCTCCTGCCCGTTGCTAGTGATCTTGTATTGCTTCTGGATGTCGACAAGCTTGTTGCACCAGATGGCCGAATCATCGCATTCTTCCTTCTCTCCACCGTAGCGAAGGCGCAGTCGGCGCTGCCGATCAAACGGGTGAATGCTCCAGAACCTGGTGCAGCCATAGGACTGAGGCGAGGCAGAGCTTCATCGAGTCCGTATCATTGGTGTACATCACATTCAACTTGGTGCAGCCATAGGACTGAATGGCGAACTCAAAGGGGAACTCCTTGCTGAAGTCCATATCCAGCAGGTACACCCCTCGGATCGCCATTGGAGTCTCTTCGAGTGAACGAGTGTGTAGGCGGCGGCAGCAGTTCGTTTTTCAGCTCCTGGGGAACTGGATTCAACATTAAGCTGAGTGTGTATAGGCGACAACAGTTACTACCCCTCCCTCGTCCGCTGCACGCCCGGCAGAAGATGCACCCTCGGCCACACGTCGGTTCACGAGCGGGTCTGTATTCGTATTGTAATAACAGGAGTTAGTGGTCACTTTACTTAAATTTAATTAGCTCTAATAGAAATTTATACTTAAAACAAGCAATGCATTCACTCGTACTATCAGTGCCACAGGATCAACATGCACAACAATTAGAATTATTATTCTCAGGACGCACACGATTAGCACATTTGTCGCACTTTCACAAAGATAATACTACCAAGTTTGAACTGTTTGTTATGGTTGTTGTCCTCTGCATCATCATGCCGTGTTTCCCAGCTTGCAAGATTCAGAACCAACAAATAAGATCCAAATAATAAGTACAACAAAGATGCCTACACATCTCATTGATTCCCAGCTTGCAAGATTCAGAACCAACAAATAAGATCCAAATAATAAGTACAACATAGATGCCTACACATCTCATTTATTCCCATCTTGCAAGATTCAGAACCAACAAATAAGATTCAAATAATAAGTAAAACAAAGATGCCTACACATCTCACTGATTCCCAGCTTGCAAGATTCATAACCAACCCATTAAATCCATCTTCGCTAGCCATGTCATACAATCGAATAACTTGGCGAATGCTCTTGACCGTCACAACATCTGTAGTTGAGTATTCCTGTTTGCATAGCACAAACCAGGAGAGCATGATTTCACTTTAATAGTGGCCTCCTTTACTCAACCTGCAGCTCCACTCGGATGAAGCCTGCCTGGACTTCCATGATTCAATTCATGTGCCTTTTTCTGCAGTTCACCTGAAATGAAGCAAAGATTGCATCATTCAGCTAGCAAGAACTACTTGCTCTCATGAGCTGGCAAGTTCTTCTTTTGTAGTTGCACTAAAATTGGGGAACATTAAGGTTGGCTGTCCGACTCATGTAAGGTGCAACTATAATTTTGTTATCCTTTTGTGCAGTTCCACTAAAATAAAGTGCCATTGTGGTGACAGTGACGGCTCATCTTGCAAATGCTAATAAAATGTTGCACGAGATTACCAGCACAACTAGACAGAGATTTTGGAAACTCCAATCACCATTTTGTGCAGTTCCACCAAAATTGAGAGATGTTGCCCACGTCACATTTTAGTTGAACTACACAAGACACTCATTCCAAAAAAAGTGTTTTGTGCAGTTCACCAAAAGGTCACAATAGCAACAAGGTGAAATGGATATCCCTATCTGCACAAAAAGATAGAAAGTAAATAGTTGCTGGTCAATAAGAATATACAAAACATATACAAAATGAAAAGAAGCATCTTAATTATGTTCATGGCAATCATGCAAGGACAGTAGAAATTTTAAAACGTCAGCAATGATTCATGTTACCAGAAGCATTACGATCAACAATGAGATTCCTCAAATATGGGATTACTTTAATGGTGGCATTGCTTGTTTACGAGACACAGTAAATCAAAAGCAGCTAAAGAGTTGGTTTAAGGGCATGGGACCGTGGGGACACCAGGACACTCAGCAGCGTAAAGGGGCAACTTACTTATCATACTGGGGAAAATAGCAAGAGTGCCATTTGTAACACAGTTTAATTGCATCTTATCACTGGAGGCATTAGATTAACAATAACACTGGTTAGACATGTCCCTAAGGTAACAGTGTGATCGCTTCATTTTACATGCGCCCTCACATTAACAACAGCAAAAGTTTGGTATAAGGACATGCGACAGTGGATGCATCAGCACAATGTACCTACAAGGAGGCATACAGTGGTGATGTCGAGTTTGTTCATGCTATATGAGGGCAGCAAACCTAATCCTGGAGACCTTGTACTATGTGAGGGTAGCAAATCTAATCCTGGAGACCTTTTACTATGTGAGGGCAGCAAATCTAATCCTGAGACCTTTTACTATGTGAGGGCAGCAAATCTAATCCTGGAGACCTTTTACTATGTGAGGGCAGCAAATCTAATCCTGAGACCTTTTACTATGTGAGAGCAGCAAATCTAATCCTGGAGACCTTTTACTATGTGATGGCAGCAAATCTAATCCTGGAGACCTTTTACTATGTGATGGCAGCAAATCTAATCCTGGACATACTCTGTTGACTTATCCACTAGCCGCCACTTCCTATCCTTTTTTCAACCAATAATTGATCTGTTCCTTATCCAGTTTGTACTGCGTTTTCCCATTATTTCCCTTTTCAGCCAAGAGACCGGTTGGGTATCCGGTCTCTACTACTTTCACCATATTATTTCCTCTTTGAATCAAGTCCTAGATTCATGCTACAACTTTCCCCCCTTTCTTCGTTGTTTGAACAAAGCCCTAGATTTGAATGCATGAAGTAGCTTTACCTCTAATAATACTAAAATTTTAGGTGGCTTTCGAAGAGCTGATGGGAGTAGAAAAAGATGCACATGCAGACACGTGGGGAGCTGGGGCAGTAGAGCAAGGCCGCTTTCGAAGAACTTATACCTGAGGCTCACCGGGATGTCGGCGGCGGCAGGTCGGATCTGCGGACAATACGACAGGGAGGAAGAAGGGTCGGAGGACCTCCCGAGCCGGCGTTGTGTTGGAGAGAATGGCACGGGCAGAGGATCGGGCCCCTCCGGCAGCTGTGGGTTTCCTCCCTCGGCGGCGATGATCGCGTGAACGATGCACCTTTTAGTCCTCTACACACACCGGCCGAAGGGATGCGGCCGGATCTGTGACCAGCGGTGAGCAGAGAGAAAATGTCGCTACCGCTGTCTTGTTTATATCTGGAGAGGATGAGAGAATGAAGAGAGCAACCCTAGTAAAGCAAGCGCTCAGGCCCCTGCGTCCATATATAGTGGAGTGATTATCTTTTTTCTCTCCACAACAAGCGTTTCAATTTGTGTACGTGGCATTAAAGAAAAGAAACTCTCTATTTAAGGTGACTACTGTACGACTCCTACTTACTACTAATAGTAGTACTATAGTATTGTTCACTTGTGCTCCCCGCCCCTCCATTCATTGAACAACCCCACGGGTGAATAAACATACAATACTTACTGTATTTATATAGAACGAACAAGCTCGAACTATTTTCGCGTAGTTAAAAGTTGAGGGCGGGGCTTTTCCCGGGCAGTACGCGCGGCAGTTTTCGGGTAGGCGGTTTGACAAAGAGGCGAGGAGGGTGAGCGAGTGGGGCTGTGCGATTTGACGGCGCGTTACTGCTGGAAAGACTTGCGATCTGACCACTCACTATAGTCATGAATTACTGGCGCTCTGACCGGGGTGATGCCCCCCTTCCGTTCCGCGCTCTAATCTAGTGCATGACACATCGACCCGGATGTTGGCGGCCACATAGCATGGAGCCGACCCCAATGATTTTAAGCTTACAGGCACAGTACACGCTATCCTAGACTACTCTACACATGAAACTGCCACACGAGCGTCCGGGCTGCGCTTGGCTGTTCGCCTCTTCGGGAAGTCGAACAATGATGGAGTACTACTGCACTGGAGGAGTACTACAGTACGCTTCTGGCCATCTGACACCGATTGAACTGCTGCATGTCCACCGCGTGCGGGAGGGAGAGCGTGTAGCGAAAGCTTCTCCTAGTCTTGCCAGCCACCACGCTCATGGGCGAGGGAGGGATGCTCCTGCCTTTGCATGTATGATAGGTGGGCCCGACAGGTGTGTGGCCAACCTGTCATACAGCCAAAGGCAGGTGCAGTTAAGTCGGCGAGGGAGAGGATAATAAAACTTCTCGTTGATGTACGAGTTGACGCGACACATCAAAGCACTGCACTCGATATATTTCAATAATTGGCGTTTACCGATGCATTAATTACAATGCATGCACGCATGTCATGACTCTCCTTTTGATACTTGCATGTGTTGATTTAATGCACCTTGAAGTAGTATAAAATATGTGACGGTAAAGCTTTGTAATACCCCGTCCCAAGTCGAGAGATGGTTGTGCACGAGGAGGGCGAGATCATGCAGTCCGAACAGGACCCGGCAATGGAGCTCTCTAAGGTCTCGGTGGACCTCACCGTGCTCCACTGCCCCTTGTGCCTCTGCCCCTTCACGCCTCCAGTGTATGAGGTTCGAATACACCTCGTCCGTTCGGCTGATTGAGCAAGATGCAGGTTTCTTGACTGATGTGTTTTTCGATTGATTTCTGCAGTGCAAGGGAGGGCACTTGGCCTGCGCGGACTGCCGCGTCGAGCGCCCCGGGAACAAGCGGCAGTTCTAGAAGTGCGAGCGCGGCGGTGGCTTCGACGTGCGGAACACGGCGGTGGACTCTGTCCTTTCGTCGGTGAGGGTGGAGTGCCCGCACGAAGGCTGTGGGCTCTACGTCACTTACCACAAGCTCGCCGATCACCATAGCGTGTGTCCGCTCGCGCCCTGCAAATGCCCCGTGCCCGTCTGTGGCTATGAAGGCCCACCACCGGCGCTCTACCACCACATCAGCACCGGGTGCTCCAGCTGCAAGTGCCACTTGCGGAGCCACGGCTCTTGCTGTTTGCGGAGGAGGACCGCCGCGCATTTTTCTTGGTCGGCGGCGTGCTCGACATCGGCGCGCCTATCATCGTGTCGGTCGTCTGCATCAGAGCGGGGGTGTCCCCACTGCCGCACTACGTGGCCAAGCTGTGGGCGAATGGCCCGCCGGGGGAGCCCAAAGGCACGAGCGACGCCGTCAAGGTGGAAATGGAGGTGACAAGCAGCAAGGATCCCGGCGACGTCGATGTGCAGGAGCTGACCTTCTTGACAGTTCCGCCCAAGCTGCTGGCCGGGGCTAAGCTTGTATCTCTCCACATTCAGATTCACAAGCTCACATCCTAAATGTTTCTACAGTACCTTCTGTTTATCTTAGTAATATGCTAATATAGGGATTACCTTGGTCTACTTTAGCTTAAGAAATGGTGGGTTTTGGTGGCGATAAAAAATTATGTTTATCAATGCATTAATTGCAATGCATGCATGCATAAAGTACATGCATTGGTCAATTTTCTCTTAATACTTGCATGCAATGACTTAATGCACCTTGGAATCTGAACATGTGTTGGGGAACAACCAAATTGAGCCTTATAAAATGGAAAAACTAAAATTTTGAGATAAGCCCTATAAAACCGAAAAGGAGAGAGTAGAAAAAGAAGTACTCCATCCGGGAATAGTGCCGCACTTCAAAACTTGAACCGTCAATAAATTTTGAGCTTGCATCTTGTCACATTCCAAATTACTCCACGCTATATTGAATTGCAAACCTGTTCACACCGATCACAACCTAAATGGTTTCCCACTTAGGAGCGTATTAGTACTCGGTTATAAATACTAGTATGCCAAGATGACTGCGCATTCCTCCTCAACTCCTCATCCACAAAAACAAACATGCCATGCAGCATCCTTCCCTTGCGTCTGCGATGGCCAGCGTGAGTTCTGGGTCGAGAGATTGCCACCAGGGAGAGGCGAGCATGGAAGCGGAAGCACGAGAGATGTCCCGCCTTGCTGCGAGAGCAGCCGACATGTCCCGCCGTGCGGAAGTAGCAGCACAGAGGTCCCGCCGCGCCACTGAAGCAGCACGGAGGTCCCGCCGCGTCGTCGATGCAGCAGACTGGTCCGGCCGCGCCGCGGAAGCAGCGGAGATGTCCCGCCGCGCCACGAATGCGGCAGAGATGTCCCGCCGCGCCGTGGCGGCCTGGGAAAATTTCTCACGTGCAGGCGACGACTGTTACAGGTGCATGCATGCGATCGTCCATGGCCAGATGGATCAGATCTCCCGTTTTGCGAGGTTGCAGGATGACATGAAAGCCTCGTTTAAATAGGCTATCGGCGCACTAAGGGAGGGCAATGAGAGGCTCCGGGCCGAGCGCGACCTACTGAGGGAGAAGATCGTCCGAAGTGCAGACCAGCAGGAGGAGACCAGTGCCTTCTTGAAGAGGACCGGCGTCATCGTCAAGAAACTTATGGACGAGAATGACATGCTCCGCAACGAGCGCCAAAGGCTGGTGGAGGAATCCGTGGATGTTCTCAAGCAGCGTCTTGAGGACACGAAAGAGCTCATCGCCGCTCGCCGCGGAGACTAGTTCCCGCGGCCTGCAGCAACGCATCAAGAAAGTAGAGATCAGCAAGCCAGATCCTTGTCTTCCTTCTTCTTTCGCCCTTGTGTATTTCGGGCGTAGCCGCATGTGGCTTTTTTAGTTATCTTTCTAATTATGTAAGACAATTAATCGTCCTTATCTTTTTGTGGAAGATCAATGTTGCGAGGCTGGGATGAAGAAAACTCTTGCTATGGCGACCCTGGCGTTGCTGTTCTTCTAGTTGCTGCTGGGCTTCCTTCAGTTTCCTGGTTTCTTTTGATGTAATAATCGGTTTAGGATGTGGATTGTGTCGTCGGTTGTAATGTTGGGTTCTAGCGCGGATGTTTGGCCTTTGTTGGCCTCTTGGGATGTTGCGATTTCAATCTGGTAGCTTTTAGTCCTTCGTGTTAGGCTGGAGTTGAGCTGAACTTCTTGTGAATTGTGGTGATTTTCAGTAATGAAAATCAGAAGGGACAAGCCCTTCTTTGATAAAAAAATTTAATCGTCCTTATATATTCATCAGTCTTGCTATAAGTCGCAGTAGATGCTATATAGGTCTGTCGGATCTTACATCAAGATCCGTGCTTTCAGATTTCTTTTTTCTCTCCTAAATCTCAGTCGAGTGAGACATAGCCACGCCATTAAACAGAGGCTCGGGCGCCATTAATGGATACCTTGGGAGAGAGGTGGACGGCAGATGGAGGTTAAAGGGCTCTCCTCCCGATAAGCACGCGCAGGGGTCTGATCGCACGCCTCTCGTACTACTCAAATAGCTACCCTGCATGGCGCCTCCTAGCTAATAAAAAATGGGGATGCGTGGCGGCACGTAAATGGTGCTAGTAAGTAGAACGCCCATGGGTTCAACTATACTTGTGTTTCCGATTGTAACGTGACAACACTTGTTCCAAAATGACTTTGTTGATTGTTAATGTGTGCGCCTTCGCAAATCGGACTGCAAATTTACCACAGCATGTTGGTGCCATGTCATGGCACCAAGCCAAGTTTCATTATTTTCATGCGTGTTTTAGATTTACAGGAATTAAAAACTAAGTTTCTCAATGTTTTCAACCCAGCCACGACGCCCAGAATTTTGAATTTCATTCCCATTTCTTGCATGTAACCTAGAAATTTACCTGAGGACACACATGTGATTTTTCAACCAACTTTGGTGCACTGGAACATGTGCTTGTATTTCAAATTTGAATTATGCACACAAAGGTGACACGTTCCCTCCCAGAACCACGAGCCTTCTTGAGAGAAGCTCCGAT
This sequence comes from Triticum urartu, assembly GCF_003073215.2. NCBI lineage: Eukaryota > Viridiplantae > Streptophyta > Magnoliopsida > Poales > Poaceae > Triticum > Triticum urartu. The sequence goes on from NC_053023.1 coordinate 363,359,772, forward strand.
TTACAAGAAGCTTATACCAAAATTTGTTCCTATTCGGCCAATTTTTTTTACCACGGCATGGTACTACCATCACATGACACCATGCCAAGTTTCATGATTTTAAAACCAAGTTTCTCAATGTTCTCGACTGAGCCACGATGCCCAGATGTTTGAATTTGATTCTCATTTTTTGCAAGGGACCTAGAAATTCACCCGAGGACACAAATGTGATTTTTCAACCAACTTTGGTGCACGGGAGCATGTGCTTGTAGTTCAAATTTGAATTATGCACATTAAATGACCAAAAACTCAATTAATGTGTAAATAAGGCCAAACGAAGCCGGAATAATTCTATAATTTAACAGGGCACTCATGTAGTTCTATGTTGCCTTTGTAAATAAACTCAAGGGGGACAACGTATATCGTTTCGCACTCAAAGGTGGCACGTTCCCTCTTAGAACCACGAGCCTTCTTGAGAGAAGCTTGGGTTTGCAAGAAGCTTATACCAAAATATGTTCCTATTCGGCCAATTTTTTTACCACAACATGGTAGTACCATGACATGACATCCACGCCAAGTTTCATGATTTTCAGACGTGTTTTGGATTTACAAGAATTTTAAAACCAAGTTTCTCAATGTTCTCGGCCGAGCCACGATGCCCAGATGTTTGAATTTGATTCTAATTTCTTGCATGGGACCTAGAAATTCACCCGAGGACACAAATGTGATTTTTCAACCAACTTTGGTGCACGAGAGCATGTGCTTGTAGTTCAAATTTGACTTATGCACATTAAATGACCAGAAACCCAATTAATGTATGAAAAACGACAAACGAACCCGGAATAATTCCAAAATTTAATAGGGCACTAATGTAGTTCTATGTTGCCTTTGTTAAACTCAAAGTGAGGGCAGCGTATATCGTTTCACACTCAAAGGTGGCACGTTCCCTCTTAGAACCACGAGCTTCCAAATCGGCCCAATTTTTTACCACAACATGTTAGTGCCATGACATGACCCCATGCCAGGTTTCATGATTTCCAGGTGAGTTTTGGATTTACATGAATTTAAAATCAAAGTTTCTCGATGCTCTCGGCCGAGTCATGATGCCCAGATGTTTGAATTTCGTTCTCATTTCTTCCATGGGACCTAGAAATTCAACCAAGGTCACACATGTGATTTTTCAACCCACTTTGGTGCACCGGAGCATGTGCATGCAATTCATATTTAGATTATGCACATTAAAAGTCCAGAAACTCAATTAATGTATAAAAAAGGCCAAATGAACCTGAAATAATTCCAAAATTTAACAGGGCACTCATATAGTTCTATGTTGCCTCTGTAAATAAAATCAGGGGGAGGCAGCATATATCGTTTCGAAAACAAAGGTGACACGTTCCCTCTCGGAACCACGAGGCTTGTTGAGAGAATCTCCGGTTTTGCAAGAGGCTTATACGAAAACTTGTCCCAATTCAGCCAAAAATTATACGTACGAAAACAGGGTTTAGATTATCCCAGACATCTCGCTACCTAGACCAAAAATGTACTATGACTTGAATTCAACATAAAATGGATACAAATATTTGAATTGGAGAGCATATGGTACATCTAGTTCATAGTGAAATATGATTACTGCTATATGTATGTTTTTTGTTATCAAGATAATATTTAAATTATTGTATAACTTGACAACAATCGTATTCAAATAAGGAAAATTGATTCAAATTTAGTCCATATGGTAGACGACAATATATATGTTCACATGGTGGAGTAAAATGTTCATATATGATGGAAGATCAAAATGTACGACTACATCAATTATAAACCGCAAGGTCACCTAACGATATATTCGAATTCAACATAATGTGGATTCAAAAATTGAAATTCGAGATCATGGCATCTGTAATCATATAAAAAGGGACATTACTCTTTCTTTGGTGGGAATTGATTTGTTTTTTGTTCTTGTTGAGGGAAGTGCGAATCGATTTGGTACTGTCCAGGGTAATCTTGTTCTCTCGATTTTTTTACATTTTTCTTGTAGTTTTTCCAATGGCATCTATAGCAATATAGTAAAAGGGGACATGACTCTCTTGTGTCTTGTAGGAATTGTTTTTTTTACATGTTAAGTTTGTTCTACCGAACAAGGAATCCGCACCTTGTTATCCCGAAATTTTCAAGCTCGAGTATCTTTTGTCTCACCTGCTTTGAAACTCCCGCTTCTTCAACCCGCGACACGCCTTGTTATCTCGAAATTTGGACGCGCGCGAGAACTCCCTCCTCATCCAAAATCGCTCCCGCAGCCCAGACACGCGGAATTCCCCTTCTACCCCTCAGCCGGAAATGAAGCTCCACGTCGCGGTGTCAAAACTGGTGGGGGTACGCTGGTAACTTACCCTACATTTCAGACAAGCGCGTCCCTAAGCTTGGCTCCCCCCTCCCCCTTCGCCCCCATTCGTACACCGAGGCCGCCAAAAACCGCGAAACCCCACGCTCCTCCGTCGGCCTCCCGAGTGCCGCCCAGCCAGAGACTCTTCCCCGACTACGTCGTCCACCACAACAACTCGCCGTCCCTCATCCACTGCATCGGACGAGGATCTGTTGTCGATCTCGTCATCCCACCAGATCAGCCGCCCCGTCCTCCACCTCCAAGGAGCTGCCCCGATGTTCGCCTCGTCTATCGCGCCACCTCAATCCCCATAGCACCGTCTTGACCTGCCCCACTGGAACCGCAACACCCTCACCAATTCCTCCGATGAACTGAGGCCAACTCGGCGCAACCAAGGAGGTTCTGCACTCACCGCTGCATTTTAGCTTTTAGCTTTTATTCAATCTCGGCGCAACTTGATACCGAGCAGATATGGCGTGTCTCCATTGATGGCGCCATCGCCGACCACATCATCCACGGTGTCTGTCCCCCATCTCGTTGCTTCCTCGGCGGCGACTTCCACAACGGCACTAGCTGTAGCTGCTCCGGCTCTCGCTCGCGCTGCGGCTCTGTTCTTGCTGTCGGTCGCGCTGCTGCACTGCTCCTGCTTTCGTCCGTGTCGCTGCTCTGCTCTTGCTCTCGCTTGCACTGCTGCTGCTGCTGCTACTGCTGCTGCTGCACGACCTTCGGCAGCTACAGGAGTTGCTGCTTTAGCACTCGCTCGCGGTACTACTGCACGACTTGCTCTCTGCTAGTGCGTTCCCTGCTCGAGCGTCTGCTGATTTAGATCACTGCTTCTCTGCTACTAGTGCTCGAACGCCCTAAACATCTATTGCAATGCTCTGTTACTAGTTCAATCAGTTTCGACAGTAAAATTCAGTTTCGACTGTGAAGTCATTTTCTTCAGTTAAGTTCAGAGTGAACAGTACTTACATCATCTGTCGAAGTGGTCGTGGCGCGGCTGATGCGTTTTACATCTAGCAATTTTTGGTGATGTATTTTACATCATCTATTGCAGATGATATTAGGGTCCCACTTCAGATTAACGTTGTCTGTCTTGTCATGCTTCAGCCTTGTTGCCGTACACCTTAGAGGAGCTGCTCCAACGACGGAACCGTCCATCACAGCGGAGCAGTACCCTCGGCGCCGTTTCCAGAGGCCTCGAATCTTCTTCCCCGCCTCCAACAGTCAAACCAGTATCATCACCATCCTCCACGTCCAACCCAATGATGCTGAGGTCCACAAGGCTATGCCAAAGAGGTTGTACACTTGTCGCATCACTTTGTTTCTCCATTCCTCTGTTCTTCCAATTCATGTGACCCAAACACACAGGTTGAGTGAAATCCTATGTTTCCAAATGCTCTGTTTTGCACGTGCATTCCTATCATATTCCTGTGTTTTTCCTGTCCCTGCGTTTATAGAATCCTCCAATTCCAAGGAGCCCTTATAGATTTACTTCATTTTAAGATAGGCGTCAAAGAAAACTCCGTGTGTTATGTCCTGCTCCTGCCGTGCCGTCATCCACCCCACCTAAGGTGCACCATCGACAGAAGTGTTCACTGCAGCAGAGATCCCCCTGCAGACTTCCTTTCGCCGCCTCAGATCATCTTCCCCGTTGCCGGCAGCCATGCCAACCGCATTACCATCACCGACTGAGCAGATGAACCTGAGGACTACACAGTTCCGGAAGAGAGGTCGCAGTCTTTCGTGTTTGCTTACGTTATACATCGGTTATTATTACCTGCTACTTTATCGTTCAATCTTGAGTTTTGAATTGCCCAAGGGTCTCATATCAAGCTAGCAACAAATAGTATATGTCTACTATCTGGCTCATCTGGGGTCTTCTATGTGGTTCATGTTGGGTGGGCAACAAACAATAGATGATCCATTGTCTATCTTTTTAAACTGAAGCTATAATCTACCTGGTATCATTAGTTTTGGATCCATCCACTCATTTGCTACCATTAGTCTTGATTTTTGCATGCACCCCTTAGGCCTTACAAAATCTAAATATTTTTTTATTATGCATGTCAGATATTGTACACGATTGTACTGACCATGTAGAGAAAAAGAGAAGACCGTTGCGTGCGAATATAATGTCATGCAGACGCCACTCCATGGTGGGCGAAGTGCCCCCCCCCCCTCCTGCATTTTCAGATTGTATTCCAGAGGAAGATAACTGTTCAGATGGAGATTCAGAAGGAGCCGACCATGCCTGTTTACCACCTGAGGTGTTTGCTCTAACCTGGCATGCTGATGTTGGTCATATGGCGCCTTGCATTGCTTACATTATACATCTTATATGTCATCAGCTTAGTTTAGATTTTCTTTGTGTGAATGCCACCTGTTTGGTTTCTATATCATACTCCCACCATTCCTAAATATTTGTCTTTTTAGAGATTTCAACAAGTGACTACATACGGAACAAAATGAGTGAATCTACACTCTAAAATATGTCTTTATACATCCGTATGTGGTAGTCCATTTGAAATATCTAAAAAGACAATTATTTAGGAACAGAGGGAGTATATGGGAATTATGCAATGCCATCTTCTTTAGCCAGGCATCATATACGTGAATCATGCAATGCCATCCTGTTTAGCCAGTAATCGTATATGTGAATTGTATCGTGCCATATTTTTCCATAATGTATTCCATTTGTCAACAATGTTTATACATTCATCTACTCTTCTTGTGCATCGGCCATTTGAGTCGGTCATTGGAAAATCTGGAGTGAAAACAAGGTCTTCTGAGCAGTCAGTGCTACCTGTCGATGCAGATTTTTTGCTGGTTACAGATAGCTCTTTAGAGGAGGATTCAGAGAGAGATGACCAGTCGTATTCCCCTCCCCTGAGGTGCATGCTCTAACTTGGTTGGGTTATATTACTCATATCTTGCATTGCCATGCCATCTTCTTAGATTAGACATGCTTTGTGTGAATGCCTCCTATTTGCTTTCGATATCAGATATGTGAATTATGCAATGCCATGTTTTTCAGCCAGTTATCATATATGTGAATTATGCACCGCCATGGAGCCAGGCATCATATATGTGAATTATCTCATGCCATCTTTTTTTCATTATGTATTCCATTTGTCGACAATCTATGTATATTGAACTACTCTTCACATGTATCAGCCATTTGAGCCGATTATGGAAAAATCTAGAGTGAAAACAAGGTCTTCAGAGCAGGCAATGGTAGCCGTTGAAGCATATATCTCGATGGTTACAGGGAGCTCCTCAAAGGAGGATTCAGAGACAGATGACCAGTCCTATATCCCACCTGAGGTGTATGCTCTAAGTTGCAATATTTATATTTCTCATATGATGCATATGGTGTCTTGCATTGCTTAGTTTAGACATCATATGCACACTATTGAATTCTATCTTCTGAGTTTAGAGATCATACATGCGAGTGCCAGTTGCTTAGTATATGAATCAATTATGTCAAGTATATCATGCCATCCTGTATACTTAGACAACATGTATGTGAATTATTTCATCCCAACCTATTTTAGAAAGACATCATATAGTTTTGTCATGTCATCCTGTTTAGGTACTCACCATATGTTGAATTATGACATTATATCCTGTTAAGTTATCCATAATATATCTGAAACTGTGTCATGCTATCCTGTTTAGTTAGGCATCATATATGTGAAATTGTGTCATGCTGTCCTGTTTGGTTAGACAACATACATGTGAATTACCACATCTGTCTATCATACAATGTCTGTACGTTCAATTTCTTTTCTTGTTTATCAGCCATTTGAATTGGAGGGGGTGTCGGTAGTATCTAAGGGAGCAAAAACCCATTCTTCACAAAAGACAGTGCTACACGTTGATGCAGATAGAACCATGGTTGTACTGGCCCACAAACTAGCCCCACCACACATAATCGAGACTATTCCAGATTGCACACTTACACCGTTGGGCAGAGAACCAGCTACAACCCATCTAACCGCAACCATAGCGGATAGTAACCCACTTATAGTTGACAAAGCACCATGTCCACCACAAAGTACCCCCACACGAGTAGTTTGTAAAGCTACTACAGTGCCCAAAGCACGAAGACCACCACAGCTAACCCAAACTCCACGTTTAAAGCAGAAGAGCAACTGTTCTTAGGTCAGATTCCGTAGTTATGGTCCATACTCCTTTGCTGTTGCATCACTGTATTTACTCATACCAACTACTTTCGAATTTGAAGGATCCAATTGAAACTCCAATGGCGCAACAGGTATGTTTTAAACCTATTTCTTTAACCGGATTGCTGTTCTAACTTCTTGCTCTATGTTGATTTCAGTTTAAGTTGCATAAACAGTTATGTTCTCATGTGATGCACATTACAAGTGCTGCCAATATTGTGTAGTTTCTCACACTTATATTCTGTCTATGCTGCTGTGTCTTAAAAATATATGAGTTGAATTGTATCTCTATCTTGATTAGGGAACATAAACTAGAATGATACGGACAATACAGTGACCATAGTACATAGATATATGTTTGTTTCATGTTGTTATCCTGTCCACCTTACTACTGAACCGGTTTACCAAAATGAGTTTCGTATACTACAAGCTAAACCTGTGATGTGTCTGCTTGTTTCTCTTGTAGTATGCAAACAGAATATTGGAGAAGAGCACCCCACTATGCAATGGTAGAGAAAGTAATGCAGATAAGGTTCAAGATAGTGAGACAACCCTGTTAGTCTCCAAGAAAGGTGATAAAAACGATCTTGTAGACAGTGAGGAAACCCCACAGTCCTGCGTTGATGTAGTGTTCGAGTTACTGGCCAGTACCGCTGGCACAATCTCTTCCAACTCGCTGCCTGAATCACTTCGGCTTCTTCAGTCTCAGCTACAAGCTGAAAGGCATCAGTCAGCTGTGTTGCGGCAAGAAGCCGAAGGACTGAGGAAGTCCCTTCAGAATTAAGATGCGTACTTTCTTGTGCAACAGCAAGCGCTGGAGGATTTAAGCGCCAAACAAGAGAAAGTTAATAAGCTTGCTAAGCATCTTGCCAGCATTATGGGTACCCAGGATATTGTTTCTTGAGCTCTTCTGAAGTGGTTTCAGTTCTGGACTTGTTTTGCTGCGGCGTTTATATGCTGGTGTGTTCCCTATATTTGCACTGGTGGCGAACTTTGATGCCCAGTGGATGTAATATGTGTAATAGCCGTGATAGCCTAGCATAAGTTGCTCGCTTATTTATTTCCTTGTTTTGTTTATTTGTTTGCTTGTAGTCAGTGCAGTTCATTTTCCACGGTTTGCTAGTGGCTGCAATAACCTATTTTTTAAAACTAGGCTACAATAACCATGGGCTAATATTTACTGTAGTGACACTGGGCCTCCTACGAGCCATAGAAACAGTGGGCCTTCTATGGGTCGTAGAAACAATCGGCCTTCTACGGGCCGTATCATCAATGGGCCTTATACGGGCCGTATGATCGATTGGCCAAACATGGGCCAATAATAGGCCTCATTATGGCCGTAAACTAGCTAGAGTTGGAATCGTCCGTTCATGGGCCGACCATAACGGGCCATCGTTAATAGGCCGTATTTTATGACGCTATGAAAACGTCCCAACGAATTAACAGATCACAAACGGGCCGACTGTAACCACGGGCTGAATTTGGCCCACAAGAAGAAAATGACAGTAACGGGCCATAAGTAAACGAATGCTAGAAATGAGCCCAAGAATAAATGGGCTCTGAGAAGGCCGAAAGATAACATGGGCTGGAAACGGCCTATGATACACTGTTCATCACGGGCCAGTTTCACCACGGGGCGGTAATGGGTGTAAAGTGATACACTGTTCATTACGGGCCAGTTTCACCACGGGCCGTTAGTAGGCCAAGAGTTACATAGGGCCTCATATGGGCCGAAAGACGTCATGGGCCATACATGGGCCAGAAGTGAAAACGGGCTGGAATCATATTGGATGGCCCAGATGATGCTATTGGGCCTAATTCGGATAGGGCATAATGGGCCTTGGGTTAGCGGGCTGTAAATGGGCTATATCTGAACAAGCCGTTAACAGGCTTTCCATGGGCTGGCCCGCCAGCTTTTGACCAAGTAAAACGGGCCGAACTTTACACAGGAATGGGCCTCTGTTGGGACGTGCCACATGTCGACGTATCATAGGCGCCTATCTGACCCACTGACGAGCTGACACGTGTTTCGTCCGGCCATTAAGAATTTTACACGTGGAAATTTCCCATTAGTCGGGGCTGTTAACGGGTTATCGGATCCAAGACCCGACCTGGTAGCTTAAGTGCATTCCGTTACAGTGGATGCCACGTGTCGGTCACCCTTGACGAAAGCACTTCTGTGACGCGCGATTTATCGTCATGGAAGTGGACACTTCCGTGATGATAATTTTGGTAATGTCATGGAACACTTCTACGACAACACAGGTATGACTATCTTGATTCTATCATAAATTTGTCATGGATGTACATGCATGACAAAAAAGCGACCTAATGTGACAAACATGTATCATCACGGAAGTGTATTTTTTTTGTAGTGTCCACGATGTTCTTCAAGGTCTTCGACGAGGAAGGCCACCGTTTGGAGTGCTGCCCTGAAGGGGGTCGTCAGGATAGCGCAGCGGCCAATGCCGAGCCTGCCGCTGGGCTCGCCAGCAGCTCCTCCAGCGACAATGGTGACTGAGGGAGTCCTGGATTAGGGGGTCTCCGGACACCGGACTATATCCTTTGGCCGGACTGTTGGACTATGAAGATACAAGATTGAAGACTTCGTCTCGTGTCCAGATGGGACTCTCCTTGGCGTGGAAGGCAAGCTAGGCAATACGGATATGTATATCTCCTCCTTTGTAACCGACCTTGTGTAACCCTAACCCCCTCCGTTGTTTATATAAACCAGAGGGTCTTAGTCCGTAGGACAACATACAATCATACCATAGGCTAGCTTCTAGGGTTTAGCCTCTCTGATCTCGTGGTAGATCAACTCTTGTACTACTCATATTATCAAGAATAATCAAGCAGGACGTAGGGTTTTACCTCCATCAAGAGGGCCCGAACCTGCGTAAAACATTGTGTCCCCTGCCTCCTGTTACCATCCGCCTTAGACGCACAGTTCGGGACCCCCTACCCGAGATCCGCCGATTTTGACACCGACATTGGTGCTTTCATTGAGAGTTCCACTGTGCCGTCGCCGTAAGGAAGGATGCCTCGTCTCGTTGTTAAAAACAACATTACCGCCGGGGGAGCCTTGGCTGTCAGCCAAACTCTCCGGCTTGGCAGTTTCATCATGACCGCCAACTCGGCCGCTGCACCGATGATGACCTCTCGGGTCATCAGAAACAGCCTCGACGTTGGCTTGGAATTCGCCGAGCAGATAGATCCAATGGAGCTCTCTTCCCTAAACGAGCTCTTGGATCGCATCGCCGCCTTGGGAGTCGCTACAGACTATGATCGGATTGGGCTTAAACCCGATCAAAGGGAGATTAACTCTCCACCGGTCACCCATCATATTGCGGTGGTAGAGGAACAATGAGGCGATTCTTCCTCTATCTTGAGGACTAACTATGTCCGGATTCCTGAGCTCTCCGAGCCGGATACCCGTTTATGGGAGGACATCACCCAAGCCCTGAACCTAGAGTCATGCAGTAGGCCAAACTTATCGGGCAACACTCCGGAATCCGAACTTCCAAGATTGGAAACTCCTCGGCCCCTGGGTCTCAGATCGGGTAGGGGTTCGGACTCAAATCCACCCACCCACCCAGACATAAACGATCTTTCCCACATCAGGCAAGAGCCCCATGAAACAGTACATCATTATTGGGCCAGATTCCTCCTTGTGATGAACAAGGTTAAGGACTGTCGCGAGGAAAACGCATTCTCATGTTTCTACAATAATTGCATGGACAAGGGAATCCTTAACGCCTTAAGTCGCCGTGACATATCACGCTTCGCTGACTTGGCGTCCATAGTACGAAAGTACTATGCGATGAAAGCGTCTGGAAAACCGAAATGAAATTTTGGGATAATCCGTCTCGGAATATACACCCAGTCCGAAGTAAAAGGGTGCACTATCATAAGACACCCGAGTTAGTTACAAAGAAACAAAAACCCTCTACAGGGCATGGAACCGTATTGGAGGGATGGCTTAACGGACCCTAGAAAATTCATAGTACAGCGGATACCATACCAACACACAGCCTTAGAGCATGTTGGATACTCCGGTAGGTGGCCAAAAGTGGTGAGGATCTTCTCATCCCAAATGCCTCAGAGCACCATCTCGAGGATAACAATACGGTATTCACCGTCTTTGAAACCTTCGCATCAAATAATAGGCGCAAGCGAACACTCCGCAGCCTCGCCGAAATATGCCACATGGCAACAATGAATCCATGGAGTGACACGGCTATTACCTTCAACGCCAGTGATGAACCTAAATTCCGAACAAACCGAGCACCAGCTGCACTGGTCCTCAGTCCAATTGTGGACAGCTTTCCACTCACCAAAGTACTCATGGACGGCGGCAGTGGATTGAACCTCATCTATGAGGAAACTCTTCAAAAAATGGAAATAGACCTGAACCGCATTGAGCAAAGCAGCACAACCTTCAGAGGAATCATCCCCAGTCGGGAAGCACGCTGTGCTGGGAAAATCACACTAGATGTGGTATTCGGCACGCCGGAGAACTATAGGTCCGAAGAAATTACATTCCAAGTGGCCCCGTTCTGTAGTGGATACCACGCCATTTTAGGACGGGAGGCATTCACGATCTTCCAAGCCATACCCCATTATGGGTACATGAAGCTCAAAATGCCCGGGCCCAATGGAATCATCACTCTCGCTAGTGATCCGGACACAGCACTCCGCGCTGAAAACAAAACAACCGCATTGGCCCTCGAGGCATTATCCGAAGCCCTTTCGGCCGAGGAATTAACCGCGCTACGCTCCACAGTGGACAGGGACGACGTGATACTTGACAAGAGATCCAAGTCCACATCTTTTAAACCAGCGGATGAAATAGTCAAATTCCAAGTCCACCCAACGGACCCCGCCGTGGATGCCGCACTACGAGAGTTCCTGCGCGAGAATTGGGACATATTCGCATGGCACCCCTCAGACATGCCAGGAATCCCATGAAGGCTGGCCGAGCATAGCCTCAATATTCTAAAGGGATTCAAGCCGGTCAAGTAGACACTTCGGCATTTCTCTGAACCTAAGAGACAAGCTATGAGAGAGGAACTAGCCAAGCTATTGTAGGCCAGATTCATTAGAGAAATAAAATACCCAAACTGGCTAGCAAACCTGGTGATGGTACCAAAGAAGGACAAATCCTGGCGCCTATGTGTCGATTTCAAGGACCTCGACAAGGCTTGCCCAAAGTATCCCTTCCCCCTCCCCCGCATTGATCAAATTATCGATGCTACCGCAGGACACGAGTCATTGTGTTTCCTCGAAGCATACTCCGGCTACCACCAAATCAATATGGCAGAGTCCGACCAAGCCGCAACGACATTTATCACACCATACGGCCCCTTCTGTTTCAACACAATGCCTTTTGGGCTCAAAAACACCGGCGCAACATATCAGCGCATGATTCAAACATGTCTGGAGAAACAGATCGGCAAAACAGTAGAGGCATACGTAGATGATGTGGTCGTTAAAACCAAACACATCGCCTCTCTAATAGATGACTTGAGGCTCAAATTCGACAACCTCCGAACATACGACATCAAGCTCAATCTGGAAAAATGTGTTTTCGGCGTACCAGCCGGAAAAGCTGCTGGGCTTCATTGTCTCCAGTAGAGGAATTGAAGCTAATCCGACCAAAATCCGAGCTCTGTCACAGTTGGCTATCCCAACGGACCTCAAACAAATCCAAAAATTAACTGGATGTGTGGCGGCTCTAAGCCACTTTATCTCCCGCTTAGGAGAAAAGGCATTACCCCTTTATCGCCTCCTTCGGCGCACCGAACACTTTGAGTGGACGGACGCTGCCACAGCCAGATTGGCAGAAATAAAAGACATACTGGCAACCAACCCAATCCTGGCCGTGCCAAACATCGGCGAACCAATGCTGTTGTACATTATGGCAACTCATCAGGTTGTAAGCGAAGTGCTCGTCATCGAACGAGAAGCGGACAGACATAAATTCCCTCTTCAAAAGTCGGTATATTATGTATCCACTGTCCTCACTCCATGCAAATCACGGTAGACACATTATCAAAAGATAGCCTATGCGGTATTCATGGCATCCCGGAAGCTGCGACACTACTTTCAAGAGTGTTCGATTACAGTAGCCTCAGAAGTGCAACTTAATGATATTATAAACAACCGCGACGCCACGGGCTAGATTGCCAAATGGGACATTGAGCTCCTCCCGTTCGACATAACATACAAACCTCGGTGAGCCATTAAATCGCAAGTATTGGCCGACTTTGTCACCGAATGGACGGAAGCCGAACTCCCTAAAGAGTACGGCACATACTCCAATTGGATCATGCACTTCGACGGCTCCAAAATGCTGGCTGGTCTGGGGGCTGGCGTCGTCCTGACGTCCCCAACTGAAGATATAGCTCAATACGTACTGCAGATACTGTATACAGACTCCAACAACGCAGCCGAATATGAAGGCCTGTTACATGGTCTTCGGATAACAGTTTCCATGGGCATTCAACGCCTGGAGGTGCGTGGGGATTCGAACCACGCAATATCCCAAATAAATGGAGACTTTGATGCCAAGGATCCGAAGATGGCGACCTATAGAAACGCCGTCCTAAAGACGTCAACTCGGTTCGAGGGGCTCGAATTTCACCATGTGGCTCGGGAAAACAATCAGGCTGCAGATATCCTTGCCTGCATCGGCGCAAAACACGATGTGGTCCCCCCCCCAACATCTATTTGGAGAGGTTGTTTAAGCCATCCGTGGTATGGGAAGGGGACACCGGTAACAATAGTCCGGACCCAGCCAAAATGCCCGATACCGAATACTCTGACATAATCGGAGGCTCTGCCACCGAAATAACACCTTCAGCCCACGTAATAATGGCCATCTTTGCCCCGTGGATAGAACCATTCATGGCCTACCTAACTGGGCAGGAACTTCCCGAGGACCAAAATGAGGCACGCTGCATAGTGCGGCGATCTAAAGCCTATAGGGTCCATGAGGGAGAGCTATATAAAAAAAGCACTACCGGAGTGCTTCAAAGGTGCATCTCCGAAGAGGAAGGGCGGAAGCTTTTTGCAGAAATTCACGCCGGACTCGGCGGCCACCATGCCGCAGCCCGGGCCCTTGTAAGCAAGGCCTTCCGTACAGGGTTTTATTGGCCGACAGACCGGGCAGACGCACAAGACTTGGTCCAACGCTGCGTCGGTTGCTAGCTTTCTGCAAACCAAAGCCACATACCACCCACCGCCCTCCAAACAATCCCCATTACCTGGCCCTTCGCGGTCTAGGGGCTTGACATGGTTGGACCCCTTAAAGGGGGAACCCATAAGAAAAAAATACTTACTTGTCATGGTGGATAAATTTACCAAATGGATAGAAGCCAAACCTGTTAAAACAGCCGATTCCGGACCGGTGATAGACTTCATATCCGGGGTTGTACACCGTTATGGCGTCCCCCACAGCATCATCACTGACAATGGCACGAACTTCATGGCCGACGAGGTAAAACTCTGGTGCAGCAACATGGGCATCAAGCTCGATTATGCTTCCGTCTATCACCCACAAACCAACGGCCAAGTTGAGCGAGCAAATGGTCTTATCATGAGCGGCATTAAACCCAGATTAGTGCGGTCCTTAAAGGAGTCTAACACGCATTGGGTAGAGGAGCTCAACTCCGTACTCTGGGGGCTGCGGACCACGCCGAATCGTACTATCGGATATACACCCTTCTTTATGGTGTACGGCGCAGAAGCAGTTCTGCCCTGCGACATAATTCATGACTCACCTCGAGTGCGCATGTACGAAGAAAGAGAAGTCGAGCTCGATCGGCAGGACAGTCTGGACACCCTGGAGGAGGAGCGCGACGTGGTAAAAGCCCGTTCCGCATTCTATCAGCAATAGGCTCGCAGATACCAAAGCAGAGAAGTACGGGCCAAAACTTATAACGTTGGCGAGTTAGTTCTACGCCTGTCGGAGAAGAAAAAGACCAAGCTCGAGCCCAAATGGGAAGGTCCATTCATTATTGACCAAGTTCTGGCCGGTGGAGCGTACCGTCTATGGGATGCATCAAATAATTGACTTGAGCCGAACCCATGGAACGCAGCCAGGCTCCGAAGATTCTACGCCTAACACCGGACTCTATGTTTGTCCCCTTCCTCTGTCTATTTTTTGCATATACATTATCTGACTTTTTTCTCTTTCTTTCTTTCTTTCTCAAGGCCTTCAAGGGCCAACTTGTGCCTTGCTTGCACACTATAGACGCGCTAACTGCGCTCATTATACCTGGGGGCTTCTTACACGGAAACTTAATTATCTATCTGGGCTTGATGCCCCGCACACGTGTTATTCTTCCGCATGTACCTTTTCTTCGCCATTATATGCATCCACATGACTTAAGTTTTGGCCAAGCTGGGTTGCCTGGCTCTTGTATTTATGCCCTACGTTCCTGTTAATTCGGCTAGGGCATAAGGTGAGCACCTCTGCGATTGTTATTGCCGGGTCAGCCGGATGTGTACCTCAGACTGGGTGAAGCCGAAAGCTAGCGTTCTTAAGGGAATATTCGGTCGGCGAACAAAATATGATTTTTATTTATTTTCCATATATGCCCCCAGATATTTTTGCTTGCGTCTCCGCTCGCAGTCCGGGCATGCACTTTAGGGCATGCGTGCCCATGGAAAGGAACCCCTAACGGAACTATTCTCCCTGGAAGATGTTTCTTACTACCCATGTAATATAACATAACTAGTTGGGTACTTGTCTTTTCAAGCACTAATGACCCCTATGCCTGGTTTCCACGCATACCCCGGTTCTTATATAACTGAGCGGGTATTCGGACACACTCCGGACTATCGGGTCCCGAGGTTGAAGCGAAAAGGTCCGTCACGACAAATGATTTACAATCCGGCTAGAAGGCATTATACATGTCACTTTAATTACATAGTCATGTAGACTGACTAAATTCCTCTTCTATACCATCCAACAGGCGGTCTAGCCTACAATGCTGTTGGGAATACTTTGTGGCTAATTCTACTTGCTCATAGACTAAGCTAATGGGGATCTCTTTCCCATCGGGCCCCATAGGTCCGACCTCGGCCATGTGGTTTGGGTCAGCCTTGGTATACCATGTCTTCACCATGGCCCAGGCTTCCTTGGCACCTTGACGGCAGGCCGATATCTTCCATAATCGGAAGCGCCGCTGTGCTCCCTTGAGCTTCTTCGCAAGCTCTCCAATGCCTTCTGGCAGGGAGACGGATGGCCACAAGGCCTGGGCAATACCTTGCATCACCTGTCGTACTTGTTCATGCAGTTGTGAGAGCTCGGAAAGAAGATCACCCGCAGACCCGGGCATCTCCTCCGCGGGACGACCTGTCAGCATACCTTCAGACATAACTTTGTTAGCCGGCTTCTCCGCCTACCCCTTTTTAAGGGTTCGTTCAAGCACTTACTAAAAATGTCGCGTCGAAGCCGCTTATTCTCCTTCTCGGAGTCCGCAAGCTGGGCTCGAACATCTTTCAGTTCCATGCTCAGCTTGGTATTGGCATCTTGGAGATTGTTTTTCTCCCGCCTGACCTCAGTCAGCACGCATTCGCTAGCCTTTAGCTATCGTACGACATGCTAGTCCTCCAGATTCTCTCTGAATTCATCTGCAATATCTATTGTTAGATCTGCAGCCACGCCGCATGCTATGTGGTACCTATCATTCTTAGAAACAAATGTTACCAGCTGGGGACTTTTTGGGTTCCTTCAATGCGGCAACGGCGGCCCGAAGTTGGGTCTTGCATTCCTCCAGCTCCTGTGACAGTCGAGTATTCTTCTATGTAAGAACCTGCACAATAGATGATCCTTAAATCAGTTCCGCTAACTGTTTCAAGTATCAGGGGCTACTGATACATATAATCGTCAGATTTGCTTACCCGTACATCCCTTACATACTGGTACGTGGCTTTGGCTAGACCATTTTGAGCAGCACGGAGGTACACGTCTCCAGAATTGAAGGCATCAAATGCCTCCGGTGAGAAGCAAGCGTCACGGAGTACGGCCCGGCGATGCCTATGATTCATGGCACTCTCCACTTCTGAATTTGTAGCGGATAGTCTATCCGCATCCTCTGTAGGGGGAGTATCCGACGTCCGCCCCATGTCGGCTTTCGCCTCTATGTCCGGTCCTGGAGCCCGGCTGGTGGAAGCATGATCGGCAGCTTCACCGGACATATTCCGGCGAGTGTTTTTTTCTGTTAAAGAAACATGGACGTCATTACATTTTGAGAAAGACGACAACCACGGAGTGGGGTTTTTTTCATACCTCTGCGTCGGCATCTCCGTCCTGACCACCTTCCTTTTTGGCTGCCCGGCCTCGGTGCCTCTTGTTGGCGAGTAGCTGCGGGTTCGGCACGGTGTCCTGAAGGGCTTCCCTGTAAAACACCATATGTATTTGGTAGGTGAAGTGTCTAAAAGGGGATCCTATATTTTGGAGTTGGGATTTTTGGTTTTTCTTACGTGCGACGCAGGAAGCAGTCCGGGATAGTCGGCCGTAATGGCCACCATGGCGTCATCACATCTTAATTGATAGAACTGCTGGTCTATCAGCTCCACGAATATGTCTGGATCTTCTTCGAGTCCGGGACCGAGGGCCCGGTCAGGGTCTTCTGGTTGTGGGGATGGGCTTTTGACCTCCCTTATGGCTTTTCGCAGTTCCTGCCGCAAAATGGCAAGGTGAGTACCTACGACAAAGAATGCGGGAAGAATGGGAGTAAGGAGATATAACTCACCCAGCTTGGAGGGTTGTACATGGAGAATCCATCCTGTGGCTTGATGCGGATGAACTCCTCTTCCTTCCCCTTGAACAACTCGGAAAGAATTTTTGCTAAAGCAGCAGCGTTGTCCAGACACTTACGCCCGCAACGGGTGGCATCATCTTCCCCGGTAAAACACCACAGGGGGTGCCCTCGATATTGAAGTGGCTGCACTCCCCGCATTATGCATATTGACATAACCTACTGTCAATCCTGATTGAGCCAGCGCTTTAATCCGGTTCATCAGGTAAAGGACTTCTCCGTTGTCTTCCCCCCGCGGGCTCCGTGGGCGCCAACTTCGGCGTTTCTTCAGAGGAGAGTTGTTGAACTCAGGAAGACCCCGCCGAACAGGGTCCGGAAGGGGGACGTCCTCCATATAAAACCATTCCGAAGGCCAGTCTTTGGACATCTTCTTCGGAGTACCGGACAGGTATCCGGTTTCGGCGATGCGCCATATTTCGGCTCCGCCCACTTGATAAAGTGACTGTCGGTGTCAAAACTGGCGGATCTCGGGTAGGGGGTCCCGAACTGTGCGTCTAGGCCGGCTGGTAACAGGAGGCAAGGGACACGAATTTTTACCCAGGTTCGGGCCCTCTTGATGGAGGTAAAACCCTACGTCCTGCTTGATTAATATTGATGATATGGGTAGTACAAGAGTAGATCTACCACGAGATCGGAGAGGCTAAACCCTAGAAGCTAGCCTATGGTATGATTGTTGTTCTGTATGTTGTCCTACGGACTAAAACCCTCCGGTTTATATAGACACCGGAGAGGGTTAGGGTTACACAAAGTCGGTTACAATGGTAGTAGATCTACATATCCGTATCGCCAAGCTTGCCTTCCACGCCAAGGAAAGTCCCTTCCGGACATGGGACGAAGTCTTAAATCTTGTATCTTCATAGTCCAGGAGTCCGGATGAAGGTATAGTCCAGCCATCCGGACACCCCCTAATCTAGGACTCCCTCAGTAGCCCCTGAACCAGGCTTCAATGACGACGAGTCTGGCGCGCAGATTGTCTTCGGCATTGCAAGGCGGGTTCCTCCTCCAAGTACTTCATAGAAGATTTTGAACACAAAGATAGTGTCCGGCTCTGCAAAATAAGTTTCCACATATTGCCATAGAGAGAATAATATTTACACAAATCTAATCTGCTGACGTATTCCGTAGTGTGACATCGCACCACGGCCAAGCCTTCATTCGAACCGTTTTATTGTCCCACCTCAGCGTGTCATGCGAGGCGGTTTCCTTGGCACGTCTTGTCGAAGCAGAGATCGTGTCCCCTTATTTTGGGATTCTCATCAATACGGGCGTGGGTAACCCAACCACTTCTAGGACTCCTAGACTATAGGCAAGTCCAAACGGCCACGGAGAGGATGCTTGATATTCACCCTCTTTATAAAGGGACAAGGCTTTTATTTTTTCCCTCTCGTGCTCAATCGAATCCTTCCCCCACCTCAAGCTCAAACACCCAAAGTTCAGGTCAGGTGCTCCGAACCTTCAATCATGTCCGGATCTAGCCTTCAAGGCCGATGGGTGCCTTCCTCCTTCACGGAAGAAGACATCAAAAAGTTGAGGGAGGCCAGATATCTGACCGCCGAGATTTTGCATCGGCTGCCTGCCCGAGGGCAGGCTGTCCCCTCCCCGGAACCCAACAAGAACGTCGTGTTCGTCTCCCACTTCCTCCGAGGTCTAGGCCTTGCTCTGGATCCTTTCGTCAGGGGTTTGATGTTTTATTACGGGCTAGATTTCCATGATCTAGCTCCGGACTCCTTTCTTCATATCACAACATTTATTGTCGTGTGTGAGGCCTTCCTCCGGGTTACCCCTCACTTTGGCCTGTGGCTCATGACCTTTGAAGTAAAGCCGAAGATAATCGAGGGGCTACATGCAGCGTGTGGAGGTGCCTCAATATGCAAGATGACAGGAGCTCCATGGCCCAAAGGTTCCATTCCAGAGGTGTCTGAATTGTGGCAACAAGAGTGGTTCTACATCACGGCTCCTAGAAGTGCCAACTGGGCGGCCGCCCCTGTTTTCCGCTCGGGCCCTCCACCACAACTGATGTCATGGATTAGCAGAGGTCTGAGCTGGGGTCCAGCCAAGGACGTGCCTATACTGCAAAGCCGCATACGAGATCTCTTCAATGGAGATTTTAGTTTGGTTGCGGTAATACAAGTTATACTGGTTCGTCAAGTCCAGCCTTGCAAACGCCGGCACCTTTGCTTGTGGGAGTTCAATCCCGAGGGACCGCGTGTCATTCAAAATTTCCTCGGCCTGACGCACGAGGAGATGTACAAGTCATTCTTTGGACCTCAGGTAGAGTGTCCGGAAATCACCGAGGACGTGGGCCTGAGTAGTAACCGCGCCGCCGAACAGGTAAGGAATCTTCCGTCCGAACATACTATCTCTCATTTGTTACGAAGTTATTTCTGAGAGTTTGCTTTTTGACCAGGACTGGCTAACAAAGGCGAAGTTGGTTCGGTGTTCAGCCCCCCTCCCTGAGGGTTTGGACAATCCGATATTGGAAAAGATGCTCCAGGTCGCACCTTGCCCGGAGCCCTTGAAGGAAGATACTTGGGAGGATAATACGGGCGGACGCGGGCCCCCAATGCTGCCCATTCTAACCAAGGGAGCGAACGTCTCCATGAAGGAAGACGACCCGAGGAGGAAAAGGACTGCGCCCGGGGATTCGGACGGGAGAAGAAGTCTCCCACAAAGGGTCCTACCTTGGGGGGTGCTTTTGCCGCACAAAGTCCGCGGGGGGATCAATTCTCTAGCGAGTCGTAAGTGACCCGAAATACTTTAATAGTACAGGTATGCCATCTTTTTCTTCTGAGAAAATAACCACCGCATATATCTCTGCAGTTCGGGCCTTGGCCCCTCTCAAATGAGCTCGTCTTTGGGGGATCTTCTTCCAGAGATGATGGAGAGCGAAACGCCTCCTCCGGACTCCTCCGCTCCGGAAGCGGGCGACCCCGAAGTGTTATCGCGGAGGGCCTCTTCGAGTCTGGTGAAGCCAGAAGATAATCCCATTGACCCCCGAAGCTCCCAGTGTCCAGCTCCCAAAGAGAGCAGACAAAAGAGTCCGGCACCGTCTGGTGTGCGATCGGATGTTCTGAGCGAGTTGGTGGGGCGAGCGGCCATCTCAGATGAACACCGTATGCTGATGAATACAGTGATGGAGAGAATCTCGTCTGCCGAAAGCGGATTGCATGAAGCTTTTATGAGTCTACTGACAGGCTTTGAGGTACGTAAAATAATGTATGATAGTCCTGCACATGCTAGGTGTGCCCTGTGTAGATAGTAGCCCCTGAGACTCTGGTTGTCGTCGGAAACGACGACGAACAGAGGATCATATTCCCAGGTAATAGCCATACTGCCTCTATGTGCAGGTGATGGAAGCTCCGGTGGCTAGCCGGACTAGCGAGTTTGCCCATTTAAAACGGCAGTTGGATGCGGCAGACGCCGACATCGAGCTTGTTAACAAAAGGCTTGACGAGGCACAGGGTAAGTGTCATTATCTGGTAAACGCCACATAGTAAGAGCAGCATGATGCCAGTATCTTTAATATGTTGTGACTGCAGATGGAGCTGCCACTGTTGAAGCCTTGCGGGCAGAACTTGCCCGAGCCAAGGAACAAGCGAGGTTTGGTAATGCGGCTGCTTTGAAGGCAGCCGAAGAGTTGAAAGCCGAGAAGGCCGTGCATGGCGAGATCTGAGATAAGATGGCCAAGATGGCCATAGAATTAAAAGCCGCCGCCGACCATTGCTGGGTTCTTGAAAAGGAAAACCTAGCGAAGGCATCGGACCTTGAGAAGGCTGCTGCGACGAGCAAAGACATCCGCTCTGCTATGAGGGCGAAGAAGGAGGAGCTGCGGGAAGCCGGGGATATTGTAGCTGGGAAATCCTTTATGTTACGGAGGAAGTTCGGAGATCCACGGTATGCCTCTCTAGATCGGCTGTGGAGTTCGGAGGATGTGTATATGGATTTGGCGGCGAGCGCTGCCGATGCGGCCAAGTACTTCCAGGGTCAGACGGACCGTGAAGTGGACCATTCTCCCGAGCGTCCGCTTTCATTGACCGACCAATTAGCCGAATGGGCCGAACTGAATAGGTTGTCCGGACTCGCCATGAGGTTTGTTGTGGATCAGCTATGGCCGGAAAGGCCAAAACCGAACAGCTATTTCAGCTTGGTGGAGCAGTTCCTTGACGTGGTGCCGCGCATTAATGCGATGAAGAGGTCGGCGTGCATAGAGGGCTCACAGATGGCCTTTGCCCGCGTTAAAGCATACTGGGCGGAGATGGATGCTACCACTGTTGCAGCGCGGATTCGGCCATAGGTCGAATGGCTGCTGAGCACTACTTTGAAGAAGTTCTTGAGGGTGCTCGTTTGATAGAGACCCGGTTCTCAAAAGATATTATGTTCGAGTGATATGTAATCTCATTGTAAGCGAAATGCTTTTATAAATATTTATAAGGCTATTTTTATACTTTTGCCTGAAAGTAATATGATGCCTCCTGGGCGGCCGTGTATGTATACATGTGTATAACCTGAAAGATTGCAGCCGTCGGCTTCAACCCCCACGCATATAATGCGGAGGTGCAAAAAACACGCGTTCACACTTAACCCAACGTCTTGGTCCTATTAAGGAGGTGATAGCGGAGCGAGTGAGGCAACCGGACTATAATGCTTTAGCACTTTCACTTAGCCATAGGAGTTTGACAGTGGGGGTACTAGATAGCCCCTGGTGGCTCCACACTCTCCCGATCCCGGGGTGCGTACATGCCTGGCCGGAAAACGGCCCTTCGTTAAGGCGGAGGAATTCTAACATTCCAACCTGTCATCGAGTGGTTGACCAGTCTCACGCTATATCATGACAGTCAGTTTTCAGCTTTCTCTACTGAGGTGCTCGTCCGGATGAACCAGGGCACAATCGCAGTAGTTCTCCTAGTGCTACCTTAGCCGGTAAAGCGGAACGTAAGGCACCAAAACACAGGAGCCGGGCAAACCCAACATTTGACCAAAGACAATGATTCGGAGCTAATCCATATACGGCCAAACTCGCGACGCCGAACACTCCCTAAGGTATTTGGTCTTTGTGGTATAAACCGGGCCTAAATAATGGCCTTTGTAAGAAGCCCCTTGTGTCCAGGTACGTGCATTGTTCTGGCGTGGCCACATGCCAAGACGTCAGCATCCTTCTCAACGGTGGATATGTATCAACAAGAGACAGTAAAAAAGGTTTACGCAGGGTCTTAATCTAAAAAGAATCCTTGGAACGGGTCCCTGCTGCACGTCTGTGCCTGTGTCTCCGTTGTGCCGTATCCTGGACGGCCGTAGCACGATGATCGTCTGTAAAAGAGAGGAATTTAGGTGAAAAAGTTGTCGTGGAAAAAGATAGTTTTTAAAGAAACCATGTATAATTCAAGATGAGAAGAAATTGCCACTTGTCTGCGCGCGTTGAGCCCCTTGTATTGACAAATAGGGTTGTGACCATTTATTCGGTCTAAATAGTGGCGTCGGACTTGATTAGTTGTGTCTGAGGTCTTAACGACCTATTGGATGCTTTCGCTGGTCCGGACGCCTTTAGTGTGCGGCTGCCAAGGCAGCCGCACTCTCTTCGGCGCGCAGAGATTGCTTGATATTTACGTTCACTGAAATGATGCCACGTGGACCGGGCATCTTGAGTGTGAGGGAGGCGTAGTGTGGTATTGCATTAAAGCGAGCGAAAGCTTCGCGTCCGAGCAGTGCTTGATAGCCACTTTGGAACGGACCGATGTGGAAGGTTAAATGCTCGCGACGGAAGTTATCGGGGGAGCCGAATATAACTTCTAGTAGGAGGGAGCCCGTACAACGAGCCCCTGGGCCTGGCGTTACTCCTTTAAAGGTAGTATTGCTATGGCGAATTTTTGTTGGGTCTAACCCCATCCCGCGGATTGTATCATGATATATTAGGTTTAGATTGCTGCCACCATCCATCAAGACTCGTGTGAAGTGATATCCGCCAATTACTGGGTCTAATACCAGGGCAGCCCATCCTGCGCGTCGGATACTTGCTGAGTAACCGTGATGGTCGAAAGTGATCGGTTGAGACGACCAGTGGCAGGACTTCGCGGTGACAGGCACTTGGGTATATTTTCCTGGGAGTGCCGCGTTGTTTTTTCCCTTGATCACGTGTAACACGTTTACTGTTTTGACTTCTGGTGGAAATTTCTTTTGTTCCCCAGTGTCTTGCTTGGGAGGCTCATCCTCATCTTCACTTGGTGTATCCTCCCCCTTGTGTACGGCGTTGAGCTTGCCGGACTTCTTGAAGACCCAACATTCTCTGTGGGTATGATTAGCAGGTTTACCAGGGGTACTATGGATCTGACATACTTGGTCCAGAATTTTGTTGAGGCTGGACAGTTCATCCCTGGTGCCTTTAGAGGGCGGCTTTTGCTGACCTGGCCGAGAGCTTTTGAATCCGGCGTTTACTGTCGTGCCCTTCGTGTTGTCTTCTTTATTTCGGCGTTTGTTATTGATGTTGCACCGTGATTTCCCGTTTCCATCTCTAACTTCAGAGGTACTGGGGTCGCTGGTGCTGCATCTGGCTAGCCAGCTGTCCTCACCCGCGCAAAAGCTGGTCATGAGGCTTGTTAATGCGGCCATCGTTCTTTGCTTATTTTTGCCGAGGTGTCTGGCGAGCCATTCGTCACGGACGCTATGCTTGAAAGCTGCCAAGGCTTCGGTGTCCGGACAGTCGACAATCTGGTTCTTTTTAGTAAGAAACCTGTTCCAAAGCTTTCGGGCTAACTCTCCGGGCTGTTGAGTTATGTGACTTAAATCGTCCGCATCCGGAGGTCGGACATAAGTCCCTTGAAAATTTTCCTGAAAGGCGTCTTCGAGCTCTTCCCAACTTCCAATGGAGCTTTCGGGGAGGCCTTTAAGCCAGTGACGAGCTGGCCCTTTGAGCTTGAGGGGTAAGTACTTGATGGCGTGGAGATCATCCCTCGAGCCATATGGATATGAAGGATGTAGTCCTCAATCCAGACCCCAGGGTCTGTTGTTCCGTCGTATGTCTCTATGTTTACGGGTTTGAATCCCTCTGGAAATTCATGGTCCAGCACCTCATCGGTGAAACATAGGGGGTGTGCGGCACCCCTGTAGCTGGGTGTACCGCGTTGTTCGGATGTTTGTTGTGTTGCATTGTATGCTGGGGCGCGCTTGCGTGGTCCATAGATGGATCTTGTTGCGCCGTCCTTTGGGTGCGAGCCCTCGCATGGGTCGCGTGTTGTATTGTGAGTGGCGTTGTATGCCGCTCTGTTTTGGCAGAGGGTTCGTCTATCCGGCCAGGTGGCTGCTTTGATATTTGGTTGTGGGGGGTCTGAGGCCTCCTCATCGAATTCAGGTAGCAGCTTCCACTTTGGGTAGCTCTTGGAGGGGCGATTGTTGCTGTACCTCGCTGCTGAGTTGAGTATTTTACTCCATCTGATTTGGAGTGTGTCTTGCGCAGCCTTGAGCCTTTGCTTCTGCTTTTTAAGACTCCTCGCGGTGGCAACAAGCCTTTTACGGGCATTCTACTACTCCGGGTGCCTGTCCGGCGTTATGTCGTCCGAACCATTATCCTAGATAGAATTTGTTTGTTCGGTTTGATTATCCAGATTGCCGTTGTCCGGCAGCGGTTCGCCCTGCGCCAGCGCTGGGTCTGTGTGATCATTATTTCTGTCGAGGCGGGATTTGGGGCGGCGCTTGCGTCGCCGCTTTGACTGCTTCTCGAGGGAACAAGCCTTCGGTGCGTCCTTCCGCTCCTCGTCGTCATCTTTTGGTGCCTCCACCATGTATACGTCGAATGATGAGGTGGCTTTCCAGGGCCCAATAGGCGCTGGTTCTTCATCGTCTCCTTCATCGGCGTCCATACCGTCGATGTCTTCGGAGTCAAAGTCGAGCATGTCGGTTGAATCGTCGACAGTGGCTACAAAGTGGGTGGTGGGTGGGCTTTGAATTTCTTCATCATCTGTATCCCAACCTTGCTGACCGTAGTCCGGCCAGGGCTCTCCTGATAAAGAGAGAGACTTTAGTGTCTTCAGAATATCACCGAAAGGCGAGTGCTGAAAGATGTCCGCGGCAGTAAACTCCATGATCGGCGCCCAATCGGATTCGATCAGCAGGGGCGCGGAGGGTTCGGAGTCCGGAGAGGAGTCTGGCTCCTTGGAGTCACAAGTCTCGTGGAGTGCGGGGCTGGTGTTCGGCTCGATCGCCGTTGGGATCGCAGCCCCCGAGGCGGCGTCCAACCACCCATCCTCCATCGGCGCAGTTGGCTCCGAATTAAGGGTCGAAGCCGATGCGGGTGCGGCCTCCAGGACACTGTTCGGCGGCAGAGCTAGATCATGCTCGTTGTGACAGTGCGGCGCGCTCGGCAGTGGCTCGAATCCATCGAAGATCAAGTCCCCGCGGATGTCAGCCGTGTAGTTTAAACTTCCAAATCTGACCTGATGGCCAGGGGCATAGCTTTCGATCTGCTCCAGATGGCCAAGTGAATTGGCCCGTAGTGCGAAGCCGCCAAAGACGAAGATCTGTCCGGGGAGGAAGATCTCTCCCTGGACTGCATCGCTATTGATGATCGTAGGAGCCATCAAGCCTAATGGTGACGACACAGAGGAACTCTCAATGAAAGCACCAATGTCGGTGTCAAAACCGGCGGATCTCGGGTAGGGGGTCCCGAACTGTGTGTCTAGGCCAGATGGTAACAGGAGGCAAGGGACACGAAGTTTTACCCAGGTTCGGGCCCTCTTGATGGAGGTAAAACCCTACGTCCTGCTTGATTAATATTGATGATATGGGTAGTACAAGAGTAGATCTACCACGATATCGGAGAGGCTAAACCTTAGAAGCTAGCCTATGGTATGATTGTTGTTCTATATGTTGTCCTACGGACTAAAACCCTCCGGTTTATATAGACACCGGAGAGGGTTAGGGTTACACAAAGTCGGATACAATGGTAGGAGATCTACATATCCGTATCGCCAAGCTTGCCTTCCATGCCAAGGAAAGTCCCTTCTGGACATGGGACGAAGTCTTCAATCTTGTATCTTCATAGTCCAGGAGTCCGGCCGAAGGTATAGTCCGGCCATCCGGACACACCCTAATCCAGGACTCCCTCAGTGACCCCTTCTGTGTGCAGGGGACGAGGCAAAATAACCTTTTCCACAGCTCAAAATGAGCCTCGCAGCCTAGGAATAACTCGTAGAGGGCAACATAGCCGGCGATGTGTAATATGCAAGCAGGGGTGAAATTATGCAGTTGGAGGCCGTAAAACTCCAGGAGCCCGCGGAGGAACGGATGAATTGGAAATCCAAGTCCCCTTAATAAGTAAGGAACAAGGCATACCCGCTCCCCTGTAGAGGGATTGGGGAAGCTCTCCGCTTGCTCCCCGCCATTGTAGGTGGCAAGCCCGGCTCGGGCCGGAACCATATACGCTGGAGGGAGAAATCCCTTAGTCTGCAGTTCGACTAATCGACTGTGTGGGACAGAACACCTCTCCCAATCACCAGGCTTGGGGCTACGGGGGCGGGAGGAGGAGCTGCGGTTGTCGGCCATGCTGGAGTGGATTTTTCCGAAGCGCACTTCGATGGATTCTCGCTGGGGGAGGATGATATGGATTGGATCTAAGAATCCCCATCCCTTTAATAGACAATTTATTTATCTGGCTAGGGGGCGAATGTAAAAATGCCCTGGCTCCTCGTATTCATTCGACGCGTGGAAGATTGCTCTTATTGGGCGCAGAAGCCAAGAGGTCCAACATTTATGAGGCCAGACACAGCTTAACAGACATTCAAAATTTGGAGAAGAACCCGCCTTGCAATGTCGAAGACAATACTGCGTGTCAGACTTGACGTCATTGAAGCCTAGTTCGGGGGCTACTGAGGGAGTCCTGGATTAGGGGGTCTCCGGCCAGCCGGACTGTTGGACTATGAAGATACAAGATTGAAGACTTTGTCTCGTGTCCGGATGGGACTCTCCTTGGCGTGGAAGGCAAGCTAGGCAATAAGGATATGTATATCTCCTCCTTTGTAACCGACCTTGTGTAACCCTAGCCCCCTCCAGTGTATATATAAACCGGAGGGTCTTAGTCCGTAGGACAACATACAATCATACCATAGGCTAGCTTCTAGGG
Source organism: Triticum urartu (assembly GCF_003073215.2). Taxonomy (NCBI): domain Eukaryota; kingdom Viridiplantae; phylum Streptophyta; class Magnoliopsida; order Poales; family Poaceae; genus Triticum; species Triticum urartu. Next base: position 363,387,258 of record NC_053023.1, read on the forward strand.
TTTAGCCTCTCTGATCTCGTGGTAGATCAACTCTTGTACTACTCATATTATCAAGAATAATCAAGCAGGACGTAGGCTTTTACCTCCATCAAGAGGGCCCGAACCTGGGTAAAACATCGTGTCCCCTGCCTCCTGTTACCACCCGCCTTAGACGCACAGTTCGGGACCCCCTACCCGAGATCCGCTGGTTTTGACACTAACAGTGACTCCTGGTGGTCCAGCGATTCTCCCGAGCTTGCCGACACTCCGAAGACAAGCGATGACAGCTACGTGCCCCCGAGCTCTCGCCGGGCCCGGAGTAAGGCTGTAGCATCCGGCCGTCGCTGGTCTAGATTGGGTTGGTGCCGGCCTCCCGTGGCCCACTGTTGATGATGGCGTTGGCTGCCCCGGTGCGTGTAGATAGAGCTCCTAGGAACTCCCTTCTTTTTGTTCCCTTCGAGGAATCGAAATAGACCCCGTGGGGGCGTGTAATGGGTATGTAATGCCTTCTGTTCATGTTATCCCTATTATAAAAATTTGCGATCGCATGTCTTGTCTCGGCCCGGTCTCCCCGTTCCAACCCCACGGCAGCTTGGTGCTCTACACCGACAGGTCATGGTCCCCAGGTAGGCTACAGTCGTCGCTAGTATGCCAGGTCGCGATGCCGTGCTCGAGGCCAGGAGGTGAGAGGCCCGAGTTCTGATAAGAGCTCCTGAGGCGCGATGCTCAAGAGGTCCCCTTTGGCACTCAAGCAACTACCGAGAGGCAGGAAAGGGTGGCGATGTTGTCGTAACAAGGCTGCCATAGGTGAGGATCCTATGATGTAGCGCTGGGTCGATCCAGGCACGAGACCTATCTTGGCATTCTGGAGCTGGTTCCTTGTGTTGCGCCAGACTTGGGCGTCGACCACTGTTGGGTAGATAGGTTAGGGCCGTGCGAGCCTCCCCCTCTTCTCCATGCTCTTCCGTGTGCTCTGCGTCCTCAGTTCCTGGCCCTCGAGCGAGCTCAGTTGCTGAGGGTATACCAGGTCGCGGTGCCGTGGTCAAGGCCAGGGGTGAGGGCTGGAGAGCCAGTAAGAGCTCCTTAGTCGCAATGCTCAGGAGCCCCCCTTTTAACGCGCACGCGAATTGCATGGGAGAAGAGAGAGCCCGCGGTACCGCCCGTTGTAGCCCTTAGGAGGTTCCTGCAAGTTAGCACAAGTAAGGGCACAAATTGCCATGGTGATTGCCGGTCCGCCACTGGTTGCTTCGCAAGGAGGTGAAGGCACTGAGGGTCTGGTGAGGTGACGTGCACGGGCATGCCGCGAGCTGGAGCTCGACCGCTCAGATTTGTCAGCGTTGCAGGGACGGACCCAAGCACAAGTGTCGTGCCGACATGGGAGGTTCCTGTGGCGGGCGATAATCAAGCAGGCAGTGATGACCACAGATAGATTATGCATGAAAAGCAAACTGGCTTAGGTAAATGCAAGAACGATACATGCCACTGGGTCGGACCCAAGCAGCCTGGGCATGATGCAGCCCGAGTGGCGCCCCCAGCAGGGTGAACTAAAGATGCAAGTGGATACATGCCGCAGGGACAGACCCACGCGGTCTAGGAATGATGCAGCCCAGGGGGTGCTCCCAGCTAAATGTGCTTGGAAAATGTCACCTGGTTTGGTTGTCAAAGGAGTGTTAGGGTAGCTGAAGATGCGCGCTGAAAAAGTCGCTCCTCACGAGCCGTCGAGGCCTAGAGCCTCGGGAGGCTCTGGAGACTTAGGTGGCCTCCTGAGGACCGCCTCCATCTCCACCAGGACTGTGTGAAGCCTTGCCTCCTGACCTGCCAGGATGCTCCGCAGGTAGCGCTGGAAGGTAGCTGCCATGCTAGGCAGGCCGAACGACATGCGAACGTAGCTGTGAGGTGGATCCTCACACCGACCAGCATGCGAAGGTCAGAAGCGCTCCTGAGATGCGTCCCTATTGAGCCCTGGGATGTCGAAGCAGACGCGTAGCTCACCACCCTCGCCTGGGTGGGGAGCAGCGCCAGGTGGGTGGCCGTCGCCGCGCATGGCTCTTGCATCGTGCAGCTCCTGAGTGGTCTCGACGATGAACTCCTGAGCGCCAGGCGCTCCTCGCCCAGTGCCCTCCTGAGGGAAACGTGCCGCGAAGCACGCCTCCACGTGGTGCCCGATCGCCTCCCTCGTGATGTTGGCCAGGTCTGAGGCCCTCCAGAAGAGAGCCCCCAAGCCCTGCCCAAGAAGGGCGTTGGGTGCGCCTCCCTATGCAAGGGAGGGAGGCTCCCCACGTGCGGGCGCCAATCCTGAGGTGGCGCCGCTCCCCTGAGGCCCAGTGCGGAGTAGCTGCTTCTTCTTCTTGGGGTTGGCCTTAGGAGGGTACTACACACCTGCGTTGTTGCTACGTCTTTCGCTTGCGTTGGTTTTCCCCGAAGAGGAAGGGATGATGCAGCAGAGTAGTGTAAGTATTTCCCTCAGTTTTTGAGAACCAAGGTATCAATCCAGTAGGAGGCCACGCTCAAGTCCCTCGTACCTGCACAAAGCGATAGCTACTCGCAACCAACGCGATTAGGGGTTGTCAATCCCTTCACGGTCACTTACGAGAGTGAGATCTGATAGATATAATATTTTTGGTATAAAGATGCAAAGTAAAAAGTAAAGGCAAAGTAAAAAAGCAAAGCAAGATTAAAGTGATGGAGATTGATATGATGAGAATAGACCCCGGGGGCCATAGGTTTCACTAGTGGCTTCTCTCAAGAGCATAAGTATTCTACGGTGGGTGAACAAATTACTGTTGAGCAATTGACAGAATTGAGCATAGTTATGAGAATATCTAGGCATGATCATGTATATAGGCATCACGTCCGTGACAAGTAGACCGAAACGATTCTGCATCTACTACTATTAATCCACTCATCGACCGCTATCCAGCATGCATCTAGAGTATTAAGTTAAAAACAGAGTAACGCCTTAAGCAAGATGACATGATGTAGAGAGATAAATTCATGCAATAATAAATAAACCCCATCTTGTTATCCTCGATGACAACGATGAAATACATGCCTTGCTGCCCCTTCTGTCACTGGGAAAGGACACCGCAAGATCGAACCCAAAGCTAAGCACTTCTCCCATGGCAAGAGCTACCAATCTAGTTGGCAAAACCAAACGGATAATTTGAAGAGACTTGCAAAGATAACCAATCATACATAAAAGAATTCAGAGAAGATTCAAATATTATTCATAGATAAACCTGATCATAAACCCACAATTCATCGATCTCAACAAACACACCGCAAAAAGAAGATTACATCGAAAAGATCTCCACAAGAGAGGGGAGAACTTTTTATTGAGATCCAAAAAGAGAGAAGAAGCCATCTAGCTACTAACTATGGACCCGAAGGTCTGAGTAAACTACTCACACTTCATCAGAGAGGCTATGATGATGTAGAAGCCCTCCGTGATGACGGCCCTCTTCCGGCGGAGCTCCGGAACAGGCCCCAAGATGGGATCTCGTGGATACAGAAAGTTGCGGTGGTGGAATTAGGTTTTTGGCTCCTCTTCTGATCGTTTGGGGGTACATATGTATATATAGGAGGAAGGAGTACGTCGGTGGAGCACCGAGGGGCCCACGAGGCAGGGGGCACGCCCTAGGGGGGGCGCCCCCACCTTCGTGACCTCCTCTTTGACTCCTTGGAGTAGGGTCCAAGTCTCCTGGATCACTTTCGGTGAGAAAATCATGTTCCTGAAGATTTTATTCCGTTTGGACTCCATTTGATATTATGTTTCTCCGAAACATTGAAATAGGCAAAAAAACAGCAATTCTGGGCTGGGCCTCCGGTTAATAGGTTAGTCCCAAAAATAATATAAAAGTGGAAAATAAAGCCCAATGTAGTCCAAAACAGTAGATAATATAGCATGGAGCAATCAAAAATTATAGATACGTTGGAGACGTATCAGGCATCCCCAAGCTTAATTCCTGCTCGTCCTCGAGTAGGTAAATGATAAAAAGAAATTTTTTGATGCGGAGTGCTACTTGGCATAATTTCAATGCAAATGTTCTTAATTGTGGTATGAATATTCAGATCCGAAAGATTCAAGACAAAAGTTTATATTGACATAAAAAATAATAATACTTCAAGCATACTAACAAAGCAATTATGTCTTCTCAAAATAACATGGCCAAATAAAGTTATCCCTACAAAATCATATAGTCTGGCTATGCTCTATCTTCACCACACAAAGTATTTAAATCATGCACAACCCCGATGAAAAGAGAAGCAATTGTTTCATACTCTAACTTTTTCAAAACTTTTTCAATCTTCATGCAATACATGAGCGTGAGCCATGGATATAGCACTCTAGGTGGAATAGAATGGTGGTTGTGGAGAAGACAAAAAGGAGGGGAAGATAGTCTCACATCAACTAGGCGTATCAATGGGCTATCGAGATGCCCATCAATAGATATCAATGTGAGTGAGTAGGGATTGCCATGCAACGGATGCACTAGAGCTATAAGTGTATGAAAGCTCAACAAAATAAACTAGTGGGTGTGCATCCAGCTTGCTTGCTCACGAAGACCTAGGGCACTTGAGGAGGCCCATCATTGGAATATACAAGCCAAGTTCTATAATGTAAAATTCCCACTAGTATATGAAAGTGATAACATGAGAAACTATCTACTATGAAGATCATGGTGCTACTTTGAAGCACAAGTGTGGTAAAAGGATAGTAGCATTGCCCCTTTTTATTTATTTTCTCTTTTTTTGGGCCTTCTCTTTTTTTCTTTGGCCTTTCTCTTTTTTTTGGGACAATGCTCTATTAAATGATGATCATCACACTTTTATTTATTTACAACTCAATGATTACAACTCGATTCTAAAACAAAGTATGACTCTATATGGATGCCTCCGGTGGTCTACCGGGATATGCAATGAATCAAGAGTGACAAGTATGAAGAAATTATGAACGGTGGCTTTGCCACAAATACTATGTCAACTACATGATCATGCTAAGCAATATGACAATGATGAATGTGTCATGATGAACTAGATGGTGGAAAGTTGCATGGCAATATATCTCGGAATGGCTATGGAAATGCCATAATAGGTAGGTATGGTGGCTGTTTTGAGGAAGGTATATGGTAGGTGTATGATACCGGCGAAAGGTGTGCGGTATTAGAGAGGCTAGCAAAGGTGGAAGGGTGAGAGTGCGTATGATCCATGGACTCAACATTAGTCATAAAGAACTCATCTACTTATTGCAAAAATCTAGAAGTTATCAAAGCAAAGTATTACGCGCATGCTCCTAGGGGGATAGATTGGTAGGAAAAGACCATCGCTCGTCCCCGACCGCCACTCATAAGGAAGACAATCAATAAATAAATCATGCTCCGACTTCATCACATAACGGTTCACCATACGTGCATGCTACGGGAATCACAAACTTTAACACAAGTATTCTTTAAATTCACAACTACTCAACTAGCATGACTTTAATATTATCACCTCCATATCTCAAAACAATTATCAAGCTTCAATCTTTTCTTAGTATTCAACACACTCAAAAGAAAGTTTCACAAATCTTGAATACCAAGCATATTATTATTAAGCAAATTACCATGCTATTAAGAGACTCTCAAAATAATTTAAGTGAAGCATGAGAGATCAATAGTTTCTTTAAAACAAATCCACCACCGTGCTCTAAAAGATCTAAGTGAAGCACATAGAGCAAAATTATAACGCTCAAAAGATATAAGTGAAGCACATAGAGCAAAACTACATAGCTCAAAAGATATAAGTGAAGCACATAGAGTATTCTATCAAATTTTAATTCATGTATGGCTCTCTCAAAAGGTGTGTACAGCAAGGATGATTTTCGCATACTAAGACACAAAGACACAAATAATACAAGACGCTCCAAGCAAAACACATATCATGTTGGTGAATAAAAATATAGCTCCAAGTAAATTACCGATGGAAGTGGACGAAAGAGGGGATGCCTTCCGGGGCATCCCCAAGCTTTGAATTCTTGGTGTCTTGGATTATATTGGGGGTGCCATGGGCATCCCCAATATTAGGCTCTTGCCACTCCTTGTTCCATAATCCATCAAAAGAATTCACCCAAAACTTGAAAACTTCACAACACAAAACTCAAAATAGAAAATTCGTGAGCTCCGTTAGCGAAAGAAAACAAAAGACCACTTCAAGGTACTGTAATGAACTCATTATTTATTTATATTGGTGTTAAACCTAATGTATTCCAACTTCTCTATGGATTATAAACTATTTTACTAACCATAGATTCATCAAAATAAGCAACCAACACACGAAAAACAGAATCTATCAAAAACAGAACAGTCTGTAGTAATCTGTAGCTAGCACAAGATCTGGAACCCCAAAAATTCTAAAATAAATTTCTGGACGTGAGGAATTTATCTATTAATCATATGCAAAAATAATTAACTAAATATCACTCTTCAAATAAAAATGACAGAAGTCCTGGTGAGCGCTAAAGTTTCTGTTTTTTACAGCAAGTTCAACAAGACTTTCCCCAAGTCTTCCCAACGGTTCTACTTGGCACAAACACTAATTAAACACAAAAAACACAACCAAAACAGAGGCTAAATAATTTATTTATTACTAATAAGGAGCAAAAATCAAGGAATAAAAATAAAATTGGGTTGCCTCCCAACAAGCGCTATCGTTTAACACCCCTAGCTAGGCATAAAAGCGAGGATAGATCTAAGTATTGTCATCTTGATTCTTAATTCTTTTAGCGATGTTATGCTCGAATCCGGGAGGTTCCTTACGTTTCCCTTCATATTCAGAGATCTTGATATCTAAAGAATCCAACCGCTTATTGCAAAGAGTAATCAACATATTCATGCGGTGAAGATTTACGCTAACGCTCTTAAGAGGTTCAAGGGATTTCTGTAAAATATTAGTTACTTCGCAAATTTTCTCAAAAACTTGCATTTTCTCTTGGGTATGATGGGGCACCTTTTGTTGAGGTAAAGTTCCTACTATACCTTCTATAATTTCATGCGCGATACTGGGATCAATTTCAATAAAATTGCCTTTGGAAACACAATCCAAAAGTTGTCTATGAGACATATTAAGCCCAACATAAAAGTTGTGAAGCAAAATTCTGAAATTTACTTCTAGGGTGCATTTACGATAAGATTCCATCATTCTAAACCAAGAATCCTTTAAGTTTTCTCCTTGCTTTTATTTGAAGTGAAGTACTTCAAACTCAGGGGACAAAGGAGCAGAAAGAGGACTAGCCATGACGACAAGCAAACAAACTAGCACACGAGCAAACAAGAGCAAACAGGCAAAAGAGGCAAATAGAGAGGGAGGATAGAGAGAGAGAGGGGGTGAATAAGACGGCAAGGGTGAAGTGGGGGAGAGGAAAACGAGAGGCAAATGGCAAATAATGTAATGCGAGAGATAGGGATTGTGATGGGTACTTGGTATGTTGACTTTTTGCGTAGACTCCCCAGCAACGGCGCCGGAAATGGCTCGTTGTCGGGAGTCAAATCTTGACTTGCGCGAACCTCCCCGGCAATGGCGCCATAAATCCTTCTTGCTACGTCTTGAGCTTGCGTTGGTTTTCCCCCAAGAGGAAGGGATGATGCAGCAGAGTAGCGTAAGTATTTCCCTCGGTTTTTGAGAACCAAGGTATCAATCCAGTAGGAGTCCACGCTCAAGTCCCTCGTACCTGCACAAAGTGATAGCTACTCGCAACCAACGCAATTAGGGGTTGTCAGTCCCTTCACGGTCACTTACGAGAGTGAGATCTGATAGATATAATATTTTTGGTATAAAGATGCAAAGTAAAAAGTAAAGGCAAAGTAAAAAAGCAAAGCAAGATTAAAGTGATGGAGATTGATATGATGAGAATAGACCCGGGGGCCATAGGTTTCACTAGTGGCTTCTCTCAAGAGCATAAGTATTCTACGGTGGGTGAACAAATTACTGTTGAGCAATTGACAGAATTGAGCATAGTTATGAGAATATCTAGGCATGATCATGTATATAGGCATCAAGTCCGTGACAAGTAGACCGAAACGATTCTGCATCTACTACTATTACTCCACTCATCGACCGCTATCCAGCATGCATCTAGAGTATTAAGTTAAAAACAGAGTAACGCCTTAAGCAAGATGACATGATGTAGAGAGATAAATTCATGCAATATGAAATAAACTCCATCTTGTTATCCTCGATGACAACGATGCAATACGTGCCTTGCTGCCCCTTCTGTCACTGGGAAAGGACACCGCAAGATCGAACCCAAAGCTAGGCACTTCTCCCATGGCAAGAACTACCAATCTAGTTGGCAAAACCAAACGGATAATTCGAAGAGACTTGCAAAGGTAACCAATCATACATAAAAGAATTCATAGAAGACTCAAATATTATTCATAGATAGACTTGATCATAAACCCACAATTCATCGGTCTCAACAAACACACTGCAGAAAGAAGATTACATCGAATAGATCTCCACAAGAGAGGGGGAGAACTTTGTATTGAGATCCAAAAAGAGAGAAGAAGCCATCTAGCTACTAACTATGGACCCGAAGGTCTGAGGTAAACTACTCACACTTCATCGGAGAGGCTATGATGATGTAGAAGCCCTTCGTGATGAAGGCCCTCTTCCGGCGGAGCTCCGGAGCATGCCCCAAGATGGGATCTCATGGATACAGAAAGTTGCGGTGGTGGAATTAGGTTTTTGGCTCCTCTTCTGATCGTTTGGGGGTACGTATGTATATATAGGAGGAAGGAGTACGTCGGTGGAGCACCGAGGGGCCCACGAGGCAGGGGGCGTGCCCTAGGGGGGGCCCACCCTTGTGACCTCCTCTTTGACTCCTTGGAGTAGGGTCCAAGTCTCCTGGATCATGTTCGGTGACAAAATCACGTTCCCGAAGATTTTATTCCGTTTGGACTCTGTTTGATATTCTGTTTCTCCGAAACACTGAAATAGGCAAAAAAACAGAAATTCTGGGCTGGGCCTCCGGTTAATAGGTTAGTCCCAAAAATAATATAAAAGTGGAAAATAAAGCCCAATATACTCCAAAACAGTAGATAATATAGCATGGAGCAATCAAAAATTATAGATACGTTGGAGACGTATTAGCTGTCAGGGTCTTCGATTGATACAGCTTGGAAGGCGCGCTTGAGGGAGCACACCGCGCCTCTTTCTTCGGAGGGGACTGTGATGATTCCGCCGCTTCCCGGCATCTTGAGGACATTGTAGCCATGGTGGGTGACTGCCATGAATTTGGCTAGCGGTGGGTACCCGAGGATGGCATTGTACGGCAGCGGACATGGGCGACGTCAAAGTCAAGGAGCTCGGTGTGGTAGTTGTCACGCTGACCAAAGGTGACAGGGAGATGAACTTGCCCTATCGGGGTGGTGGAGCCGCTAGTCACTCTTGAGAAAGGCTTGGTGGGATGGAGCTGATCGTAGGGCACTTGAAGGCTGTCGAACGTCTCGACGGACAGGACACTGAGCCCTGCGCCACCGCCAATGAGGGTCTTGGTGACTTGGACATTGCTGATGACGGGTGAACAAAGCATCGGGAGGACGCTGGCGGTTGCCGCGCATTTGAGCTGGTCCACTGAGCTAAGGTTGATAGCATACTTGGACCATATTAGCGGGTGCATGGCCTCGAGCTTGGGGAGGGATGCATTCACCTCGCAAGAGAATTGCTTGAAGATGCACTGGGAGGCTGGGCCCTGAGCGCCACCCAAGATGCAGCCGATAAAGCGCGGCTCCTGGAAGCCCCCAGCCCCTTCGTCCTATTGGCGGTTGTCATTCCACCTTGATGGCGGCGGCGGCGGAGGGAGACCAGGGGTGCCCTATGGATGGTCCTCGCGAGGCTGGTCCCTCCAGGCGCCCTTGATACGTCCATTTTGCATCATGCTTTTATATTGATATTTGTTGCATTATGGGCTGTTAATACACATTATGTGACAATACTTATGCCTATTCTCTCTTATTTTACAAGGTTTACATGAAGAGGGGGCATGCCGGCAGCTGGAATTCTGGGCTGGAAAAGAAGCAAATATTAGAGGCCTATTATGCACATCTCCAAAAGTCCTGAAACTCCACGGGAGCACTTTTCAAAATATATAAAAAAATATTGGGCGCAAGTAGTACCAGAGGGGGGCCACCCACCAGGCACGAGGGTGGGGGGCGCGCCCCCTGCCTCATGGGCCCCCTGGTGGCCCTCTGATGCCCGTCTTTGGCTATATTGAGTCTTTCGTCTGAGAAAAAATCACAAGCAAGCTTTCGGGAAGAAACTCTGCCACCACGAGGCGGAACCTTGGCGAAACCAATCTAGGGCTCCAGCAGAGCTGTTCTGCCGGGGAAACTTCCCTCCGGGAGGGGGAAATCATCACCATGGTCATCACCAATGATCCTCTCATTGGGAGGGGGGCAATCTCCATCAACATCTTCACCAGCACTGACGGTGTCCTGGACTAGGGGGTACTCAACACGTCATCTCCCGATCTGATAGATTGGGCCGAGGACCCTCGTGGCCGTATACTCATGGGCCAGTTCGGACAGCTGCCACATACAAGGAAGATTCCACAAGACTTGGCGATCAAGACAAGGACTTCTCCCCACCGGCGTATTTGGCTAGGACTCTTGTTAACCTAGGCCTCTGGTGCATTATATAAACCAGGGCCAGGCTAGTCGATAGATCATATATACATACAATCATACCATAGGCTAGCTTCTAGGGTTTAGCCTCTCTGATCTCGTGGTAGATCTACTCTTGTACTACCCATATCATCAATATTAATCAAGCAGGACGTAGGGTTTTACCTCCATCAAGAGGGCCCGAACCTGGGTAAACATCGTGTCCCATGCCTCCTGTTACCATCAATCCTAGACGCACAGTTCGGGACCCCCTACCCGAGATCCGCCGGTTTTGACACCGACATTGGTGCTTTCATTGAGAGTTCCGATGTGTGATCGACAAAAGGATCGATGACTCGCCTGCAGATCAACTGCGACTTTGGCATCTTCGTCACCAGCTCGACTGGTCACCTTGGTTCAACCAAGAACTGTGCCCCGTTTTTGGATCACCATGTTCGTATGAGGGCCTTCATCAAACATCAACTCCGATCTCTATCAAGATCATGGAGGAATCATCCATGGAGCTCAGGGGCTCAACGTCAACATTGCCCTCAAGCGATCGTGCTGTTTTTCTGGACAGCGAACTCGTATCTGCTGCCACCACCTCCTCGAGTATCGCTTTGACGATCGCTTTGGTGGAATTGTGCAGAATTGAGTCTACAACAACCCTGGAAAATTTCGTCGAGTTCCAATGGAGGAATCTCTGGCAATCCACGATATACCGGAGCCCTGTCAAATCTGTACAGGAATTTGGATGAGTTTAGGGTGTGGTGTCCAGCTTCTAGCTTAGACGTACTTTGGAAGATCCAACCATTTATTGGCTGTGGAATTCCTATATCTACCACCTCTCAAAATTTCAGCTCAATCCAACCGTCCAAACTCCGGGAACCTTCCGATTAGTGCATCACTTTTCGGATCTGTTTTCTGCGCGCAAACGAATCCGACCCAAGTTCATCTTTTTTATGAACGGGATTTCGGACATCCCTTTTGAAGGAATTTTTGTATGGGGTATTGTGTTTTCTTCCCGAACACATCCCATTAACTTTAAGATCTTTTGAACATGATCTTCAACATCATGCTGGTGTCAAACTAGTCCAGCAATATTAGTCCACGGCTGCCGACCTGCGCTAGACACGGCGTCACTTTGTTGAGCCGAGCTCAACTTCTTCGGATCATCATCTCGGCAAGCCGAACAAGAGTCCGGCATCGCGAAGTATAAACCATCACCAACATCGCCGCCCCACGGATTACATGGAGCGGGCATATCGGAATCGCCGCACGGTCGCTTCATCAAGCCGGCATCGACCACGTCACGACCTGCATCGACAGAGCCGCACTATTGCTTCTTCAAGCTGGTGTCCATCACGTCGACCAACTTTGACTCATCGGCTGACATCGAGGCTTCGACATCTCGGCTGGACCGGGGGCTTCGCCATCTCTTCATCAAGCTACTCCGGACACTTCGGCGTCACTAGCCGACCAGCTCCGTCATGTTAGCTAGGGCGAGGGCTTTGCCTCGGCGAGCCAACCTTTACCAGCATTTCCATGCCGTCATTTTATCGCCCATCAGGCAATGGGTGTGCGGAGCGAGTCCCAATTTTGGGAATCACCTTCCTTCGGATTGCTACAACAAATAAACCAGGTCTATCAAATGGTGGCCGCATTAACAACAGTCGCATGGTGGTTCGGTCAGTTTCCGTACGTAGTCCGGCGTACGCCGCATCCGGAGCTCGGACCGACCTGCGAATTCAGGCTTTGCCACGCCTTTACCGCATCACGCCGACGCCCTGCATCGACATTGACTTTGGCGCCAGGCCATATTTCTTTTATTACTCACTTTGCATAAATTATTTATTATGCAACGATTTTTTTAATTATCATTATTACTATTATCTCCGGTTTGCACTATTTTTTGTGCACAGGAAAATGATCCGGGGACTTCGGCGTCACTCTGCCAGTCTGCATTGACCGTGCTGTGTCACCACTTCGGCGTGTCGAGCTCTCCGCTCCGCCACCTCGGGACCGGCTCGGGGGATGGAACCTTGCCCCGCATCAAGCTCGGACCACATCATCAATACCGAACACATTAACCAGCTAAGTCGCTCTCATACTCAAAGATTTAATTTCTAACTTGTGCTCGGTTCGACCAAGCATTATACTTTTTTGGAAAAAAGTTGCTTGTAAAAAATTTCATTGTCCAAAGTTTGTTTGTGACGCATAAATTCAAATACCCCGTTTACTTGGGGGTTTCCTTTATGAAGCTTTTCCTGTTGCATATGAGTATACTTGTACGGCTTCGTTCCTTGTTCGTGTATTACGCCACAATATGCACCATATTGACTGAAGCGATTTGCAAGCTGGGTGCCTCACTCCTGTGTTTACCCCTACGTTCCCGATTGTTCGGCTAGGGAGTAAAGGGAGCACCTCTGCGATTGTCACGATCGGGTCACCCGAGCCGGACCTCAGACTGGGTGAAGCCGAAAGCTAGCACTCTTATAGTTTTCAATGATGGTCGGCACACAACGGAACTCATGAGTACAAAAAATCTATTGCACAAGTCTCATAATAACAATGAGCACCGAAGAAAGGTATCGGTGGGGGTACTATTTTCTTCGAAGATGCTTCTTACACTTCGCAGTAATATAGCATAAGTTCCCTGGGCGCTCTTTGTCTGTTACAGCCTTATGACCTGATTGCCTAGTTATTGGAAACACCATCGATATTCTCGACAGATGGAATACATAACACTTTTCGGTCCTTGACCGAAGAGGGAGAAGCCGACGGTCGGTTAAGACGCGTTTAAAGTTCGGTTGAACATAGATATGATATAAGTACTTCGGTACATGCAATCATTCTTTTACACAAGTCACTTGGGGGCTCCTAAATTTATTTGAGCCGTTTTATAATAAGTGTTCTTCTTCTTAGTCGTTGCAAAGTTTTATTATTATTATTTATCACTCCTTTTTTCGATGCGAGTGCGCGGTCACTAGCCGGGGAGCCTAATTTCTCTCGCCAAGCCGCTAGAGTTTAGTTTGCTAAACTGGCCTAATGAGAAGTACTCCGCCCTCGGGATAGGAGGTTGAAGCCGTAGGCTGACCCACTCGAATTCTTGAGATAGGATGTATCATGTTAAAGCACGATAGAAGCACTTCCTTTTTCTAAGACCAATTTTCGGATTGGCACCGAACACTTGCTCTTGTTCGGACGTCATGTTTTTACTGACGTTTCTTTGTTTTCCAAGCTTTTTGGCACTTTTAAACTATTTGTGCTTTTCCAGCATTAATCTCGCAGTGCAACGCCGGACACCTTTAGGGATTCGGCAAAAACATTCTCAGATATTGCTATATATGCATCGGTTTCGAAATGTGTCTTCGGTCAATAGTTGGGTTGCCCGGCTCCTGCGCTTGCCTCCTACGTTCTGCTTTGTTCAGCTAGGTGTGCAAACGGAGAACCACTGCGATTGTGCTTCCAGCTCACATGGTTAAGCACCTCAGTGGAGAAAGCCGAAAACTGACTGTCACAATAAGCGTAAACTGGTCAGCGATCCGATGACGGTGTTAAATGACGGGCCATTCATAACAATGGCCGAAGTGTTTACGGCTTCACCTCGACTGTCGCCGAACACTACCGGGGGCTAGTAACTGGCCTCCCAAACTAAAATCCTCAATATTTTGCTCTAACGTTAGAGCTGAGGTTTCATGATCATGCTTAGCATGATAACCCAAACAAAGGGACAGATAGCAAGATTATTTTCTTTGGAAGACATTTCTTATGTTAAACAGTAATATAACATATCTCTCCGCGTACCTTTGTTTATAAAACCGTATAGCCAGATTGCCTTGTTTGTCGTAAATCTTTGCCCTAATAAAGGCTTTATAAAGTAAGACAAACACTCCTCGGTTACTGGCCGTGGAGGTGGAAGCCGATGGTCGGTCAACAAAGTTTTGTACAATGCGGATCCGAGCATTAAATGACGTAAAGTACTTGGGTACATAGAGTCATTACACATAATTTGTGATTTTACTATAGATATTGATCCTTAATTCGGCCACCCGTGCCCGCATTAAGGCTCGGGGACTACTGGGCTTCGGTCTTATTATTTAAAAATATTAAAGGGGCACATCAATCCCGTGATCTGGTGTTGCCACCTGACCAGTGTCTCGGGGGCTACTGCATTGCTTGACCAATGCAGAAAATTTTATGCGCAATATAGTTTCAGAGGAGATTTTGATCCTCAGGTTGGTCGGCCGCACCCAACCTGAGTCTCGAGGATTGAGTACACCGCTTTTAGTGTCCCAAAGTATTCTGCCGAGCTTCGACTTGATCCTCAGGCCGATTTTGCAAATCAACCTGAGTCTCAGCGGCTACTGGGATCTGCGGTCTTACGTCATCCTTCAGGTGCATCTCGGGTTTTAGACCGATACACACCTTGAGGGCTACTGGCTATATATCTCGGCAGAGAATAAATTGCACTAATAAAAAATATTCACAAAAATCGGCCCACATTCGGGGTGGTGCACCACCTCGGAAGCAGCCCGACATAAAGCTCAGGCGCTAGTGGCTGGCTCCATAGAGGGCATTTCCGGCATTAAGCTCGGCTAAACTCCTTCAAACTTCTTTGAACCAAGGTGATTTACGACACCTCGGATATAGTCCGGCGTTGGAGCTTGGATATACAGTCCGGCGTTGGAGATCGGATACATAGTCCGGCGTTGGAGCTCGGATACATTCCGGCGTTAGAGCTGGGAAGCGGTCCGGCGTTGGTGCTTGGTTGCAAAAGATACCTCGAATACAGTCCGGCGTTGGAGCTCGGACGCAGGAGGACGCTGCCGCCCGGGAACAACTTCAAACCCGAGGCGTGGCATAAAAATAACAAGGCATTGATAATGGCCGGAAACATAAAGGGGCTCCTCGGATACCCGACGTGTAAACCCGTCGAATGCATTTCGGCGATCCTCAAGATCGAAGATAAAGAAGATTTGTTGAACCAGTTTTCAAGACCGACGACCGAAGATGAACAACAGTTCGGAAGAATCGAGGAGTGTCCCTAACTTGAAGACTGGTTCAGGGGGCTACTGACGGTGTCCTGGACTAGGGGGTACTCAACACGTCATCTCCCGATCTGATAGATTGGGCCGAGGACCCCCGTGGCCGTATACTCATGGGCCAGTTCGGGCAGCTGCCACATACAAGGAAGATTCCACAAGACTTGGCGGTCAAGAGAAGGACTTCTCCCCACCGGCGTATTCGGCTAGGACTCTTGTTAACCTAGGCCTCTGGTGCATTATATAAACCAGGGCCAGGCTAGTCGATAGATCATATATACATACAATCATACCATAGGCTAGCTTCTAGGGTTTAGCCTCTCTGATCTCGTGGTAGATCTACTCTTGAACTACCCATATCATCAATATTAATCAAGCAGGACGTAGGGTTTTACCTCCATCAAGAGGGCCCGAACCTGGGTAAACATCGTGTCCCATGCCTCCTGTTACCATCGATCCTAGATGCACAGTTCGGGACCCCCTACCCGAGATCCGCCGGTTTTGACACCGACAAGCACCATCTCATCTCAAACCCTAGTTCATCTCTTGTATCCAATCTTTGTATCCAAACCTCAGATTGGTACCTGTGGGTTGCTAGTATGTTGATTACTCCTTGTAGTTGATGCTAGTTGGTTTATTTGGTGGAAGATCATATGTTCAGATCCATCAAGCTTATTAATACCCCTCTGATTATGAACATTAATATGCTTTGTGAGTAGTTAGGTTTGTTCCTCAGGACTTGGGAGAAGTCTTGCTATAAGTAGTCATGTGAATTTGGTACTCGTTCAATATTTTGATGAGATGCATGTTTTCATCCCTCTAGTGGTGTCATGTGAACGTCGACTACATGACACTTCACCTTTGTTTGGGCCTAGAGGGAGGCATTGGGAAGTAATAATTAGATGATGGGTTGCTAGAGTGACAGAAGCTTAAACCCTAGTTTATGTGTTGCTTCGTAAGGGGCTGATTTGGATCCATATGTTTCATGCTATGGTTAGGTTTACCTTAATACCTCTATTGTAGTTGCGGATGCTTTCAATGGGGGTTAATCATAAGTGGGATGCTTGTCCAAGTAAGGACAGTACCCAAGCACCGGTCCACCCACATATCAAATTATCAAAGTACCGAACGCGAATCATATGAGCGTGATGAAAACTAGCTTGACGATAATTCCCATGTGTCCTCGGGAGCGCTTTCCTTCATATAAGAGTTTGTCCAGGCTTGTCCTTTGCTACAAAAAGGACTGGGCCATCTTGCTGCACCTTATTTACTTTTATTACTTGGTACTCGTTACAAATTACCTTATCACAAAACTATCTGTTACCGATAATTTCAGTGCTTGCGGAGAATACCTTACTTAAAACTGCTTATCATTTCCTTCTGCTCCTCGTTGGGTTTGACACTCTTACTTATCAAAAAGCTACGATAGATCCCCTACACTTGTGGGTCATCAAGACTATTTTCTAGCACCGTTGCCGGGGAGTGAAGCACCTTTGGTAGGTAGAATTTGGTAAGGAAAAAATTTATATATTGTGCTGAAATTTACTGTCACTTGTTACTATGGAACATAATCCTTTGAGGGGGGTTTTCGGGGTATCTTCACCTCGTCCGGAACCACAATTAGCTACCCCTCAACCTACTGAACCTACTAAAAATGATTACTTTGAAATTCCTTCGGGTATGATAGAGAAACTGCTAGCTAATCCTTTTGTAGGAGATGGAACATTGCGTCCCGATTTACACTTAATCTATGTGGATGAGGTTTGTGGATTATTTAAGCTTGCAGGTATGCCCGAGGATGTCATCAATAAGAAGTTTTTCCCTTTATCTTTGAAGGTAGATGCATTGACATGGTATAGGCTATGTGATGATATGGGATCATGGGACTACAAGCGATTGAAATTGGAATTTCACCAGAAGTTTTATCCTATGCATCTTGTTCATCGTGATCGTAATTATATATATATATATTTTTTGGCCTCGCGAAGGAGAAAGCATCGGTCATGCTTGGGGGAGGCTTAAGTCAATGTTATATTCATGCCCCAATCATGAGCTCTCAAGAGAAATGATTATTCTAAATTTTTATGCTCGGCTTTCTCTCAGTAATTGCTCCATGCTCGATACTTCTTGTACTGGATATTTTATGATGAAGACCATTGAATTCAAATGGGATTTATTGGAAAGAATTAAACACAAATCTGAAGATTGGGACCTCGACGAAGGTAAGGAGTCAGGTATAATACCTAAGTTTGATTGTGTTAAATCATTTATGGATACCGATGCTTTCCGTGAATTTAGCACTAAATATGGACTTGACTTTGAGATAGTAGCTTCTTTCTGTGAATCATTTTCTACTCATGTTGAGCTCCCTAAGGAGAAGTGGTTTAAATATAATCCTCCCATTGAAGTAAAAGTAGTTGCACCTATTAAAGTTGAAGAAAAGACTATCACTTATAATGATCCCGGTGTTCCTACTGCTTATGTTGAGAAACCACCTTTCCCTGTTAGAATAAAGGATCATGCTAAAGTTTCAACTGTAGTCAACAAAAGTAATATTAGGACACACAAACCCCCTGAGAAAGTTAAATTTGAACCTAATATTGCTATGGTTAAAGATCTCTTGGCTGATAATATTGATGGGTATGTTATTTACTTCTGTGATGAGACTGCTAGAATTGCTAGAACTGATACTAAAAATAAACATAGACATGTTGTAGGCATGCCTGTTATTTCTGGTAAAATAGGATATCATTGATATCATGGCTTATGTGATATGGGTGCTAGTTCAAATGCAATACCTCATTCCTTATACAAAGAAATTATGCATGATATTGCACCTGCTGAGATAGAAGATATCGATGTTACCATTAAGCTTGCCAATAGAGATATTATTTCACCAATTGGGATCGTTAGAGATGTTGAAGTCTTGTGTGGGAAGGTTAAATATCCTGTTGATTTTCTTGTTCTTGTTTCCCCACAAGATAGCTTTTGTCCCATTATATTTTGTAGACCCTTCTTGAATACTGTTAATGCTAAGATAGACTGCAATAAGGATATTGTTTTTGTTAGTTTAGGGGATATGTCTCATGAGTTTAATTTTGCTAAGTTTTGTAGACAACCCCGTGATGAGGAATTTCCTAGTAAATATGAAATTATTGGTCTTGCTTCTATTGTCGTGCATCCTACTGATCCTTTAGAACAATATTTGCTAGACCATGAAAATGATCTGTTCATGAATGAAAGAAGGGGAAAATATGAAGTATTCTTTAAATAGGGACCTATTCTGAAACACAACTTGCCTGTTGAAATCCTAGGGGATCCTTCTCCACCCAAGGGTGATCCCATGTTTGAGCTTAAACAATTACCTGATACTCTTAAATATGCTTATCTTGATGAAAAGAAGATATATCCTGTTATTATTAGTGCTAACCTTTCAGAGCATGAAGAAGAGAAACTATTGAAAACTCTGAAGAAGCACTATGCTGCTATTGGATATACTCTTGATGATCGTAAAGGCATTAGTCCCACTCTATTTCAATAGAAAATAAATTTGGAGAAAGACGCCAAACCAGTTATTGATGACACTAGTAGAAAACAGGGATTTGGTCCAGGCCGGGTCAGCCCATTAGTCCCGGTTCAGTCCAAAACCGGGACCAATGGGGGCATTAGACCCGGTTCGTGAGCCCAGGGGGCCGGCCGGGCCACGTGGGCCATTGGTCCCGGTTGGTGGGACGAACCGGGACCAACGGGCCTCGCTCCTGGCCCACCAACATTGGTCTCGGTTGGTGGCTTGAGCCAGGACCAAAGGCTCCCCTTTAGTCCCGGTTCATGCCACCAATCGGGACCAATGAGGTGCCTATATATACCCCCTCGCGTAAGAGCAGAGCACACTGCTCTTCTTTTTCTGGCCGAGGGGGAGAGGGCTTGGTGGTGCTCTAGCTCAGCTCCTATGCACACAAGGTGTTCGATGGAATGCCCGAGCCACAGTACTTAAGCTTTCTCCTCTCCAAGCTCGACCTCCAAGCTCCATTTTCCACAATATTTGT
This sequence comes from Triticum urartu, assembly GCF_003073215.2. Lineage (NCBI taxonomy): Eukaryota > Viridiplantae > Streptophyta > Magnoliopsida > Poales > Poaceae > Triticum > Triticum urartu. The sequence goes on from NC_053023.1 coordinate 363,406,968, forward strand.
CTAGGTTTAGCTGTCCGTCATGCCCCGTCCCCGTCTTCACTGCCGTCGATCACCCGCGCCGAGCTCATCGCCGGCACCACCGTGGTGAGCCTCTTGTTCTTATCTACTTTCTGAAAGGAAAAATATTCTTACTTGTATGTTTACATAGATACTTGTATTATTTTCTTACTTTTATTATTGCATCTTATATAGTGCGATGGTTTTGGTATCCGCCCCCGTCGGCCCTCGTCCTGTCTATGATTCGAATGTGGTATATATATTATATTTATAACTATTGGTTCATTTATTGTTTATGAAAATTATGCCGACCAATGTAACATAGATTTTATTTATGTAGGATGTATGTGAATCAGAAATGCCAACCGACCCTATTGTCGAGAGGTTAAATTTAGTTGAAGAAGAAAACAATTTGTTGAAGGAAAAAATAAAAAAAATTGAGGAGGAGAAGATGATATTGGAGTTGCATGTTGCGGATGTCGCCGATGATCACAAGATCAAGATGGATGCAATGCGCTTGAAGATTAGAAAATATGCCATTCATACCGAGGCTTGGTATCATTATGCCATTGGATCAATTGTGACCTTGGTTGCGATTATGATCGCATTTGTTTTCGCATTGAAATGTTTTACATAGTTTCAATGTATGGTTTAATTAATTAGATGCTTTGGAGAGCTATATGTTGTTAGATGAGAACTATGTATGCACATTGGTTTTAATGTGATGATGAACTTCTATTAATTTGGACACTTAATTATATATAATGCATGCAGATGAACCGGCAATGGATGTACCGTGACAGACACACCTGCGAGTACATTAAGGGTGTCATGAGTTTCTCGATGCGGCTGAGGCAAACAAGCAGAATGGTTTTATGTGTTGTCCATGCACTGAATGTGGGAATACGAGGTCTTACTCTAACCGGAAAATCCTTCACTCCCACCTGCTTTACAAGGGTTTCATGCCACACTATAATGTTTGGACGAGGCATGGAGAAATAGGGGTTATGATGGAAGACGGCGAATAAGAAGAGTACGATGACAACTATGTGCCCCCTGAATACGGTGATGCTGCAACGGGGGGAGCTGGTGAAGATCAAGAGGAACCAGACGATGTGCCCAATGATGTTGCAACGGGTGAAGCTGCTGAAGATCAAGAGGAACCAGACGATGTGCCCAATGATGATGATCTCCGCCGGGTCATTGTCGATGCAAGGACGCAATGCGAAAGTCAAAAGGAGAAGCTGAAGTTCGATCGCATGTTAGAGTATCACAAAAAAGGGTTGTACCCCAATTGCGAAGATGGCAACACAAAGCTCGGTTCCGTACAGGAATTGCTGTAGTGGAAGGCAGAGAATGCTGTGGCTGACAAAGGATTTGAGAAGCTACTGAAAATATTGAAGAAGAAGCTTCCAAAGGATAACGAATTGCCCGACATTACATACGCAGCAAAGAAGGTTGTATGCCCTCTAGGATTGGAGGTGGAGAAGATACATGCATGCCCTAATGACTGCATCCTTTACCGCGGTGCATACAAGGATCTGAACGCATGCCCGGTATGCGGTGCATTGCGGTATAAGATCAGACGAGATGACCCTGGTGATGTTGACGGCGAGCCCCCCAGGAAGAGGGTTCCTACGAAGGTGATGTGGTATGCTCCTATAATACCATGGTTGAAACGTCTGTTCAGAAACGAAGAGCATGCCAAGTTGATGCGATGGCACAGTGAGAACCGAAAGAAAGATGGGAAGTTGAGAGCACCCGCTAATGGGTCGCAGTGGAGAAAAATCGAGAGAAAGTACTGGGATGAGTTTGCAAAGGACCCAAGGAATGTATGGTTTGCTTTAAGCGCGGATGTCATTAATCCTTTCGGGGTGCAGAGCAGCAATCACAGCACCTGGCCCGTGACTCTATGTATGTATAACCTTCCTCCTTGGATGTGCATGAAGCGGAAGTTCATTATGATGCCAGTTCTCATCCAAGGCCCTAAGCAACCCGGCAACGACATTGATGTGTACCTAAGGCCATTAGTTGAAGAAATTTTACAGCTATGGAATGGAAACGGTGTACGTACGTGGGATGAGCACAGACAGGAGGAATTTAACCTAAAGGCGTTGCTGTTCGTGACCATCAACGATTGGCCCGCTCTCAGTAACCTTTCAGGACAGACAAACAAAGGATACCACGCATGCACGCACTGTTTAGATGACACTAAAAGTATATACCTGGACAAATGCAGGAAGAATATGTACCTGGGCCATCGTCGATTTCTTCCGACCAACCATCAATGTCGAAAGAAAGGCAAGCATTTCAAAGGCGAGGCAGATCACCGGAAGACGCCCGACATGCGTACCGGTGATCACGTATTTGCTATGGTCAATGATTTACACGTAATCTTTGGAAAGGGTCCCGGCGGACTAGCTGTTCCGAATGACGCTGAGGGACACACACCCATGTGGAAGAAGAAATCTATATGTTGGGACCTACCCTACTGGAAAGACCTAGAGGTCCGCTCTTCAATCGACGTGATGCACGTGACGAAGAACCTTTGCGTGAACCTGCTAGGCATCTTGGGCGTGTATGGGAAGACAAAAGATACACCTGAGGCACGGGAGGACCTGCAACGTTTGCACGAAAGAGACGGCATGCCTCCGAAGCAGTATAAAGGTCCTGCCAGCTACTCTCTTACGAAAGAAGAGAAAGAAATCTTCTTTGAATGCCTGCTCAGTATGAAGGTCACGACTGGCTTCTCGTCGAATATAAAGGGAATAATAAATATGCCAGAGAAAAAGTTTCAGAACCTAAAGTCTCATGACTTCCACGTGATTATGACGCAACTGCTTCCGGTTGCATTGAGGGGGCTTCTACCGGAAAACGTCCGATTAGCCATTGTGAAGCTATGTGCATTCCTCAATGCAATCTCTCAGAAGGCGATCGATCCAGAAATCATACCAATGCTAAGGAGTGATGTGGCGCAAAATCTTGTCAGTTTCGAGCTGGTGTTCCCACCATCCTTCTTCAATATCATGACGCACGTCCTAGTTCATCTAGTCGACGAGATTATCATCCTGGGGCCCGTATTTCTACACAATATGTTCCCCTTTGAGAGGTTCATGGGAGTCCTAAAGAAATATGTCCGTAACCGCGCTAGGCCAGAAGGAAGCATCTCCATGGGCCATCAAACAGAGGATGTTATCGGGTTTTGTGTTGACTTCATTCCTGGCCTTAAGAAGATAGGTCTCCCTAAATCGCGGTATGAGGGGAGACTGACTGGAAAAGGCACTCTTGGAAGTGACTCAATAATATGCAGGGACGGATATTCTTGGTCTCAAGCACACTACACAGTTCTACAGAACTCTACCTTGGTGACCCCGTATGTCAATGAACACAAGAACAGTCTACGCTCCAAACACCCAGAGCAGTGCGACGACTGGATTACATGTGAACACATCAGGACTTTCAGCAGTTGGTTGGAAACACGTCTCAGAGGTGACAACACTATTTGTGATGAGTTGTACTTGTTGTCCATGGGACCATCTTTGACTGTATTGACTTACAAAGGATACGAGATAAATGGGAATACATTTTACACGATCACCCAAGATCAAAAGAGCACCAACCAAAACAGCAGTGTCCGCTTTGATGCAGCAACCGAGAGCGGAAAGGACACATATTATGGTTACATAGGGGACATATGGGAACTTGACTACGGACCTGATTTTAAGGTCCCTTTGTTTAAGTGCAAATGGGTCAATCTGTCAGGCGGCGGGGTACAGGTAGACCCACAGTACGGAATGACAACAGTGGATCTGAAAAATCTTGGCTACACTGACGAATTGTTCGTCCTAGCCAATGATGTGGCACAGGTTATCTATGTGAAGGACATGTCTACCAAACCGAGAAAAAGAAAAGATAAGGAAGCGAATACATCATACGATGAGCCAAAGCGCCACATAGTTCTTTCATGAAAAAGGGACATCCTGGGAGTGGACGGCAAGACAGACATGTCTGAAGATTATGAAAAGTTTCATGAAATTCCTCCCTTCAATGTCAAGGCTGACCCAAGCATCCTGATAAACGATGAAGATTATCCATGGTTACGGCGCAATAAGCAAATGACACAAGCGAAGAAAAAGTGAAGACTTCCTCTCGCAACTATTATGATGATACCATGCCAACTTTGTAACACACGAGTATGCTATGCCAACTTTTTCAGAGTTCATTTGAAAACTATGAATTTAGGTCGAATTTTCTCTAGAGGTGCATCTATGTTCATTTTTTAGTAAAGTTAATCACAAACTTGTGATTCACACAAATTTCAAAGAATTCAAATTTCAACTATTCAAATTTGAAAACTAATGGCACAAACAAAAAGTTTATAATTTTTCTAAAACTAATGGCACTAACAGAAAGTTTATAATTTTGCTAACCTAAAAGCAAAAAGGATTAAAAAATAAAGCAAAAAACAAAAGAAAATAAATAATGTAGAAAACAAAACAAAAAATCTGGAAGACAAAAAAATAGCAACAATAAGTATTTTTTTGTAAATAGAAACAAAATAAAATAAATAAAGCAACAAAGAAAACAAAAAAACTAAAAAAGTGTTTTCAAATTTGAAAACTAATGGCACTAACAGAAAGTTTATAAATTTTCTAAAACTAAAATCAAAAAGAATAAAAAACTAAAGCAAAAAAACAAAAGAAAATAAATAATGCAGAAAACAAAACAAAAAAACTGGAAAAAAATAGCAACTATAAGTATTTTGTTGTAAGTAGAAATAAAATAAAATAAATAAAGCAACAAAGAAAAAAAAAGTATTTTCAAATTTGAAAACTAATGGCACTAACAGAAAGTTCATAATTTTTCTAAAACTGAAAGCAAAAAGAATTAAAAAATAAAGCAAAAACAAAAGAAAATAAATAATGCAGAAAACAAAACAAAAAACTAGAAAAAAATAGGCACTAAAAGCAAAAAAAACTAAAAAAGTGTTTTCAAATTTGAAAACTAATGGCTATAACAGAAAGTTTATAATTTTTCTAAAACTAAAAGCAAAAAGAATTAAAAAATAAAGCAAAAAGCAAAAGAAAATAAATAATGCAGAAAACAAAAAAAAATTGGAAAAAAAATTAAAAATAGCAACAATAAGTAAAGAAAACAAAAAAAAACAAAAAAGTGTTTTGAAATTTGAATTTGAAAACTAGTGGCACTAACAGAAAGTTTATAATTTTTCTAAAACTAAAAGCAAAAAGAATTAAAAAATAAAGCAAAAACAAAAGAAAATAAATAATGCAGAAAACAAAACAAAAAACTGGAAAAAAAATTAAAAATAGCAACAATAAGTAAAGAAAACAAAAAAACAAAAAAAGTGCCTCCTACTGAGCCCCCACGGCCTGAATACGACTAGAAACCCTACCATGGGCCAGGATTCAGGCCCGCAGGAGACCCAGTAGGCCCACAGGCACAGACAGTGGATTTAGGCCCGTAAGCCTGCAGTAGAGAGGAGCTCGAAGTGGTCGGCTCGGCAGAGCTTATAAACCACTCCAAGCCCCTCTCGGCTAGCGAGGTGGGACTAAACATCCCACCGCACTGCGCCAGTTCTAGCACACAACCTTTGGTCCCGGTTGGTGCCAGCAACCGGGACTAAAGGGGGCATTGGTCACGGTTCGTAGCACAAACCATGACCAATGCCCCCCTTTAGTCCCGGTTGGTGCTACCAACCGGGACCAAAGGCCGCGCTTCCCGCCCTTTGGGCTGCTGAAAAGAGGCCTTTGGTCCCGGTTGGTGGCACCAACCGGGACTAAAGGGGGGCATTGGTCACGGTTTGTGCCACGAACCGTGACCAATGCCTTTGCTATATAACTAGCACTTGTGAAAATTTCCATTCAGTTCGTCTTCCCCGCCCGACGCCGCCAGGCTGCCCCTCTGCGCCTCGCCGTCGCCGTCGTCGCCCTGCCTCCGACGCCGTCCCGCGCCGCCCAGACGCCGTCGCCACCCCGCGCCGCCCCGACTCCGTCGCCGCGCGCCACCCCGCGCCATCGCGGTCACCTCCCCGCGCCGCCCCGACGCCGTCGCCGCCCCGCGTCGCGCCCCACGCCGTCGCCCCGACGCCATCGCGCCCGCCTCTGCCTCGCCGTCGCCGCCCCGCGCCGCCGTCGCCTCTCGCTTTGGTTAGGGCCGGCACCGCCCCCCTCTTCCCCCTTGTTTTTAATTTTTCTGCAAATTCATATATGTTTTTTCCTGATTATATGTATATGTATAGTATATGCATCTGTGTATATGTATGCAAAAGATAGATTAACTGAAAAAGATAGTATTTTTTCTGTTCATAGATTTTTTTGGTGATATTGATTATTGTAAATATGCAAATGTTTGCATATTCATATGAACAATGAATTAGGCAAAACCTTTACTTTTTTTATAAAATTTCTATTTGAACATTATTTAAAAAAACAAGAAATACTACTTCATGTATTTTTAAGAAGGAAGAAGAAGAAAAAGAATGAGAGGAAAAAGGAAATAAGAAGAGGAAGAAAGGAGAAGAAGAGGGGAGAGGAAGGAGGAAACCCTAAATAGCAAGTATCGTCGATGTCCACGTCACTTGTGGGACGTGGATGTAGTGTCCGACACCGACGGCCACATGTATCTCACACCCACGATACTTGCTATTTAGGGTTTCCTCTACCGCTCGGTGACCCTCGACGACCCTCGTTCCCGATAAAAAAAGAGGAAGAAGAAGAAAAAAAGAGGAGAAGAAAGAATAGAGGAGTAACTTTTTTTCTTCTTCCTCTTCTTTTTTTATCCTTGAAGCGTTGTCGAGGCCACCGCAAACCCTAGAGAAGCAGCGTCGAGGCCACCCCAAACCCTAGAGAAGCAGCGTCGAGGCCACTAATTAATATTAGTTCTACGTGTGTCACTAATATATCCATCTGTCATGTTTGGATAATAATTGCCATGTTGTAAATATTTGTAGAAACTATGGACACCGCCCGAGACGAAGTACAAGAAGAGTTGTTGGGGGACATAATCGCACGAGGAAGTGATGCCGTCTGCTTGTTGTTTCTCACCGACACCAATGGTCTGGAAGCAGCTGGCTATGATTATGATGGCTGCGGTGACCTAATGCCAGTGCAAGAAGGAGACCGTGAGGACGGCTCCGGTGACCCAATGCCGGTGCAAGAAGGAGACCGTGATGACGTCTCCGGTGACCGAACCGAGTCCGGCCAGGTATATATATTAGTTAAGCTTCTGCTGACTAGCTAATTGATGCATTCATTGTTTTGGTATGTACACATATTGATTAAGTCTTTGTTCTTTTTTCTAGCCCTCCGGATCGAGCACAACTTCGGTAAAGAGACGAGGCCCGAAGAAAAAGTTGAGCTCGGATGAAAAGTTTGAGATCATAGCAATCGAGCCCGACGGCCAACCGATTGAACCCCTCTAGACAAAGAGCGCATTTGTTGCTCAGTGCGGGGTTTTGGTTAGGGACAAGATCCCGATCAGCATCCAGCAATGGTTAAAGCCGGCTACAGAAGACCCTGAGGTGTCTTATGTCAATGATATGCAGAAAAATGATCTTTGGACTGAGCTGAAGTCAAATTTCACCCTACCGCCAGAGGATGATCTGGAGAAGCCAGTTAAAGAGCAATTAATCAAGTCTTTTGCTCTTAAGAGGATGGCAGAACTATTCAGGAGGTGGAAGAAAGAGCTGAATAAGTTTGTCGCAAATAAAGAGACACCAGAATTCAAGGGCAGATATGAGAAGATCAGAGATCACTGGCCCGCATTTGTGGCCCACAGGACATCGGAAAAGAGTAAGAAGATGTCGGCGACAAACAAGAAAAATGCTGCGAAGAAGAAGCATCACCATCGCACGGGGTCAGGTGGCTACCTCGTAGCCCAGCCTAAGTGGGCCAAGACTGAGAATGATCTGGTTGATAAAGGGATCGAACCAGAGACAATTAGCTGGCCAGACCGTTGCCGGACTTGGTTCTTCGGGGCTGGCGGAACCTTGGACCCTGTATCAGGGAAGTGCATTTGGACGAACGATCAAATGGACATACCAGTCAAGAAGCTTCAGCAGTATATCGAAGCAGTGCAACAAGGGACGTTCTTTCCAGACAGAGAGAACGACGAGCTCACAATGGCCCTCGGGAATCCTGAGCACCCTCGACAGACACGAGGCACGCCAGGCTCCATTCCGTGGAAGGTTGGGTTTCCGGACGCAGGCGGTTACAAATGCCAGGAGAGGAGGAAAAAAGTACAGCAGACACAAATGCAGGCACTGCAAGCAAGGGTACAAGTGATAGAGGAACGAGAAGCAAATCGCAGCAAACGAACTGCCGAAGCTTCCCCCGAAGCTACCCCGCCATCTCAGCGGAGAAGCAGCGTGGCTTCCACCGAACTGCTTTAGCCGGAGCATGTCTTGACGGCTCCTGCCAGCTATCCCGTGGATGCTATCACGGAGTCTCAAAATTGCCACCTTATGACGCAATGGATGAATTTGAAGGTCAAGGCGGCTGTTGGTTCTGTTTATCCTACTGAACCCGGCGCAACTTCTCACTGCCGGCCGATTCCAAAAGGATATGCTAGGGTGATGGTGGATAAAATAACGGAGGGATTTGAGGACCTCCAGCTTGACCACCCTACCGGTGAAGGGGAGACTAGGCTGGGTTCTGCTCTGAAGACTCCATGCCTATGGCGGAAGGAGCTCATCAACCTTTCGAACTGGACGCCTCCGCCTCCTCCTCCTCCTCCGGCGAGTCAGGGCACTCCGCCTCCTCCACCGCCTCCTCCTCCGGCGAGTCAGGGCACTCCGCCTCCTCCACCGCCTCCTCCTCCGGCGAGTCAGGGCACTCCGCCTCCTCCACCGCCTCCTCCTCCGGTGAGTGACAATCAGGACACTCGGCCGACTCCTTCTCCGGCGCATGGCGGCACTCCGCTTCCTTCTCCGCCTGCGCCAGCGCGCCCGAGCAGCCAGCCTCCTCCTTCTCTGCCTCGTCAGCAAGGGCGGAAGAGACCTGCCGCCGCTCCGGCTGCTCCGGCGTGTCGTAGTCCTTATCCTCCGCCTCGTAAGCAAGTAAAGAAGACAACCGCTCCGTCTGCTCTGCCGGTGTCTAGCAGTACAGCCAGAGGCGGGAGGACATATAGATTCGGTCCTTCTCTGAAGACTCCAGAGAAGTTACCATACGAGAGGACCCCGGAGGAGAATGCCGAGATCGCGCAATAAGAAGTGAGGAACTTCTTTTAAGGGGTGAAAGCAAAGAAACATCCACGTCCGGAGGAGAAGGTAGATCCGGTGAAAGCGAAGCGCACTCTGGCTGCCCTGACAAAACAACCCAAGTCTCCGTCGAAAGGAAACTATGAGCGCATTATTGGAAAGGAATTTGTCGAAGCGGAGCGGTCGGGAAGTACTGTCAGTGATCAAAGGCTAAAAGAACGACGAGCTGGGAAACAAATTGCACAGCTCGGCGAACAAGCGAAGAAATCGTGCCCCCTGCTCAAGGTGCCTAGCGAAATCGTCGCTAATGATCCGAGGATGGTGCCCGGTTACAGAAATCTTGGAGATTACCTGCCCGACGATGTACATTATGATTTCATGGAGGTGCAGATACAAAGATACGAGTACGGGAAGCCTCTCGTCAAAGATGAAAGATCTCTATCAACGATGATGCGAAGATTGCATGATTGGTACTTGAAAATCTGCAGAGAGTCTGGGGGAGGAGTACTTTGTATGTGGGAGTTAAAAAGGAGCATGACCTCATTGGAATTGATCTGTTGCCTGTTCTATTTGAGGAGTTCTTTCAGTTTTTCAATCAATTGGCCCTCGATAAAGCAACAGTCACCTGCTACTGTCTGTAAGTAGTACTACTTCTGTCATTAAGTCTCTCTATATAGATCAACTCTTTCATTGCATGTATTTATAATTATCCTCACTATATTATGAAGATTGAAGATCGCCGAATTGAAGAAAAGACAAGTCGGTGATATTGGGTTCATTAACACATATCTCATAGATGAAACTGAGGTTAAATTTCATCCCGCAGATACCGAGGCCAACTTGCTACGATCGTTGGTAATAAATGAAAACAAAGATATAATACTCTTTCCTTACAACTTCAAGTGAGTGTTACTGTCTTGTGCGTATTCGGTTTCCCTTATATATTAGTCAAGGTTATAGTAATGTAATTGATGAGTTATGCATGCGTGTGCAATTTCCACTATATTCTCCTAGAGATTAAGCTTGAGCAGGGACTAGTAACCGTCTTAGACTCAAGATGAAAATATCCCCAAGACTATGCGGACATGACTCAAATTCTCGAGAAGTAAGTTAAATCGATCATTATCCACCACATCAGCAACTTTGTTCATTTCCTGATATATCAAGTAATTGTTTTCTTTGTCTGGCAGGGTTTGGAAAAAATTCACCCAAAAAGCTCCGAGACTCCCGAAGAAGCTGCAATTTAGACACCCGAAAGTAAGTACTATAGTATCATGTTCCGCGCATCTCCTATTGATTCAAGCGCTAGTTTCATCAATACCATTTGGCATTCTTGCTTATCAGTTTGATTGACCTCTATTTCTTGTAAAGTGGTTGTGGCAGGAACAAGGGAATAATTTCTGTGGATACTACATTTGCGAGTCCATCCGCCACACGACCTGTGAGCGGGGCTACTCTGACGAACAATATGAAGTGCGTAAATAACAACATTCACAATTTTATTTTATTACCATCATTTGTGTTGAGTTTCATTCATTCATATATATATATATATGTATTGACCCCCTTCTTCAAATTAGATGTTTCGGAAGCGGGATGAACTCCTAGCACCAGCTCGCATGCGAGCAATTCAAGAGGAATTGGCAGCATTCTTTCTTGACCACGTGATCGCTGAAGACGGAGAATACTATGTGGACCATGAGTCTGTATGTCAGGAGATTATATTTGTAAGAGATAATTATTGTATATATGTAGCCGGTAGTGTCAGATAGATATACGAGAACTTGTTGTTCGACCAATCTCTCGGAGAAGGAGAGGTGGTCGATATCACTTCTCTCTGTATGCATATATGTTCATGACGATCTTCTGTTTCCTTCGTTTGCTTACTAGCTAGCTAGCGTGTCTAGTCCTCTCTATACGTATGTATAGTACGTAGCGTCGACCAAGCATGGACATAAGAGAGGACACTTCTCTCTATTAATTAGAGCTAGCTTAACACAATATATGAAACACCTAAATTAACCCCCCAAAACCCCCAACCCCCCCCCCTTTCAAAAAAAAAACAAAAGCCCCAGCAACAGAAATGCTGACGTGTGGATGCCTATTGGTCCCGGTTGGTGCCACCAACCAGGACCAAAGGCCCTCCTGCCTAGGCTCCGCGCACAGGCCACGTGGAGGCCCATCTGTCCCGGTTCTGAATTGAACCGGGACTAAAGGGACAGGGCATTAGTACCGACCCTTTAGTCCCGGTTCAGGAACCGGGACAACAGGCCCTTTTTCTACTAGTGGGACCAACAACAGCCGAATCCTAAGATGAAAGAAGTGGTAAGAAAGGAAATATTAAAGCTCCTTGAGGCAGGTATAATTTATCTCGTTGCTGATAGTCAGTGGGTAAGTCATGTCCATTGTGTCCCTAAGAAGGGAGGTATTACTATCGTTCCTAATTATAAAGATGAATTGATTCCACAAAGAATTATTACAGGTTATAGGATGGTAATTGATTTTCGCAAATTAAATAAAGCTTCTGAAAAGATCATTACCCTTTGCCTTTCATTGATCAAATGCTAGAAAGATTATCCAAACATACACATTTTTGCTTTCTAGATGATTACTCTGGCTTCTCTCAAATACCTGTGTTAGCTGATGATTAAGGAAAGACCACTTTTACTTGCCCTTTCGATACTTTTGCTTATAGACGTATGCCTTTTGGTTTATGTAATGCACCTTCTACCTTTCAAAGATGCATGATGGCTATATTCTCTGACTTTTGTGAAAAGATTTGTGAGGTTTTCATGGAAGATTTCTCCGTTTATGGATCCTCTTTTGATGATTTCTTGAGAAACCTTGATCGAGTTTTGCAGAGATGTGAAGAAACTAATCTTGTCTTGAATTGGGAGAAGTGCCACTTTATGGTTAATGAAGGTATTGTCTTGGGGCATAAAATTTCTGAAAGAGGTATTGAAGTTGATAAAGCTAAAGTTGATGCTATTGAAAAGATGATGTGTCCAAAGGACATAAAAGGTATAAGAAGTTTCCTTGGTCATGCCGGTTTTTATAGGAGGTTCATTAAGGACTTCTCAAAAATTTCTCGGCCTCGGACTAACATATTACAAAAATATATTCCTTTTGTCTTTGATGTTGATTGTGTAGAAGCATTTGAAATACTTAAGAAAGCTTTTTTTCTGCACCTATTGTTCAGCCAACTGATTGGAATTTACCCTTTGAAATTATGTGTGATGCTAGCGATTATGGTGTAGGTGTTGTTCTAGGACAAAGAGTTGATAAGAAGCTGAATGTTAACCAATATGCTAGTAAAACTCTAGATAGTGCCCAGAGAAATTATGCTACTACTGAAAAAGAATTTTTAGCAGCTGTTTTTGCTTGTGATAAGTTCAGACCTTATATTGTTGATTCTAAAGTAACTATTCACACTGATCATACAGCTATTAAATACCTTATGGAAAGGAAAGATGCTAAACCTAGACTTATTAGATGGGTTCTCTTGCTACAAGAATTTGATTTGCATATTATTGATAGAAAGGGAGCTGAGAACCCCGTTGCAGACAACTTGTTTAGGTTAGAGAATGTTCTTGATGACCCACTACCTATTGATGATAGCTTTCCTGATGAACAATTAGCTGTCATAAATGCTTCTCGTACTGCTCCATGGTATGCTGATTATGCTAATTACATTGTTGCTAAATTCATACCACCTAGTTTCACATACCAGCAAAAGAAAAAGGTTTTCTATGATTTGAGACATTACTTTTGGGATGAACCACATCTTTATAGAGAAGGAGTAGATGGTATTATTAGACGTTGTGTACCTGAGCATGAACAGGAACAAATCCTACGCAAGTGTCCCTCTGAGGTTTATGGAGCGCACCACGCTGGAGATAGAACTGCGCATAAGGTATTGCAATCCGGTTTTTATTGGCCTACTCTCTTCAAGGATGCCCGTAAGTTTGTCTTGTATTGTGATGAATGTCAAAGAATCGGTAATATTAGTAGACGTCAAGAAATGCCTATGAATTATTCACTTTTTATTGAACCATTTGATGTTTGGGGCTTTGACTATATGGGACCTTTTCCTTCCTCTAATGGGTATACACATATTTTAGTTGATGTTGATTACGTTACTAAGTGGGTAGAAGCTATTCCAACTAGTAGTGTTGATCGTAACACCTCTATTAAGATGCTTAAAGAAGTTATTTTTCGAGGTTTGGAGTCCCTAGATACTTTATGACTGATGGTGGTTCACATTTTATTCATGGTGCCTTTCATAAAATGCTTGCTAAGTATGATGTTAATCATAGAATTGCATCTCCTTATCAACCGCAGTCTAGTGGTCAAGTAGAATTGAGTAACATAGAGCTCAAATTAATTTTGCAAAACACTATTAATAGATCTAGAAAGAATTGGTCCAAGAAAATTGATGATGCATTATGGGTCTATAGAACTGCTTATAAAAACCCTATGGGTATGTCTCCGTATAAAATGGTTTATGGTAAATCATGTCACTTACCTCTTGAAGTAGAACATAAGGCATATTGGGCTATCAAAGAGCTCAACTATGACTTCAAACTTGCCGGTGAAAAGAGGCTATTTGACATTAGCTCACTTGATGAATGGAGAACCCAGGCCTATGAGAATGCCAAACTATTTAAATAAAAAGTTAAAAGATGGCATGACAAAAAGATACAGAAGCTTGAGTTTAATATAGGTGATTATGTATTGCTATACAACTCCCGTTTGAGTTTTTTGCAGGCAAACTCCTCTCTAGATGGGAAGGTCCTTACGTCATCGAGGAGGTCTCTCATTCCGGTGCCATAAAAATCAACAACTTCAAAAGCACAAATCCAAGGGTGGTGACTGGTCAAAGAATCAAAAATTATATCTCAGCTAATCCTATAAATGTTGAAACTAATGTTATTGAAACCGTAACCCCGGAGGAATACATAAAGCACACTTTTCGGAACGTTTCAGACTCCGAAAAGGAATAGGTATGTGGTACGGTAAGTAAACTGACTCCAAAATAGTTCTAATGGCAATTTTTCTCTGTTTTGGAATATTTAAGAAAATAGGGAAATAAGAAGCAGACCAGAAAGGACACGAGGCTTCCACGAGGGTGCAGGGCGCACCCTACCCCCCTGGGCGCGCCCCCTGCCTCGTGGGCACCTCGTGCGCTCTTCGGATTCCTTTTTCTCGCACGATACTTCTTTTGGTCGGTAAAAATTCATTATCTAATCTCTCGAAGGTTTTGACCACCATATCACAAAAATATCCTGTGTCTTTGTTTCAAGCTGTTCCTGCTGCAGATTAGAGCAATATGTCGTCCCAGGATTCGGAAGGAGAAAGCTATGTGGCTGATTACCTTGCAGCTCCTAAGGTCTATGGGGATGTGGAGCATTGTGGTTGGACTACGGAAGAAGAAGAGGACTATGAACCCAAGGGAAAAGAGGAGACGAGCTCAAATGAAGATGAAATCCCATTACCTCAACCTGGGGACATGCATGTGGAGTTCAAAAAGTCAAGCCTCCCTAATAGAGAAAAGAAACCTAAGATTGAGTTTATCCCTTTTCGCCTCTTGCAGGAAAACAAACAGGAATTGTGCAAGAAGATATTAAGCCTTGAGCAGGCGATCGATGATCTAAGGGATCAAAATTCTGTCCTCAAGCACAAATTAAGGAAGAAGGCTACGCCATCAACAAAACTAACACCTTCTTCACCGACAAAGAAGAACTGAGCATCAGGTATGGGCACTCCCCTTGGGAACTGCCAAGTTTGGGGAGTGCCCCGGTATCGTATCACCATAACTTTTACCTTTACCGTTTTTCTTAGTTTGATCCTTTTGATAATATCTTGATCTAGTAGAATAAAGTTTTAGTATGATCTAGTTGTGAGTTTTGCTTTATGATCCTTCTATGTAATCGAGTCCGTGAGCTATATATAATAAAGATTAGTGTTGAGTCAAGGGCTTGATTACCTTGCTATGATCTTGGGGAATAAAATAAAAGAGAAGAAATAAAAGAGAAGAAATAAAAAGAAATAAAGGGATCATATGGATCTTATGGAGAGTAATGAGCTCACATATAAAGAGTATGATGAATAAAAGTTGCTGTGAGTTGACAAACATAATTTTGGTCATCGTTGCAATTAATAGGAAGTAATAAAGAAAGAGAGGTCTTCACATATAAATATACTATCTTGGACATCTTTTATGATTGTGAGCACTCATTAAAGTATGATATGCTAAAGAGTTGACGTTGGACAAGGAAGACAACGTAATGGGTTATGTTTTCTTACATCTGAGATAAATTATATTGTCATGGATCATCCAACATGTTGAGCTTTCCTTTCCCTCTCATGCTAGCCAAGTTCTTTTCACCAAGTAGAAATACTACTTGTGCTTCCAAATATCCTTAAACACAGTTTTGCCATGAGAGTCCACCATACCTACCTATGGATTGAGTAAGATCATTCAAGTAAGTTGTCATCGATGCAAGCAATAAAAATTGTCTTCTAAATATGTATGATTTATTAATGTGGAGAAAATAAGCTTTATACGATCTTGTGATATGGAAGAAATAAAAGCGACGGACTGCATAACAAAGGTCCATATCACAAGTGGCAACATAAAGTGACATTTTTTTGCATTAAGATTTTATGCATCCAACCATAAAAGCGCATGACAACCTCTGCTTCCCTCTGCGAAGGGCCTATCTTTTACTTTTATCTTCTACCTTATATAAGAGTCATGGTGATCTTCACCTTTCCTTTTTACGTTTTATCCTTTGGCAAGCACAATGTGTTGGAAAGATCCTGTTATATATGGCTAATTAGATGTGGGTTTGCATGAACTATTATTGTTGACGTTACCCTTGAGGTAAAGAGTTGGAGGCAAAACTATAAGCCCCTATCTTTCTCTGTGTCCGATTAAAACTCCATACCCATAAGTATCGCGTGAGTGTTAGCAATTGTGAAAGAATAAATGATGGTTGAGTATGTGGACTTGCTAAAAAGCTCTTATATTGACTCTTTCCTAAGTTATGATAAATTGCAATTGCCTCAATGACTGAGATTAGAGTTTGTTAGTTTGACTCTTTCCTATATATATGTTGTTGTTCTAAGAATGATCATGATGCCCTCATGTCCGTATTTTATTTTTATCGACACCTCTATCTCTAAACATGTGCACATATTTTTTGATTTCGTCTTTCGCTTGAGGACAAGCGAGGTCTAAGCTTGGGGGAGTTGATACGTCCATTTTGCATCATGCTTTTATATCGATATTTATTGCATTATGGGTTGTTATTACACATTATGTCACAATACTTATGCCTATTCTCTCTTATTTTACAAGGTTGACATGAAGAGGGGGAATGTCGGCGGCTGGAATTCTGGGCTGGAAAAGGAGCAAATATTAGAGACCTATTCTACACATCTCCAAAAGTCCTGAAACTCCACGGGAGCACTTTTCAGAACATATAAAAAATATTGGGCGCAAGAAGTACCAGAGGGGGGACCACCCACCAGCCAGGAGGGTTGGGGGCGCGCCCTACCCCCTGGGCGTGCCCCCTGCCTCATGGGCCCCCTGGTGGCCCTCCGATTCCCATCTTTGGCTATATGGAGTCTTTCCTCCGAGAAAAAAATCATAAGCAAGCTTTCGGGAAGAAACTCAGCTGCCACGAGGCGGAACCTTGGCAGAACCAATCTAGGGCTCCAACAGAGCTATTCTGCCGGGGAAACTTCCCTCCGGGAGGGGGAAATCATCACCATCGTCATCACCAACGATCCTCTCATCGGGAGGGGGTCAATCTCCATCAACATCTTCACCAGCACCATCTCATCTCAAACCCTAGTTCATCTCTTGTATCCAATCTTTGTATCCAAACCTCGGATTGGTACCTGTGGGTTGCTAGTAGTGTTGATTACTCCTTATAGTTGATGCTAGTTGGTTTATTTGGTGGAAGATCATATGTTCAGATCCATTATGCATATTAATACCCCTCCGATTATGAACATAAATATGCTTTGTGAGTAGTTACGTTTGTTATTGAGGACATGGGAGAAGTCTTGCTATAAGTAGTCATGTGAATTTGGTATTCGTTCGATATTTTGATGAGATGTATGTTGTCATCCCTCTAGTGGTGTCATGTGAACGTCGACTACATGACACTTCAACTTTGTTTGGTACTAGAGGGAGGCATTGGGAAGTAATAATTAGATGATGGGTTGCTAGAGTGACAGAAGCTTAAACCCTAGTTTATGTGTTGCTTCGTGAGGGGTTGATTTGGATCCATATGTTTCATGCTATGGTTAGGTTTACCTTAATACTTTTGTTGTAGTTGCGGATGCTTGCAATGGGGGTTAATCATAAGTGGGATGCTTGTCCAAGTAAGGACAGTACCCAAGCACCGGTCCACCCACGTATCAAATTATCAACGTACCGAACATGAATCATCTAGCTTGACGATAATTCCCATGTGTCCTCGGGAGCACTTTCCTTCATATAAGAGTTTGTCCAGGCTCGTCCTTTGCTACAAAAAGGATTGGGCCATCTTGCTGCACCTTATTTAGTTTTATTTCTTGCTACTCGTTACAAATTACCTTATCACAAAACTATTTGTTACCGATAATTTCAGTGCTTGCAGAGAATACCTTACTGAAAACTTCTTATCATTTCCTTCTTCTCCTCATTGGATTCAATACTCTTACTTATTGAAATGCTACAATAGATCCCCTACAGTTGTGCGTCATCAGCCCTCATGAGGCTGATCCTGCCAGCGGTCCTCGCGAGGCTGGTCGCGCCACTCCTGGTGGGGCCCACGGTCGTCCCAACGTCCCCCACCTCGTCCACCTCCTAGGCCATAGCTCCGGTCGTTGCACTCGGGGTGTCGACCGGAGCGTCCATCTCGAATGGCCCTAAGCACTTGACAATCGTTGGTGTTATGGCTGCGCACGCTGTGGAAGGCGCGCAACATACGGCTGCCCTTGGATGACTCGGGGAGGTCTCGGCCGCGCTTGGTGTCTAATTCTACCGCGAGTACGGCCACCCCCTTGCGCTTCACATCCTTGACCTTGGTATTCTTCTCCTCTGGATCCGCAGTGGGGATCTCGTGGAGGGAGAGGCGCCCCTCCTCAGCTCTTGCACACTTGGTCGCTATGTTGAACAACTCCAAAGTCGTGCACAGCTCCTCATGGATGGTGAGCTCCTCCTTCATCTTGATGTCACGGACGCCATCAGAATACGCTGAGATGATGTCCTCGTCTGTCACCTTGGGGATCTTGAGACGCGTGCTGTCGGGGGTTGGGTGCGACATATGCCAATGGATGGCTTATCTTGGTGGGAGTGAGTACAACGTCGCCGGTGCCTGGAAGCGGGATAAGGCGTAGACACGAACGCCGGCGCACTTTACCCAGGTTCGGGGCTCTCCTAGGAGATAACGCCCCTAGTCCTGCTCTGCAGGGTCTCCGCATGATCACTAAGGCACTATTGAGTACAATGGTGCTCCTCGAGCTATATGCTAGAGGTAGAAGAAGGCAAGGCCTGCTCTCCTCTCCCCCTAGGTATGAGTCTAATTCTAACAGGTTCCAACCCTTTGCATGGGTGCCCTAGGGGTTTTATAGTGGCCTACCCCCAGGGGTACAATGGTAATCTGGTCGGGTGTAGGACCCGGCTGTTTGTCTCTTTGGCCGTCGGCTTCTCCGCCAAGTGCTGGGGCCCGCCGGCTGGTCTGGTATGGAACCGCAGGCCGCCTCCGGCGCTCACGGGTCTTGCCGGCTGCGGATTACTGTTGCCGTGATGCTAATGGCGCTTGCTTGGTCAGGGGAGCGTGGCTACAGTCCCGCCGCCTGGCGGCAGATCACTGTAGCCACCCCACGTCTTATCTGGTTAATGGCGCGTGGGGCCCTGAGGAAGGAACGGGCCGACTGCTGGGAGCCGACCTCCCTCGGGTCCGACTGGTGAGGCACCCGCCGTCTTCCGGGCTCTTGCTGACCGGCAGGGCCCGCCTTCTTCGGGCCGTACCGACAAGCGGTCGTGGGAACAGGGCTTCGCCTATCAGGAATGATGTCAGGGGCGGAGTGGCAACAGTGCCGCGCCGGGCGGAGACCTCCGCCTGTATGGAGCACTGTGGCCACGCCTGGCCCTGAATACGGGGGGATGGGCTATACTACAGATACACCCTGTCTTGTCTTCTTAAAGGGGGGCGCAGACTTTGAGGGCGCCATGGGTCGACTGCTAGGATCCGGCCTCTCTGGAGGCCGCCTGCTAGGAGTCGGCCTGTCTGGGAGCCGCCCTCTCGAGCATGGCCACCTTCCGGTAGTCGGCCGTTCGGCCAACCGGCAGCCAGATGGCGGAGCTCTATCTTGACATCTTGAGGGGCACAGTCGGCCCTGATGTCTTGAAAGGCTCTAGAGCTCGGGTTAGGCTACCCGTGGCCAATCACTCTGACAGTAGTCCCCGAAGCTGGTGAGGCGCCGCGGCTGAGGAGCCGAGGAGCCTCAATAGTTTCCTCCTCCGGGTGCTCTAAAGGAAGCTTCATCTGACTCCTGGGAAGCCGATTGGCAGGAGTCAGATAAGTCCAGTCGGATCTTTCTGGAATTTCGAATGCAACAGTGGGAACCAGGTGGCGTGCTAGCTAAGCTTCTCGGCCCGCCGCCTGTGGTGGGCGCTCCATGTGGCGCCAGCCAGCCGGGCCAGCCTTCAAGCCCACGCGCGCGATGGGACGCGTCTGCAGGATCGGCCCGCCGCCACCGGGCCTCGGCGCACGAGCGGATCCGCTGCCACTGAGGCGGGCGGTTGTGGTTCCCCGCGGAGTTACTAAAGGCGGGGACGTGGGGGCATAGTTAATCCCACGGACCTATGCCCGCCCCCTCAGCTTCATAGCCTGCTGGCTATAAGTAGGGGGAGGAGAGGGAGCGGCGGAGTACGCGTGCCCCTCCACCCCGTTCTTGCCTCCTTCTTCTTCCTCTCGCCGCAGCGCCCCTGAACCACGCCGGAGCGCTACCATAGCTCGTCTCCGTCGAGTTCGTCTGCCCGAGCTCTCTTTGCTCCGCCCATTCTTAGCTCCCTCGCCACGCCCTTTCTTCGTCGAGCTCTCCATGGCGCGCGAGCGAGGAGGAGACTGGGACGAGTCCAACGTCAATGAGGACCACATCATTTTCCCCCGTGACACGTGGCGTCTTCCCAGCACGGACTACATGAAGGCACATGTGCCGCCGGAGGGGGAGATCTCGCCGGCGCCAGGTGAGGGCGAGCGGGTCGTCTTCCACTCGCACTTCATCCGCGGCTTCGGCCTGCCGGCGAGCGGCTTCCTCCGTTCGTTTCTTGAATTCTATCACCTCCAGCCCCATCACATCACGCCAAACACCATGATGCTCCTGGCCTCCTACGTCATGATGTGCGAAGGCTACCTCGGCATCCTTCCCACCATCGAGCTATGGGGAGCTTTCTTCTACACCAAGCTGGGCACCTCCGTCCAGGAGGTGGCTGCCCAGTGCGGCGCCTTCGTTGTGGTTCGCCGACCGTCGCTGAAGAACGCCTTCCCCACCATCAAGCTGCCACGGTCGGTCAAGATGTGGCAGCAATCCTACTTCTATGTGGAGAACGTGGACCCGGCCGCCGACTTCATCAACCTGCCGGCTTATGTAGCCGGCCCGCCTGCCGAGCCTCAGGCCAGCTAGGGCTACAAGCCGAAGCCGGTATCAGCAGATGGCGCCGCTGCCATCCAACGGCTCTGGGAGTTGACTGAGACCGAAGGCTTCAAGGCGTCCGACTTGCTGGTCGCCGTCGTCGAGCGCCGGGTTCTCCTGCTCCAAGGCCGGCCGCACCTGATCAGCCGGATGAGCGGGCATCACGACCCGTGCCGGCTGAGCACTAAGGAGATGTCGGCTGTCGAGGTCGCGAACTTGGTGAACGAGATCTCTGGCCTCAAGCTGGAGGGGTCTTGGAGCTTCGGCAAGCGGCCATATTCTCGCGCCGACTCGCCGCCTGCGGTAAGTTTTCCAATTCTTTCTTTTTGATACTTTGTCTTAGTCTTGATCTTGGTCTTGATCAGCTAGCCTCTGATCATCTGAAACAGATCTATATGTCAGACGCGACGGCCGCCATCGTAGGGGCGGGTTGCGACTACCAACTGGACCGTGCCGTGAGCGACGTGGACGACCTCGACGTGGGGGCGACCGCCTTGGAGGACACCGTGACAGGCGGCGTTTATGAAGCAGGCGGCTCCGAAGAATGCGGCATCGAGACCTGGCCTAATGATGATGATGATGAAGAGGAAGAAGAGTTGCGCCCTACGCGGGGCGCCGACAGGGCAGACGCGGGCCCCTCCGTCGAGCCAACTGCTCGAGGCGGCACACGTAAGCGTAAGCAAGGCGCCGTCTTGGTCGGCAGCGCGCCAAAGAAGGCCAAGAATCCAACCACCGCGACAAGGCAGAAAGAGGCCGCAGCGAAGGCGGCCAAGTACCAGAAGCTCCCGTAGGTGCCTCCTATGGTGTCGGCGTAAGTATCTTTCCCTTGTGTTCTTCTTTCTTGTTGATTCTTTCTGAACTTCCTTTGTTTTATTTTATTGAATTTAGGGCTCCGCTCTCTCTCGAGAAGTCAGGCGCTGCCTCCATCGTGGGGTCGGTGGAGACTTCCACCACCACCCGGCGAATCGATCCGGCCGCCGACTTTCGGGAGGCGACGGAGTGAAACACGCGGGAGGCACATGAGGAGCGCGAAGCCGCCCGCCTGGAGAAGGCGGACAAGGCGGAGGCCGCCGCTTTGAAGAAGTGGCGGAGGCCGAGGCTGCCGCCGTGGCGAATAAGCAGGTCGAGGAAGCCGCACGCCGTCAGTCGGTGATATTCGTCAACCCCCTGAACTCCGCACCACCACCACCAGAGTTCATGGCGCCGACTAGGAGAGCTGGCGACGAGCACCCGATCATGGAGAGGGACGGCGGCGATGCCGTCATGCCGGACGTAATTGTGCCCCTGCCACCACCCTTTGAGGAGGCACGGACAAACAGCTGGCCGACCCGCCGGTGCCACCAGCCGGAGACGAGTGGGCGACAGGCCCAACTCCTGAGGTCCGCACACCCTCGCGCCACCGGTTAGCAAAAGTGGCCTCGGCGCCACGCCCACTAGAGACCGGTGCCGCGAGCTCTTTGACCCCGGACGCCGAGGCGACCAGTGCTGCGCCCACTGAGTGGGGGCGAGGAGGCGGGACAGGCCCTTTGAACAAGGCAATCCTGGACGTCCAGGCCAAGCTCCGCGCTAAAGCCGACGCACTCAAGCGCTGCAACAATGTGTTCCTGGAGTCGCGAGAAACCATCCGAGTATGCTTCTTGCTTCTTTGTTTTTAATTCTTGTATTACTTCATGGGGGCGCGCCAGCGCACCCACTGGGTGTAGTCCCCGAGTTTCGGGCTGGCTGCTGAGAAGGCAGCTCGGAACTTTAATTGGCAAGCTCTGAGTACTAATAATGTCTGATATCTTTGCTGCAGGATTATCATAACCTCCGTGCAGCCTCCTTCGACTCCAAAGTCCAGGAGTTGGATCAACGGGCCGTCGACTTGTCGGAGAGCCGGAGTAAGTCTTTTTCTTTCTCCGCAGGGGCACGCTGGCGCACCCGCAGGCTGTAGTCCCCGAGATTCAGGCCCGCTGCTGAGCAGTCGGGCCAGATCTTCCTGGCAACTACATCTCTCTTTGTTGATTGTTGATGTCCTTTTCTTCTTCTACTTTTACAGAGGCCAACGCCACCCTGCAGCAGCAGCTGGGCGAAGCCAACACCATGCTGCGTGCCAAGGAGGCGGGCTGCAACAACCTGGCCGAGGAGCGTGATCGGCTGGTCACGCAACTGGCGGAGCAGGCGGAGCTTCTCAAGAAGACCCAGAAGGAGGCGGAGGACAAGGAAGCAAGTCTCCTTGCTGAGTTCGAGATCGAGCGCTCTGCCTGGACCAACAAGGAGGCAATGCTGACAGCGGGATTTGGCGAGATTGATAACATGGTCGACGGTAACCTTCCTTCTTTACTCTTTCTTCAAGCCGCCGACTTCTGATCAAGCCCACTTCTTGTTTCTGATCTGACTCTTTGCTTTTTTGTCCAAGCAGACTTCTTCCCAGGTCACTCTGGTTCTGCCAACTAGGCTATTGAGGCCGATCACGAAGGACGGAGGGCATAAGGTAACAAGATCGCTGCCAACGCCCCCCGCACTCTTCGCGAGCAGCTTCTCAGCATCCAGGCTCGTCTTCGGCCGACTCATCGGATGTTGCGCCGCCTTCAGCATGTCGGCGCCCAGGCGATCACCGCCCTGTGGCCAGACATGCCGGCTCTGCGCACACCCAGGTGGACTGCCGACTGGCTGGAGGTGGCGGCCGACCACCTTAAGGTGTGGAAGGGCTCCTCGGCCCGGGCCGGAGCATGGCGGGCCTTGGAGTTCGTCAAGGCGTGGTACCTTGGGCTAAATCTAGCCCAGTTGACCATGTTTTGAAAGAAAGCCCAGGAGGAGCTGGTGGCCGTGGAGGGTGATCTTGTCAAGCGGGCAGCGTCAATCGCCGAGTAAACCAACACCAGCATCTTCATCCCGGAGCTGGCCGAGAATGGTGCGGAGGCGCCACCAGAGTGGTTCAGGCTGAACCCAGAGGATGGCGAGGACTCGGCCGAGGTGATCGACTCCTGTGACGAGGGAGAAGATGAAGACGGGGAGGAAGGTGAAGAGGAGGCGCCAGAGGTCAGAGCGCACGACCAGCCTCAACTCAACCGCGCCTCCAGCAACGAGCCACGCCCGAGCGAGCCGGCTGCTGCTGAAGGCGACCAAGCGGAGACCGACCGGCCGGCCGCTCAACCAGCCGGCACCACCGACTCCACCATTCCGCCGAACCCGTCCGCTGCTTCCTAGGCTTCCATTTTACCTACTTTTCTTCCTACTTATCAGTCTCGACAAACTTTGTTAACTTCGCACAATTCCACCCACGGGGTGTATTTCAAACTTTTGTTGGATGTCGGCCAAGGGCCTTTCGTTGTGTAAATATTTTTGCCGAGTTCTATCTTTCCTTGCTTTCTGCTCTTTCACTTTTTTCCTTTGCCTCCTTCCCTCGGTTGCCGTCTTGCCAGCCGAACAGCCGCTCTACAGGCTGTGGCTGGGTCATGTACTTAGAAACTTTCGGGGAGGCAAGTACTTAGCCGATTTGAGTTTTCTAGCAAGTTAAGTAGAAGCCGGCTGGCCGGCTTCTTGACAGCCGGTTGGTGGGGCGGGAAGCCGGCTTGGACTATGTGTATGCTTTGGGTCCTTAGCCATTTTCAATGCAGACACCCTTTCTGCCTTAACTCCTGCCGACCGAACAGTCGCTCTGCGAGCTGTGGCTTCTGGCAGGAGAAAGCTTAGGTGCCAACACATTACTTATCCGGCTCCAGGAAGCATTTCATAGTGCAAGGCGGCAAGTCCCCGGGTCGACTAGTCAAACCCGGTGCCAGACGGACTAATGAAATAACACAAATGACAGGCATAATACTTATCATATAGATTAAAGAGGGCAGTCCCCGAACTCTTCTCGGGGGACCCGGAGTCTTCGTACTTAATAGAAAAGTTGGTGTGGTACATACTGCATCAACTGTAAAACCTTCGCAGGAGGTTCGCATTCCATGGTCGCTCCGTCTCCTTGCCGGAGTCATCTCTTTTGCGTGCTCGAGGCTTCTGAGCGTCGATGAGGTAGTAGCAGTCGTTGCTCGACACCTTGCTTATGATGAACGGGCCTTACCAAGGTGCCGAGAGCTTGTGCTAGTCGGCTGTTTGCTGGATCAGCCGGAGCACAAGGTCTCATTCTTGGGAGGATCTTGGCTTGACCTTTTGGTTGTAGTATCAGCACAGGCTCTGCTGGTAGATGGTGGACCGGCTGAGTGCCAACAACCGGCCCTCTTCCAGCAGATCGATGCCGTCTTGCCGTGCTTCTTCTGCCTCCTCCTCGGTGTACATGGTGACTCGAGGGGAGTCGAATTCTATGACCGTCAGGATGACAGCCTCGGCACCATAGATGAGGAAGAAAGGCGTGAAGCCGGTTGACTTGTTCGGAGTGGTGCGCAGGCTCCGGAGGACGGCCGGCAGCTCGTCGTGCCAATAGCCGGCCGACTGCTCCAGAGGCTCGACCAGTCGGGGCTTGATGCCGGATAAAATAAGGCCATTTGCTCGCTCCACCTCACTGTTTGACTACAGATGGGAATAGACTCTAGGTCCAGTCGGATGCCCTGCGTCACGCAGAAACAGGCCAAGGTGCTTTTGGCAAAGTTTGTGCCATTGTCGGTGATGATGTTGTGTGGTATGCCATACCGGATAGTGATGTGAAGATGAAAGTCACAGCAGTGGGACCATTCAACTTCTTAATTGGCTTTGCTTCTATCCACTTGGTGAACTTGTCCACTACAACAAGCAGATGAGTCATGCCGCCGTGTGCCGTCTTGAATGGTCCCTGTCGGATGTGGGGTTCCGGCAAACCTTTAAGGTTCGAACACTGGGGTGCACGCGAAGTCTTTTCCAACCACCGATCTACGCCCTAGCTTGCTAAAATCTCGTGGACGAACTCGACAAACTCGCAACACAGAAGGACACAAGATTTATGCTGGTTCTGGCCTCTGTTGTGGTGTAATACCCTACTCCAGTGTGGTGGTGGTGGATTGCCTCTTGGGCTGATGATGAACAATACAAGGGGAAGAACAGCCTCCTGAGAGTGAGGTGTTCTCGTGCTTGGCTAACTTGTGTGTGTGGGGATGATCTTCAGGCTCCCCCTACCTATGGTGGTGGCTAGTCCTATTTATAGAGGCCCTGGTCCTCTTCCCAAATATTGAGAGGGAAGGGAGCCAATAGCGGCGGGCAATTTTGTAGGGGGGCAGCTAGTACAAGCAATCCTGACAAAGGTGGTCTCCGCCTGCGAAAGGCTCTGGTGGTGACGCCGTCTTGGGCTACACAATGACCTTCGTCTTGCCGTCCTTCTGGTCTTGGTCTTATTACACCGATATGGCAACCTTTGCCTGATGCCTCGGTACTCCTCGCCTGTGCTGGCCTCCTTAGAACCAAAGAGGAAACAAGGACGCTGCGTGCGCTGGCGCCCGCCTGGCGCCCGCCTGGTGTCGATCGTCATGGCTCACGTCACGAGAGCCTCGTGAGGTTTGCCTCGCCTTGTTATCTCCGCCCCTCGTGGGCCTGCCCGACTAGGCCACTCCAAAGGAGGTCTTGTGTCGTTCACCTCACGAGGCTTGGCCCCTCGCGAGGGTCATGGATGCCTTGTTGATGAAGATGGGCCGTACGGCCTGCTGGCTTAGCCACGCCGCGGGCTGCAGGCAGGCAAGTCTGGGGATCCCCGTTCCCAGAACGCCGACATTAGCCCCTGGGCCGAAGGTGCGCTTGGGCTTGGCTTCGCGGCGAAGCCAAGGGTCATGTACGGAGCACCGCGGGCCCCCGAAAGCCTGCAGCCTCGGTTGACGCGTGCCGATTGATTGGACGTGGGCGTCTCCGCTTCCCCATGCTGCCTTTGAATCCGCCTGGCTATACGGCCCCCGCCTTTTACACAGTTATTCTTCCTTCGCCACGCCTGGCTCTTCCAATCTCCCTACTTCCTCGAGGCCCTGCTCTACCCTCCCAGTCTAACTTGCGCTCCGCCTACTTCACCGCCATGGTGTCGAAGCAAGCCAAAAAGGGGAAGAAACCTCTGTCTCCGCCAACTGCGCCTCCATCCTTTGAGCCGGCGCTCGGCCGGCCTCGGGTGCTCAACGACGAGGCCATGGATAAGGTGCGCCCCATGCTTGCCTCCAGTTTCAACGAGTGGGGAGAGACGGTGTCTTGGCCCGCGTCCCGTGCTCGCATGGCTCGGGCAGTCACCGAGGTCCCGATCTTCATAGAGGCCCTCTGGGCTGGCCTGATTCCTCCCTTCTCCACCTTCTTCAACGCGGTGCTCGAGCATTATCAGATCCACATGCTCCATCTCGACCCTCAATCTGTGACCCTTCTTGCCCTCTTCGCCTTCTTGTGTGAGGCCATGGTGGGCATCGCTCCTTCCGTGGCACTCCTCCGCCACTTCTTCTCGTTGCATCTCACTGATCCTCGGCAGAGCTCGGGGTGTGTGAGCTTCCAGGCCGTGGCCGCGACGGCGGGCGTGGGGATCGATTCGAGCTTCCTTCATCCATGAGCGAGTTCCGTATTCGATGGGTGTTTGTTGACGCCGGCATGCTCAACCCTCTGCTCCAAGTTCCAGTGGGGCCAGCAGTTCCAAACTCCGGCTGGGGCCATCAGAAGCTCACGAGACCCTGCCTTGCCCCCGTCTGGGCTAGGCTGAGGTGGTTGAAGGACCTCGACGTGAATGCGCCCATGGTGGTGAAGGAGTTCATCAGGCGCCGAGTCGCTCCGCTTCAGCACCACTCCCGCCCTATGTGGGACTTGCTCCGCAGCCAGGACAACATGAGGTTTCAGGACAAGTTGGCTTCATCTTGCGGTGTGGCAAACAGTTCTCACGGTCCTACCGGGTGTCCCCCTGTGAGATGAGATGCCCAAGAACAGCTACATGTTGTACCGATGCGAGAGCAAAGACGTATTTGCTGCGAGCATGCCTTCCTTTGATGAGTGGGAGATGCGCCCAATCGGCTTGGTGGGGCTTCGCGAGAACCCCGTCGTCGTGGTTCCCTTCCTCGCTGTCGGTGCCAAGCTCGCCCCAGGTGATGATGTGAGAGAGCAAGCTCCGACGGGGTCGGCGGCTCGAGTGCTAAGGAGCACATGCCAAGTGGTGATCCGGGGGCGTCGTCCTCGGGGGCTGCGACCCCCCTCCTGAGGCGTCAGTTGCTGAGGAGCCGCGGCATGCGACTCCCGAGGCTGAGGCTCTAGGAGCCTCAGGAGGTTGCAGCAAGAGGGCGCTGGGCTGCTCGCCACGACCGGGCTCCCCAGGAGCCATCCCTCTCAGTCCTTCTTCGGCTCCGCCGTGCACCGGCTGTCACGTCCAATGCTTTGGTCATCTTTGTGTGGACTTCGAGGAGCTCCGCAAGAGGAAGGGGTCCCCCAGCGGTAGCAATATCTTCAGGCTGTTGAAGCGGCGAAAGTACATCGCGATTGACACGTAAGCATATTATTGTCGTGGCTTCTTGTGTGTGGTCTTCTTGTGTGTGGTCTTTTTGTCCTAACGTCTGTCCTTCAGGGCTCCCTCCGTTAATGTTGTTGCGTCCTCTGAGAGGCGGCCTCCTCCTTCATCGACTCCCCCATCGGCCTTGAGCGTTCCTGGCCTGCCTGCCGCCCTGGTCGGTCGAGGGAGCGTCCCCGCCTTCGTGGCACGCTGAGTCCGCGGTTTGGCTGCCCTCCTCCACGGTCTGGTGTGGAGCTGGGCCGGCGTGCACAAGAATCCTCCTTTGCTCATGGATAGCTGCTGGTTGAGTTTGATCTTTGGTTCCTCTTCAAGCGGCGAGCCCCGATCAGCTTGGGCTCCTCGCGAGGACGGGCCGGTGTTAGGCACGGAGTCAGCCCCCAACCCCCTGCCGGGAGGTAGCGCGCCACTTGGCGCTCCGTCCATAGCCCCCGAGGTGGAGGACGAGGCGGGTCGAGCGTTCGAGCTCGAGCGCGGGAGGAGCGTAGTCTGCCATGAGCTCTTCCAGGAGGCGATGGGCGCGATGAGCCGCCTCGGCGAAGAGTTCGCTGGTGTTGACTCGCGTCTTGAGGCTGAAGGTATCCGGCTAGTGGAGGAGTGGCGCAAGCTAAGGGTGGCCATCAACCTCGGTCGCTATCAGCGCGACCTCGAGAATGCGAAGGCCGGGGCATCCCTCAAGATCCCCCGTGAAGCCCGCTCGCGAGCCTTGGAAAAGGCTCGTGAGGCTGACCGCCGTCACGAGGCTGCGGCGGAGCGCACGCGGGGGCTCCAGGCCTGGAGCGCGTCCCTTGAGTAGCAGGTGGAGGAACGCGGGGCCGCTCTTGCATCGCTGAGGGGGACGCCCGCGGAGGAAGAGGAGGTCTGGAAGCGCGAGGAGGCGCTGGCCCTCGAAGCCGTGGAGCGCAGCCTCGAGCTCGGGCAACTGGAGACGAGGGAGCGCCAAGTTGCTCAAGCAGAAGATGCCGTCGGGGCCCGCGAGCCCGGAGTCAAGGAGGAGATCAATGGCCAGGTGGACGAGGTTCGCGCAGATCTGGAGGGCAGGTATGAATTGAAGCTGAAGCTTGCGGGTGTGGAGGATGCTGTCAGGGCCGCCGCCCTCAGGCTCAGGTTGGATGAGGACGAGAGGCGCGCGGAGGCCATGGCCGCCGCCCTGGTTATGGAGCAGGTGGACCTGGCCTCCGCCCGCGCTGAGCTACTTTCTCTCCGGAACCGAGTTGATGATGCCGAGGCCATCGCATGGCGAAACAGGGAGGAAGTGCTCCAGCGCCGGACTCTGGAGCGCGAGCATGCTCCTATGCTTCAAGACCTCCGGAACAGGGCCAACACCGCCCTGGGTGACATCTATGACGAGAATGCTCCGGCCCCTCACTCGAATGACTATCCCAGCCACCTAACCTTCTTTACCGAGGTGGTGATGCGCCTGGAGGCTCGATCTACCAGAGCTCACCAGCTTGTGGAGGAAAGGGGCCGTGGCCTGCTTGAGTGCGCTTTCTCCCATGTCTTCAGCCACCTTCTGAATGCTGACCACAACTTCGATTTCGACACCGCCATTGCCCCCGTACCCACGGCCGTCCGGGTTGACCTGGCACATTGGGTAGAGGATAATGTGGACGCATTGGTCAGGGCCTTCACCTCAGAGGATGACGCAGTGGTGATCGTCGCAGACGAAGGCGACGTGGTCGACGACGGCGATGGGGGCATCACCGACAGCGGCGATGATACCGACGAGGACGATGACGACGCGAGCGACGCATCCGCAGGTGATGTAGCGTGTGATATTTCTGGCTGATCTCGTGGCCTGTCGTTTCATCCTGCACGCAAAACTCGGGGCATGGCCCTTGGAAGACTCGTAAGAGCATTTTGAGAGGGGGAGCCCCTCATGTAAGAAAATTGTAGTTTTTACTTTCCTATGCGATGTGAATATGTGTCCTTGTGAACTCGTGGAGCCGGGGGTGAGTTTTTCGTCGTGGTTTACCTTAGTCAGTGTCAGCTTCGGGCTGGGTCGTGCAGCGATGAGTTTATGAGAATCCTGCGAAGCTGATCGCCCCGTCTGAGGGGGCCCCACAAGAGGTGAGCACCAGTCACAGTTCTGGCGCATGCTTGACGAGCGTGCGCTTCACGTGGTCCCGCTCGTGAGGAGTCGCGAGGGAAAGGCGATGGACTTGAGTCCCAAACCAAGTGAGATTTAGAAGGCAATAAATGGCTCGAACAAGAAAAGGCACCCCCCGCGCGCATCGATAAAAATTCGGCTTCAACTTAAAGCCGGATCCAGAAAGCAAAACCACAGAAAGAGAGATCCAAAGCAAAAGGCCGCATCCGACACCTAGTCTAGTCTTCCGGTCTTCAAGTCTTCTCACCAGCGTGGAGCTAAGTGCTGCCACTAGGCGTGGGAGGGAGCCCCAGGGCCTGAGGCCGGCGCTCCTAAGACTCAGGGGCATGTACAGCCCCAACTCTATTATGTGAGAGTGTCACAGGCGGCGAGCTTCACAGGCATCGGGCCTTCTTCACAGGAACCGGCCTTGCTTCATATCGCCAGACGAGGGCCCCGCCTTGCACCGCCCTTGACCTCCTCTGTGCCGACCGGTCACCAGGACGACATAAAAGATGGAAAGGGGACGCTAGCGGTTCCCTCGGCGACCACAGGTCCTCTACCGGGGGAAGGGTCGTCGAAGCCTCCCCGGCAGAGCGCCTACCTCCGGGTATCCCCTCGCCTTGCACACTTTGGGGAGGGGCCTGGCTCCCGACCCCTCTCCTGCTGCCCCCAGCGCGATCCTCCCGCCGTCAGGGAGGCCGTCGAGCTGGGGCCGCCGGCCGTTGCGTCAATCTGTTCCACCTGTGACTCATGGTTAGCGTAAGCTTGCTCCTGAGGGATTAGGGGTACCCTATAGCGGTCATCGCACACGCGGTCGTGGTGGTTCCCCGGCAGCTCTTGGAAGGCTTCAACTCCTAATGCCCCTTCTTCCCAATACTCCTGGTCCATCATGCGAGGCACGTAGACTTTCGTGGCTGTTACCCCGAACACCTCGCTGTGATGCCCCACACTCCATGTCGCCCGGCCCGGCGTGACGTCCGAGGGGTGATAGCGCGGTGTCCCACTTGGGCCATGGAAGGGGACGCTTGTGCTCATGCTTGTTGCGGGCGGTATGGGGGTGACAGAGCCCCCTGTGCCGCCTGCCATGCTGGTGTTAACGAACCCCCCTGCGAACCTGACGGTGCGTGGTGGCGGCGTGGTCCGCCGTGAATCCCCGCAGTGGCCTGAGGAGGGAACTGATGGCAAAAGCGCTGGGCTCCCGAGGCCGCCGCCGTCCAGCAGCTCGCCAACGCGTTCCAGCAGCACGACCTGGCCGCTTTCCATCAGCCGGCACCGCAACAGCTCCCTTGCCACGGTGAGTGCAGCCCACGTGTTTGTCTGTTCTCGTCGTGAGTGCGGCGCCGTTGCCGCTGCGTGGCTTGCGGCTCTGGCAGCGGCTCGCACTTGCCGCGGAGTGAGGGTAGATGACGCCTGGCCGCGTTGGCCGCGCCCCGCAGGATTGGACGGCGCTCGTGCCGCCTGTAGCGTGGGTTGAGGTCCTCATAGGTGGGTAGCGCCGACCGGGCTGGCCAGGCTGCCTAGTGGTCGGAGTCATCTCTTGGGTCGTCAGACATCATGGCCGTGGAGCGTCTGCAAGTCGATTGGCGAAGAAGAAGCTCCGGCGCACCCCTACCTGGCGCGCCGAATATCGGATGTGGGGTTCCGGCAAACCCTTAAGGTTCGAACACTGGGGTGCGCGCGAAGTCTTTTCCTCCCACCGATCTACGCCCTATCTCGCTAAGATCTCACGGACGAACTCGACGAACTCGCAACACAGAAAGACATAAGATTTATACCGGTTCGGGCCACCGTTGTAGTGTAATACCCTACTCTAGTGTGGTGGTGGTGGATTGCCTCTTGGGTTGATGATGAACAATACAACGGGAAGAACAGCCTCCTGAGAGTGAGTTGTTCTCGTGCTTGGCTAACTTGTGTGTGTGGGGATGATCTTCAGGCTCCCCCTGCCTATGGTGGTGGCTAGTCCTATTTATAGAGGCCCTGGTCCTCTTCCCAAATATTGAGCGGGAAGGGAGCCAACAACGGCGGGCAATTTTGAAGGGGACAGCTAGTACAAGCTATCCTGAAAAGGTGGTCTCCGCTTGCGAAAGGCTCTGGTGGTGATGCCATCTTGGGCTCCACAATGACCTCCGTCTTGCCGTCCTTCTGGTCTTGGTCTTGTTACACCAATATGGCAACCTTTGCCTGATGCCTCGGTACTCCTCGCCTGTGCTGGCCTCCTTAGAACCAAAGAGGAAACAAGGACGCTGCGTGCGCTGGCGCCCGCCTGGCGCCCGCCTGGTGTCGATCGTCATGGCTCACGTCACGAGAGCCTCGTGAGGTTTGCCTCGCCTTGTTATCTCCGCCCCTCGTGGGCCTGCCCGACTAGGCCACTCCAAAGGAGGTCTTGTGTCGTTCGCCTCACGAGGCTTGGCCCCTCGCGAGGGTCTTTGATGCCTTGTTGATGAAGATGGGCCGTACGGCCTGCTGGCTTAGCCACGCCGCGGGCCGCGGGCAGGCAAGTCTGGGGACCCCCGTTCCCAGAATGCCGACAGTCCCACCATGTCCAGGACCCATACGCTAATGGGCCAGGTAATGGGAATAATCTTGAGTGCAGAAACCGGCTGATGTGGCTTTGAAAGAAACTTCTGGCACCCTTTGCATTTCCGGACCAAGTCCTTGGCGTCTTCTAGAGTAGTTGGCCAGAAAAAACCGCGGCAGAAAGCTTTGGCCACGAGTACTCTTGAAGCTTCTTGGTGACCACACCCGCCTTGATGGATATCTTTGAGGATTGCTTGGCCTTGCTCCAGCTCTATGCAGCGCTGATAGACACCGGTGGCACAGCGCCTCACAAGCTCTCTGTTGACTATGGTGTACGCTGCTGCCCGGCGTTGCACTTGCCGGGCCGAGATCTCATCAGTCGGCAGCTCTTTGTTCACAAAAAAGTTGAGGATGGGTCGGGCCCATGAAGGTGCTGCAATTTCTTCGGCTGCTAGGACTGCTACTTGCACGAAGGCGGTTGGGCCGGGAGGCGGTGGGTTGGAGTCAGCTGCCGCTTGCTGAGTCGATGAAGTCCCCGGGCCGACTGCTACAGTCCCATGGTCGCGTGCCGAATTCTCCGTGCCGGCTGCTGGGGTCCTCAAGTCGGATCCGACTGCTTCAGGAGGAGCCGGCACAAAGATGGAATCCGACTCTAGTGATGGCTTGACAGACGGCTTGAGGAGGCGTTGAAGGGCGACGCTGGCTGGTATTGCTTGTCGGGTGTGTCGGATTTCGGGTTCCGGCAGACCCTTGAGGTTCGAACACTGGGGTGCGCGCGGAGCTTTCGTCTCCTACCTACCTGCACCCCTCCGCCTTGCTAGGATCTAAACTAAGGAAAGAACAACACAAGAGACACAAGGTTTATATTGGTTCGGGCCACCGTTGTGGTGTAATACCCTACTCCAGTGTGTGGTGGATTGCCTCTTGGGCTGATGATGATGAACAATACAAGGAAGAACAGCCTCGCGAGGGTCTGTTCTTGGCTGGGGCGATGAACTACTGGGAGGAGCTCAGTCGCCCTTCTCTCTCTCTCTCTCTCTCTCTCTCTCTCTCTCTCTCTTTGCCCTCGGTCCTCTCTCCCCTGTCTAGCGGGTGGCCGGTCCTATTTATAGGGGCCCTGGTCCTCTTCCCAAATATCGAGCGGGAAGGGAGCCAACAATGGCGGGCTAATTTGAAGGGGGACAGCTAGTACTAGCTATCCTGACAAAAGTAGTCTTCGCCTGCGCAAAGCTCTGGTGATGACGCCGTCTTGGGCTCCACGGTGACCTCCATCTCGTAGTGCTCCTGGTCTTGGTCTCGTTGCACCGAAATGGCAACCTTTGCCTGATGCCTCGGTACTCCGCAGCTGCGCTCGCCCCCTTTGCACCAAAGAGGAAAGGAGGACACTGCGCGGGCTGGCACCCGCCTGGTGCCCTCGGTCTTCATGGCTTGCGTCACGGGCACCTCATGAGGTACCCCGCCTTGATCTCTCCGCCTCCTCGTGAGCTAGCCTGACGAGGCCGTGCCTGAGGAAGCTTCGCGTCGTCCGCCCTGCGAGGCTTGGCCCCTCGCGAGGGTCTTGGGTTTGTGTTGGTGAAGATGGGCCACGCTGGGCCCCCTTTTGAGCCACGCCGCAGGCCACAGGCAGGCAAGCCTGGGGACCCCATTCCCAGAACGCCGACAGGGTGGAGCCGATTCGTGCCAAGGCGTCAGCTTGCTCATTGTCATTTCTTAGCACATGGAGAAATTCACACCCTTCGAAGTATCGCTGAGTTGCTAGATGAAGAAGCGGTAGCTTGCCATGTTTGCATCCTTGGCGTTCCAGTCACCAGACGACTGGTGGACCACCAGGTTGGAATCTCCATAACACAGGATCCGGCGAATGCCGAGTTCCTTGGCAAGCCGGAGCCCGTGAATGAGTGCTTCGTATTCAGCAACGTAGTTGGACGCGGCAAAGTGAATTTGCAGCACATATCTGAGCTTGTCGCCTTTGGGAGAGGTGAGGTTGATGCCGGCTCCCAAACCAGTGCACATCTCGGAACCATCAAAGTGCATTCGCCAATGAGTGGAATCTAGCACTGGCGGCAGGTACTGGGTCTCGGCCCAGTCGACGAGGAAGTCGGCCAGTGCTTGTGACTTGATGGCAGTGCGAGGCTAGTAGTAGATGGTGTAGGGGGCCAAATCTATGGCCCATTTGGCCACTCGGCCTGTGGCATCTCTGCTTCCAATGATCTCGGCAAGTGGAGCTGTGCAGACCACAGTGATGGGGTGCTCTTGGAAGTATGGCTTCAGTTTCTTGGCAGCAAAGTGCACGCCATAGCACATCTTCTGGTAGTGGGGGTAGTTCTGCTTGGAGGCGGATAGTACTTCACTCACGTAATACACCGGCCTCTGGACTGTTAGAGCTCTGCCCTCTTCCTTGCGTTCCACTACTATGACTGTGCTAACCACCCGGTTGGTGGCGGCGATGTAGAGGAGCATGGGCTCCTTAGGAGTCGGGGCCGCCAGGACAGGCGGAGTGGTCAACATCTTCTTGAGCTGGAGAAAAGCTTCATCCGCCTTGTCATTCCATTCGAAAAAAGTGGTCTTCTTCATGGGCTAATACAGGGGAAGAGCCTTCTCGCCCAGCCAACTGATGAAACGGCTGGTGGATGCCTAGCAGCCGGTAAATTTTTGCACGTCCAGCAGTCGGGTGGGCACTTCCATCCTCTTGATGGCCTTGATCTTCACAGGGTTGCACTCTATGCCGCGCTCTGAGACCCGAAAACCAAGAAGCTGGCTGGCTGGCTGGCACTCCAAAGACGCATTTCTCCGGGTTGAGCTTGATCTGAAATCAGCGCAAGTTCTCAAAGGTCTCCTTGAGGTCTTCTAGCAACGTTCCCCCCTTTTCCGTCTTCATCACCACATCATCCACATAGACGCAGGTGTTTCTGCCAAGTTGCTTGAGGAGACACTTCTACATGCAACGCTGAAACGTGGCGCTGGCATTTCTCAAGCCGAACGTCATGGTCAGGTAACAGAAGGCTTCGGATGGCATGATGAAGGCGGTCTTCAGCCTGTCAGCCGGGTTCAGCTTGATCAGGTGATACCCTGAGTATACATCCAAAAAGCTCAATAGATCGCATCCGGTTGTGGAGTCATTCACTTGGTCGATTCTTGGCAGAGCAAATGGGTCCTTGGGGCATGCTTTGTTGAGGCTGGTATAATCGATACACATGCGCCACTGCTTGTTCTTCTTCAGCACTAGGACTGGGTTGGCTAACCACTCTGGAAAGAACACCTCCATGATGAAGCCGATTGCTAGAAGTCGGGCTATCTCTTCTCCAACAACTCTTCTCTTCTACTCTGACAGGCGGCACAAGGGCTGCCTAACTGGCTCGGACCGGACGTGTAGCTTGTGCTCGGCGAATTCCGTCGGAACACCCGACATGTCCTTGGGAGACCATGCAAAGATGTCCCGATTCTCACGGAGGAAATCGATGAGCTCGCATTCCTATTTGCTGTCAAGGTTTCCTCCTAGTACAGCGTGCCTCTCCGGGTGCTCCGGGTCCAAGGGTATCTTCTTTGTCTCCTTTGTCGGCTTGAACGAGCCCTCGACTTCCGACTCCTTGGGGTCAGGTGACATTTCCGACTGCTTGTCGGCCATCGCCACAACCAGGTCAAGGAGCCGCTTCTCAACCACGATCACGAGGGACTCGGCTAATCGGATGCTCTCTGCTGCGCAGGCGGAGGACTTCTTGTAGTCCCCTGCTATGGTCAGGATTCCCTTGGAGCTCGGCATCTTCATCTTCATGTAAGCATAGTGGGGGACTGCCATGAACTTTGCCAGGGCAGGCCGGCCAAGTAATGCATGATAAGGGCTCTCAAGGTCCACCACCTCAAACCAGACTGGCTCTCGGCAGAAATGATTTTTTGTCCCCGAAGAGGACATCTATCTGAGTCTTGCCGATTGGTGAGCAGGAAAGGCCAGGAACTATGCCATGGAAAATAGTCCGGCTAGGCTGAAGATGTCTCTGCTTGATTCCCAACTTCTCCACGGCATCTTTGTACAGAATGTTGATGCTGGTGCCACAGCCACCATCTATCAGAACTCGGGAGAAGTGAGCAACTCGCCTCTCCATGGCAAACGTGGCATCCAACACCAGAGCATAAGAGCCGGGATTGGGCATCACCTCTGGTTGGTCGGCTCTGCTCCAGCTGATGGGCTTCTCAGACCAATGCATGAACTCGGGGGTCTCTGATGCTACTGCATTTACTTCTTGTTGCTGCTACCGTCTGCTGTGCCTGTCGTCGGCCACGCTGGTGAACATGACATAAGCTCCATGCTCTTAAGGATAATCATCTTGTATGGCACTGACCGGCCGAGCCGCCGGCTGGTGTGGAGGAGGAGGCGGCGGGCCGGTCGGCGGAGGGGGCTGGAGTCCGTCACCCTTCGCGATCTTGGTGAGCCAGTGGCACTTCCGAGTGGTGTGGTTGGATGGCTTCGCACCGCTGTGGAACTTGCAGGGTGCATCGAGAGTCTGCTTGTACGACAAGGCGGGTAGCCAGTTGGGCTTGCGCCCTTCTGGCATTTGGGAGGAGGCTGCCCTTCTAGGTGCTGATCTTCGACTGTTGCCACCTGCCGGCTCATGGAAACCGGCTACATCGCCTTGTGCTTGTTGTCGTTTGGTTGTTGTCGTCGACTGGCCTCACCAGCCGGGGTCCGAGGAGCTGGAGGGGCCACCTTGCCTGACACATTGACTTGAATCTCCACCTTCATGGAGGAGTCGGCCGTGGCGTACTTGTCTGCTATGATTAGCAGTTCGTCGAGGTTCACCGGCTCGTCGCAGAGAAGCTTGTGCTTGAGGAGGGTTCCCTCTCGGCACCCGGTAGTGAAGTACTTGATGGCCTGCACCTTGTGCACGCCCTCGCAAGAGTTGCACAGCTCGGCCCAGCACGTGAGATAGTCGCGAGTCGACTCGTTGGGGCCTTGGACGCACAAGGAGAGCTCGCGAGGCTTGGGCGGCCGCTTGTACATGCTGGTGAAGTTGCAAATGAATGCTTTAGTCAAATCAACCCAACTGTTGATGCTGTGGGGCTTCAGGCTGTTCAGCCATGTCCGCGCTGTGCCCTGGAGCATGAGTGGAACGTACTTCATGGCGACGTGCTTGTTGCCGTTGGCGATGCTGACGGCTATGGAGTAGTCGACCAGCCAGTCCTCCGGCTGCATGGAGCCGGTGTATTTGGGTGTATCTCTCGGGAAAGTGAACCCTTTGGGGAATGGCTCATCTTGGATGCGGGGGCCAAAACAAGGCAGACCCAGCTCATCTTCTTCTTCTAGCGCCAAGGATTGATTGAGGCGATCGATCCGATGGCGGGCATCGTTTTGTCCGATTCCTTCTCGGCGGCCAAAGCGGTCTCCGAGTGATGGGTGATTGACAGGCGGCGGGGAAATGCGCCGCTCCCTCCGGGGAGGAGGAGACGGACAGTCGTCTCGCCGCCGCACTGCTCTCGGGCGGCCGTCTTGGTCGCGCTCGATGGTGATGTGAGTCCGGCTGCGGCTGGCGGCCGGCTCCTTGTTTTTCTATCGCGTACGCCACCAGTCGGCGTCCGGGACATTGCGCCTTTATCTCGGCGAGGAGGCGGGTCATCGTTTCGCTGGTTGGGCGCTTCAGTGCGGCACCCGGCATCTTGCTGCTTAGTGATATGTCTCCAATGTATCTATAATTTTTGATTGCTCCATGCTATATTATCTACTGTTTTGGACTATATTGGGCTTTATTTTCCACTTTTATATTATTTTTGGGACTAACCTATTAACCAGAGGCCCAGCCCAGAATTGCTGTTTTTTTGCCTATTTCAGTGTTCTGGAGAAACAAAATATCAAACAGAGTCCAAACGGAATGAAACCTTCGGAAACATGATTTTCTCATCAGATAAGATCCAGGAGACTTGGACCCTCCATCAAGAAAGCCACGAGGCGGCCACGAGGGTGGAGGGCACGCCCCCCCTAGGGAGCGCCCCCTGCCTCGTGGGCCCCTCGAAGCTCCACCGACATACTTCTTCCACCTATATATACCTACGTACCCCCAAACGATCGGAGACGGAGCCAAAAACCTAATTCCACCGCCACAACTTTCTGTATCCACAAGATCCCATCTTGGGGCCTGTTTCGGAGCTCCACTAGAGGGGGCATCGATCACGGAGGGCTTCTACATCATCATCCAAGCCGCTCTGATGAAGTGTGAGTAGTTTAATTCAGACCTACGGGTCCATAGTTAGTAGCTAGATGGCTTCTTCTCTCTGTTTGGATCTCAATACAATGTTCTCCCCCTCTCTCGTGGAGATTTATTCGATGTAATCTTCTTTTTGCGGTGTGTTTGTTGAGACTGATGAATTGTGGGTTTATGATAAAGTCTATCTGTGAATAATATTTGAATCTTCTCTGAATTCTTTTATGTATGATTGATTATCTTTGCAAGCCTCTTCGAATTATCAGTTTGGTTTGGCCTACTAGATTGGTTTTTCTTGCCATGGGAGAAGTGCTTAGCTTTAGGTTCGATCTTGGTGTGTCCTTTCCCAGTGACAGAAGGGGTAGCAAGGCACGTATTGTATTGTTGCCATCGAGGATAAGAAGATGGGGTTTTTATCGTATTGCATGAAACTATCCCTCTACATCATGTCATCTTGCTTAAGGCGTTACACTGTTTTTAACTTAATACTCTAGATGCATGCTGGATAGGGGTCGATGAGTGGAGTAATAGTAGTAGATGCAGGCAGGAGTCGGTCTACTTGTCTCGGACGTGATGCCTATATACATGATCATACCTAGATATTCTCATAACTATGCTCAATTCTGTCAATTGCTCAATAGTAATTTGTTCACCCACCGTAGAATACTTATGCTCTTGAGAGAAGCCACTAGTGAAACCTATGGCCCCCAGGTCTCTTTCTCATCATATCAATCTCCATCACATTATTATTGCTTTGCTTTTACTTTGCTTTTACTTTTTACTTTGCATATCTATACCAAAAATACCAAAAATATTATTTATCATCTCTATCAGATCTCACTTTCGTAATTGACCGTGAAGGGATTGACAACCCCTAAGCACGTTGGTTGCGTTGAGCTATTGTTTTTGTGTAGGTGCGAGGGACTCGCGCGTAGCCTCCTACTGGATTGATACCTTGGTTCTAAAAAACTGAGGGAAATACTTATGCTACTTTGCTGCATCATCCTCTCCTCTTTGGGGAAATCCAACGCAGTGCTCAAGAGGTAGCAAGAAGGATTTCTGGTGCCGTTGCCGGGGAGTCTGTGCAAAAGTCAACATACCAAGTACCCATCACAATCCCTATCTCCCGCATTACATTATTTGCCATTTGCCTCTCGTTTTCCTCTCCCCCACTTCACCCTTGCCGTTTTATTCGCCCTCTCCCTCCCTATCCCCCCTCTCTTTTTGCCTCTTTTTACCCGTTTGCTTTTTGTTTGCTTTTGTGTTAGTTTGTTTGCTTGTCATTATGGCTAGTCTCATATCTTCTCCGTTGTCTCCCGAGAAGGAAGTTCTAAATTTTAAACAAAGGGAGGGAGAAAATCCAAAAGATGCTTGGTATAGAATTTGCAATGCTCAAAATCGATCTACCAGGAAGCAATCTACTTCAGTTCTTCTCCGCAATTTTTATGTAGGTGCTAGTCCTTGGTATAGATATATCCTTGGTACCATTACTAGAGGGAATTTCTTGGGTAGCCATACTTTTGATTCTTATAATGCTATGTTAGATTTATTTGGCTCACCACCCCTTTTGGTTAATGGAACTATGTAAACTTTGGAGCATGTCATGCAAATACTTGAAATTATTGAAAATAAAGTTGCTACCATTGAATTAATTGAAAATCTAGATAAAAAGATCCACAATCAAATTACCCAATATGGATCTAGGGTAGGAATGATTTTGAAAAATATTAAGGAAAAGGAACCCATAGTTAATGAGAAAATAAATCTTGATTCCACTAGAATCAATAAACTTGAGGGTATCATTACAAACTTGGGAACCGCTTTTTCTTCTGTAAAGAATACTCCAAGTCCTCCTACTAAAATTTCCAAGCTTATGTATGTTCCTAAAAATAAGTGTGAATCATCTAGTAAGGAAACTGCAGATCTTAAATTTATAAGTATTCATCCCAATCTTTTTTCTATCATAAAGGAACCAATTGCTACAAATGAAATTTTTGATCTTGTGCCTAAGAGTTCGATAATCACTATAAAGAAATAAATTCCTGAGGGATAGATGCCTCATTGAAGAATTTCCTACCAAAGATGGCAATACCTAGATCTATCCTTGCTTGTTATGCCTAGCTAGGGGCGTTAAACGATAGCGCTTGTTGGGAGGCAACCCAATTTTATTTTTCTTCCTTGATTTTTGCTCCTGTTTAGTAATAAATAATTTATCTAGCCTATGTTTTGGTTGTGTTTTTTGTGTTTAATTAGTGTTTGTGAAATTAGAACCGTTGGGAAGACTTGGGGAAAGTCTTGGTGAACTTGCTGTAAAAAAACAGAAACTTTAGCGCTCACGAGAACTGCTGTCATTTTTATTTGGAAAGTGCTATTTAGTTAATTCTTTTTTTCAGACGATTAATAGATAAATTCCTCATGTCCAGAAATTTATTTTAGAATTTTTGGGGTTCCATATATTGTGCTAGCTACAGATTACTACAGACTGTTGTGTTTTTGACAGATTCTGTTTTTCGTGTGTTGTTTGC
This sequence comes from Triticum urartu, assembly GCF_003073215.2. Taxonomy (NCBI): domain Eukaryota; kingdom Viridiplantae; phylum Streptophyta; class Magnoliopsida; order Poales; family Poaceae; genus Triticum; species Triticum urartu. The sequence continues at coordinate 363,448,609 of NC_053023.1, forward strand.
TTATTTTGATGAATCTATGGCTAGTAAAGTAGTTTATGAACCATAGAGAAGTTGGAATACATTAGGTTTAACACCAATATAAATAAAGAATGAGTTCATTACAGTACCTTGAAGTGGTCTTTTGTTTTCTTTCGCTAACGAAGCTCGCGAGATTTTCTACTTTAAGTTTTGTGTTGTGAAGTTTTCAAGTTTTGGGTAAAGATTTGATGCATTATGGAACAAGGAGTGGCAAGAGCCTAATCTTGGGGATGTCCTGGAAGGCAACCCCTCTTTCATCTACTTTTATCGGTAACTTTACTTGGAGCTATATTTTTATTCACCACATGATATGTGTTTTGCTTGGAGCGTCTTTTATGATTTGAGTCTTTGCTTGTTAGTCTGCCACAATCATCTTTGCTGTACACACCTTTTGAGAGAGCCATACATGATTTGGAATATGATAGAATACTCTATGTGCTTCACTTATATCTTTTGAGCTTTATTGTTTTGCTCTTGTGCTTCACTTATATATTTTAGAGCACGGTGGTGGATTTGTTTTATAGAAACTATTGATCTCTCATGCTTCACTTAGATTATTTTGGGAGTCTTAATAGCATGGTAATTTTCTTAAAATCCTAATATGCTTGGTATGCAAGATTGATAATAAAACTTTCTTATGAGCGTGTTGAATACTCAGAAAAGTTTGATGCATCAAAGTCATGCTTGTTGAGTAGTTGTGAAATTGAGAAATACTTGTGTTGAAGTTTGCAAGTCTCATAGCATGCACGTATGGTAAATGTTATGCAACAAATTTCAAACATGAGGTGTTATTTTATTGTCTTCCTTATGAGTGGCGGTCGGGGACGAGCGATGGTCTTTTCCTACCAATCTATCCCCCTAGGAGCATGCGCGTAGTACCTAGGTTTTTGATGACTTGTAGATTTTTGCAATAAGTATGTGAGTTCTTTATGACTAATGTTGAGTCCATGGATTATACGCACTCTCACCCTTCCATCCTTGCTAGCCTCTTCGGTACCGTGCATTGCCCTTTCTCACATTGAGAGTTGGCGCAAACTTTGCCGGTGCATCCAAACCCCGTGATATGATTCACTCTTTCACACATAAACCTCCTTATATCTTCCTCAAAACAACCACCATACCTACCTATTATGGCATGTCCATAACCATTCCGAGATAATATTGCCATGCAACTTTCCATCATTCCGTTCATCATGACACATTCATCATTGTCATATTGCTTAGCATGATCATGTAGTTGACATAGTATTTGTGGCAAAGCCACCATTCATAATTCTTTCATACATGTCACTCTTGGTTCATTTCATATCCCGGTACACTGCTGGAGGCATTCTTATAGAGTCATCTTTGTTCTAGTATCGAGTTGTAATCATTGAGTTGTAAATAAATAGAAGTGTGATGATCATCATTATTAGAGCAGTGTCCCAAGTGAGGAATAAATAAATAAATAAAAGAGAAAGTCCATAAAAAAGAGAGAAGGCCCAAAAAAAGAGAAAGGCCATAAAAAAGGCCCAAAAAATGTGAGAAAAAGAGAGAAGGGACAATGTTACTATCCTTTTACCACACTTGTGCTTCAAAGTAGCACCATGATCTTCATAGTAGAGAGTCTCTCATGTTATCACTTTCATACACTAGTGGGAATTTTTCATTATAGAACTTGGGTTGTATATTCCAACAATGGGCCTCCTCAAGTGCCCTAGGTCTTCGTGAGCAAGCAAGTTGGATGCACACCCACTAGTTTCTTTTGTTGATCTTTCATACATTTATAGCTCTAGTGCATCTATTGCATGGCAATCCCTACTCCTTGCATTAACATAAATCGGTGGGCATCTCCATAGCCCATTGATTATCCTCATTGATGTGAGACTTTCTCCTTTTTTGTCTTCTCCACATAACCCCCCTCATTATATTCTATTCCACCCATAGTGCTATGTCCATGGCTCGCGCTCATATATTGCGTGAAAGTTTATAGGTTTGAGATTACTAAAGTATGAAACAATTGCTTGGCTTTTCATCGGGGTTGTGCATGATGAGAGCATTCTTGTGTGATGAAAATGGAACATGACTAAACTATATGATTTTGTAGGGACGAACTTTCTTTGACCATGTTATTTTGAGAAGACATAATTGCTTAGTTAGTATGCTTGAAGTATTATCATTTTTATGTCAATATGAACTTTTCTCTTGAATCTTTCAGATCTGAATATTCATACCATAATTAAGAAGAATTACATTAAAATTTTGCCAAGTAGCACTCCGCATCAAAAATTCTCTTTTTATCATTTACCTACTCGAGGACGAGCAGGAATTAAGCTTGGGGATGCTTGATACGTCTCCAACGTATCTATAATTTTTGATTGCTCCATGCTATATTATCTATTGTTTTGGACTATATTGGGCTTTATTTTCCACTTTTATATTATTTTTGGGACTAACCTATTAACCGGAGGCCCAGCCCAGAATTGCTATTTTTTTGCCTATTTCAGTGTTCTGGAGAAACAAAATATCAAACAGAGTCCAAACGGAATGAAACCTTCGGAAACGTGATTTTCTCATCAGATAAGATCCAGGAGACTTGGACCCTCCGTCAAGAAAGCCACGAGGCAGCCACGAGGGTGGAGGGCACGCCCCCCTAGGGCGCGCCCCCTGCCTCGTGGGCCCCTCGAAGCTCCACCGACATACTTCTTCCACCTATATATGCCTATGTACCCCCAAACGATCGGAGACGGAGCCAAAATCCTAATTCCACCGCCACAACTTTCAGTGTCCACAAGATCCCATCTTGGGGCCTGTTCCGGAGCTCCACTAGAGGGGGCATCGATCACGGAGTGCTTCTACATCATCATCCAAGCCGCTCTGATGAAGTGTGAGTAGTTTAATTCAGACCTACGGGTCCATAGTTAGTAGCTAGATGGCTTCTTCTCTCTGTTTGGATCTCAATACAATGTTCTCCCCCTCTCCCGTGGAGATTTATTCGATGTAATCTTCTTTTTATGGTGTGTTTGTTGAGACTGATGAATTGTTGGTTTATGATAAAGTCTATCTGTGAATAATATTTGAATCTTCTCTGAATTCTTTTATGTATGATTGATTATCTTTGCAAGCCTCTTCGAATTATCAGTTTGGTTTGGCCTACTAGATTGGTTTTTCTTGCCATGGGAGAAGTGCTTAGCTTTAGGTTCGATCTTGGTGTGTCCTTTCCAAGTGACGGAAGGGGTAGCAAGGCACGTATTGTATTGTTGCCATCGAGGATAACAAGATGGGGTTTTTATCATATTGCATGAAACTATCCCTCTACATCATGTCATCTTGCTTAAGGCGTTACACTGTTTTTAACTTAATACTCTAGATGCATGCTGGATAGGGGTCGATGAGTGGAGTAATAGTAGTAGATGCAGGCAGGAGTCGGTCTACTTGTCTCGGACGTGATGCCTATATACATGATCATACCTAGATATTCTCATAACTATGCTCAATTCTGTCAATTGCTCAACAGTAATTTGTTCACCCACCGTAGAATACTTATGCTCTTGAGAGAAGCCACTAGTGAAACCTATGGCCCCCAGGTCTCTTTCTCATCATATCAATCTCCATCACTTCATTATTGCTTTGCTTTTACTTTGCTTTTACTTTTTACTTTGCATCTCTATACCAAAAATACCAAAAATATTATTTATCATCTCTATCAGATCTCACTTTCGTAAGTGACCGTGAAGGGATTGACAACCCCTAAGCGCGTTGGTTGCGTTGAGCTATTGTTTTTGTGTAGGTACGAGGGACTCGCGCGTAGCCTCCTACTGGATTGATACCTTGGTTCTAAAAAACTGAGGGAAATACTTATGCTACTTTGCTGCATCATCCTCTCCTCTTCGGGGAAATCCAACGCAGTGCTCAAGGGGTAGCAAGAAGGATTTCTGGCGCCGTTTCCGGGGAGTCGGCACAAAAGTCAACATACCAAGTACCCATCACAATCCCTATCTCCCGCATTACATTATTTGCCATTTGCCTCTCGTTTTCCTCTCCCCCACTTCACCCTTGCCGTTTTATTCGCCCTCTCCCTCCCTATCCCCCCTCTCTTTTTGCCTCTTTTTACCCGTTTGCTTTTTGTTTGCTTTTGTGTTAGTTTGTTTGCTTGTCATTATGGCTAGTCTCATATCTTCTCCGTTGTCTCCCGAGAATGAAGTTCTAAATTTTAAACAAAGGGAGGGAGAAAATCTAAAAGATGCTTCGTATAGAATTTGCAATGCTCAAAATCGATCTACCAGGAAGCAATCTACTTCAGTTCTTCTCCGCAATTTTTATGTAGGTGCTAGTCCTTGGTATAGATATATCCTTGATACCATTACCAGAGGGAATTTCTTGGGTAGCCATACATTTGATTCTTATAATGCTATGTTAGATTTATTTGGCTCACCACCCCTTTTGGTTAATGGAACTATGTAAAGTTTGGACCATGTCATGCAAAGACTTGAAATTATTGAAAATAAAGTTTCTACCATTGAATTAATTGAAAATCTAGATAAAAAGATCCACAATCAAATTACCCAATATGGATCTAGGGTAGGACTGATTTTGAAAAATATTAAGGAAAAGGAACCCATAGTTAATGAGAAAATAAATCTTGATTCCACTAGAATCAATAAACTTGAGGGTATCATTACAAACTTGGGAACCGCTTTTTCTTCTGTAAAGAATACTCCAAGTCCTCCTACTAAAATTTCCAAGCTTATGTATGTTCCTAAAAATAAGTGTGAATCATCTAGTAAGGAAACTGCAGATCTTAAATTTATAAGTATTCATCCCAATCTTTTTTCTATCATAAAGGAACCAATTGCTACAAATGAAATTTTCGATCTTGTGCCTAAGAGTTTGATAATCACTATAAAGAAATAAATTCCTGAGGGATAGATGCCTCATTGAAGAATTTCCTACCAAAGATGGCAATACCTAGATCTATCCTTGCTCGTTATGCCTAGCTTGGGGCGTTAAACGATAGCGCTTGTTGGGAGGCAACCCAATTTTATTTTTCTTCCTTGATTTTTGCTCCTGTTTAGTAATAAATAATTTATCTAGCCTATGTTTTGGTTGTGTTTTTTGTGTTTAATTAGTGTTTGTGAAAGTAGAACCGTTGGGAAGACTTGGGGAAAGTCTTGGTGAACTTGCTGTAAAAAACAGAAACTTTAGCGCTCACGAGAACTGCTGTCATTTTTATTTGGAAAGTGCTATTTAGTTAATTCTTTTTTTCAGACGATTAATAGATAAATTCCTCAAGTCCAGCAATTTATTTTAGAATTTTTGGGGTTCCATATATTGCACTAGCTACAGATTACTACAGACTGTTCTGTTTTTGACAGATTCTGTTTTTCGTGTGTTGTTTGCTTATTTTGATGAATCTATGGCTAGAAAAATAGTTTATGAACCATAGAGAAGTTGGAATACAGTAGGTTTAACACCAATATAAATAAAGAATGAGTTCATTACAGTACCTTGAAGTGGTCTTTTGTTTTCTTTCGCTAACACAGCTCGCGAGATTTTCTACTTTAAGTTTTGTGTTGTGAAGTTTTCAAGTTTTGGGTAAAGATTTGATGCATTATGGAACAAGGAGTGGCAAGAGCCTAAGCTTGGGGATGCCCTGGAAGGCAACCCCTCGTTCGTCTACTTTTATCGGTAACTTTACTTGGAGCTATATTTTTATTCACCACATGATATGTGTTTTGCTTGGAGCGTCTTTTATGATTTGAGTATTTGCTTGTTAGTCTACCACAATCATCCTTGATGTACACACCTTTTGAGAGAGCCAAACATGATTTGGAATATGATAGAATACTCTATGTGCTTCACTTATATCTTTTGTGCTTTATAGTTTTGCTCTAGTGCTTCACTTATATCTTTTAGAGCACGGTGGTGGATTTGTTTTATAGAAACTATTGATCTCTCATGCTTCACTTAGATTATTTTGAGAGTCTTAATAGCATGGTAATTTTCTTAAAATCCTAATATGCTTGGTATGCAAGATTGATAATAAAACTTTCTTATGAGCGTGTTGAATACTCAGAAAAGTTTGATGCTTGATGATTGTTTTGAGATATGGAGGTAATAATATCAAAGTCATGCTAGTTGAGTTGTTGTGAAATTGAGAAATACTTGTGTTGAAGTTTGCAAGTCTCGTAGCATGCACGTATGGTAAATGTTATGCAACAAATTTCAAACATGAGGTGTTATTTTATTGTCTTCCTTATGAGTGGCGGTCGGGGACGAGCGATGGTCTTTTCCTACCAATCTATCCCCCTAGGAGCATGCGCGTAGTACCTAGGTTTTTGATGACTTGTAGATTTTTGCAATAAGTATGTGAGTTCTTTATGACTAATGTTGAGTCCATGGATTATACGCACTCTCACCCTTCCATCCTTGCTAGCCTCTTCGGTACCGTGCATTGCCCTTTCTCACATTGAGAGTTGGCGCAAACTTCGCCGGTGCATCCAAACCCCGTGATATGATTCACTCTTTCACACATAAACCTCCTTATATCTTCCTCAAAACAGCCACCATACCTACCTATTATGGAATTTCCATAACCATTCCGAGATAATATTGCCATGCAACTTTCCATCATTCCGTTCATCATGACACATTCATCATTGTCATATTGCTTAGCATGATCATGTAGTTGACATAGTATTTGTGGCAAAGCCACCATTCATAATTCTTTCCTACATGTCACTCTTGGTTCATTTCATATCCCGGTACACTGCTGGAGGCATTCTTATAGATTCATCTTTGTTCTAGTATCGAGTTGTAATCATTGAGTTGTAAATAAATAGAAGTGTGATGATCATCATTATTAGAGCATTGTCCCAAGTGAGGAATAAATAAATAAATAAATAAAAGAGAAAGTCCATAAAAAAAGAGAGAAGGCCCAAAAAAAGAGAAAGGCCATAAAAAAGGCCCAAAAATGAGAGAAAAAGAGAGAAGGGACAATGTTACTATCCTTTTACCACACTTGTGCTTCAAAGTAGCACCATGATCTTCATAGTAGAGAGTCTCTCATGTTATCACTTTCATACACTAGTGGGAATTTTTCATTATAGAACTTGGGTTGTATATTCCAACAATGGGCCTCCTCAAGTGCCCTAGGTCTTCGTGAGCAAGCAAGTTGGATGCACACCCACTAGTTTCTTTTGTTGATCTTTCATACATTTATAGCTCTAGTGCATCTGTTGCATGGCAATCCCTACTCCTTGCATTAACATAAATCGGTGGGCATCTCCATAGCCCATTGATTAGCCTCATTGATGTGAGACTTTCTCCTTTTTTGTCTTCTCCACATAACCCCCCTCATTATATTCTATTCCACCCATAGTGCTATGTCCATGGCTCGCGCTCATATATTGCGTGAAAGTTTATAGGTTTGAGATTACTGAAGTATGAAACAACTGCTTGGCTTTTCATCGGGGTTGTGCATGATGAGAGCATTCTTGTGTGATGAAAATAAAACATGGATAAACTATATGATTTTGTAGGGATGAACTTTCTTTGGCCATGTTATTTTGAGAAGACATAATTGCTTAGTTAGTATGCTTGAAGTATTATCATTTTTATGTCAATATGAACTTTTCTCTTGAATCTTTTGGATCTGAATATTCATACCACAATTAAGAAGAATCACATTAAAATTATGCCAAGTAGCACTCCGCGTCAAAAATTCTCTTTTTATCATTTACCAACTCGACGACGAGCAGGAATTAAGCTTGGGGATGCTTGATACGTCTCCAACGTATCTATAATTTTTGATTGCTCCATGCTATATTATCTACTGTTTTAGACTATATTGGGCTTTATTTGCCACTTTTATATTATTTTTGGGACTAACCTATTAACCGGAGGCGCAGCCCAGAATTGCTGTTTTTTTGCCTATTTCAGTGTTCTGGAGAAACAAAATATCAAACAGAGTCCAAACGGAATGAAACCTTCGGAAACGTGATTTTCTCATCAGATAAGATCCAGGAGACATGGACCCTCCGTCAAGAAAGCCACGAGGCGGCCACGAGGGTGGAGGGCACGCCCCCCCTAGGGAGCGCCCCCTGCCTCGTGGGCCCCTCGAAGCTCCACCGACATACTTCTTCCACCTATATATACCTACGTACCCCCAAACGATCGGAAACGGAGCCAAAAACCTAATTCCACCGCCACAACTTTCTGTATCCACAAGATCCCATCTCGGGGCCTGTTTCGGAGCTCCACTAGAGGGGGCATCGATCACGGAGGGCTTCTACATCATCATCCAAGCCGCTCTGATGAAGTGTGAGTAGTTTAATTCAGACCTACGGGTCCATAGTTAGTAGCTAGATGGCTTCTTCTCTCTGTTTGGATCTCAATACAATGTTCTCCCCCTCTCCCGTGGAGATTTATTCGATGTAATCTTCTTTTTATGGTGTGTTTGTTGAGACTGATGAATTGTTGGTTTATGATAAAGTCTATCTGTGAATAATATTTGAATCTTCTCTGAATTCTTTTATGTATGATTGATTATCTTTGCAAGCCTCTTCGAATTATCAGTTTGGTTTGGCCTACTAGATTGGTTTTTCTTGCCATGGGAGAAGTGCTTAGCTTTAGGTTCGATCTTGGTGTGTCCTTTCCAAGTGACGGAAGGGGTAGCAAGGCACGTATTGTATTGTTGCCATCGAGGATAACAAGATGGGGTTTTTATCATATTGCATGAAACTATCCCTCTACATCATGTCATCTTGCTTAAGGCGTTACACTGTTTTTAACTTAATACTCTAGATGCATGCTGGATAGGGGTCGATGAGTGGAGTAATAGTAGTAGATGCAGGCAGGAGTCGGTCTACTTGTCTCGGACGTGATGCCTATATACATGATCATACCTAGATATTCTCATAACTATGCTTAATTCTGTCAATTGCTCAACAGTAATTTGTTCACCCACCGTAGAATACTTATGCTCTTGAGAGAAGCCACTAGTGAAACCTATGGCCCCCGGGTCTCTTTATCATCATATCAATCTCCGTCACTTTATTATTGCTTTTCTTTTAAATTTTACTTTGCATCTCTATACCAAAAATACCAAAAAATATTATTTATCATCTCTATCAGATCTCACTTTCATAAGTGACCGTGAAGGGATTGACAACCCCTAAGCGCATTGGTTGCGTTGAACTATTGTTTTTGTGTAGGTAAGAGGGATTCGCGCATAGCCTCCTACTAGATTGATACCTTGGTTCTCAAAAACTGAGGGAAATACTTACGCTACTTTGCTGCATCATCCTCTCCTCTTCAGGGAAATCCAACGCAGTGCTCAAGAGGTAGCACTCAGCAGCCGCGTCGAGGAGCTGCTAAACTCGCTCCGTCATCTGGCGACGCTCGTCACCCTCGAGCTTGTCTAGCTCACCTATTGCCGCCTGGGCATCTCTTATGTTCTCTGCGGGGGTGGCGTATACGGGACTATCTGTCCTGAACATGCTGGCGATGGTCGCGCCACGCTGCCGGAGCAAGCCAATGTAGCTAGGCCCACCAGGAGCCGGCGTGCCACCGATAACACGGTCCATCTCCCGTTGGTAGGCCTCCGAAAGGCGTCTCATGCTGGCCAGCCGGTTGGCGCTCTTGACAAGGTGGACGTGGCGTGCTTCCAGCATCTCAGCGTCAGCGTCTTCCGGGATAGGCGCAGCCAGGTCTTGCATTGCCAGCTGCAATGGATCCTGGCCACCTCCACCAGAGTGCTCGTCGTGGCTAATGACGAGCACCTCCGTGACAGTGCTGCCGCCACTGTCCGCGTGAGGAAGCGGCTCGTCGTAGACTACCATGTTGGAGGGGAACGCGTCAAGCGACACCGTGTCGGAGTCGACCAACATCGGGTCGGTGGAGCCAACCGACTCCAAGTTAGCAGCAGGCTCGCTGGCTACGTGGAGCTGATCAAGGAGGCTCACGAGGCGGCCGTCGGGGCCATCGGTGCCCGCATCAGACGCGGGCTCTTCGGAGAGGTGAATCTCGCCAACAAGATCGGCGAGGCAGCTCGCCGCGCAGGCAACCTCCGTGTCGTGCAGCGCGTCGGTGCAGACGCCGTCTGGCGTGCCGGGCTGGCTGCGCTCGCCAGGAAGGAACAGGGTTCCCGTCCAGAACAGGTCTCCGGGAAACGGTGCACCTCGCTCCATGGTGGGCGCCAAATGTCGGGGGTTGGATGCGACATACGCCAATGGATGGCTTATCATGGTGGGAGCGAGTAGAATGGGTGCTTGGAAGCGGGATAAGGAGTAGACACGAACGCCGACACACTTTACCCAGGTTCGGGGCTCTCCTAGGAGATAACACCCCTAGTCCTGCTCTGTGGGGTCTCCACATGATCACTAAGGCACTAGTGAGTACAATGGTGCTCCTCGAGCTGTATGCTAGAGATAGAAGAAGGCAAGGCCTGCTCTTCTCTCCCCCTAGGTATGAGTCTAATTCTAACAGGTTCCAACCTTTTGCATGGGTGCCCTGGGGGGTTTATATAGGCCTACCCCCAGGGGTACAATGGTAATCTGGTCTGGTGTAGGACCCTGCTGTCAGTCTCTCTGGTCGCCGGCTTCTCCGACGACTGCTGGGGCCCGCCGCCTGGTGGGCCCCGCCGGCTGGTCTGGTACGGAGCCGACAGGCCGTCTCCGCCGCTCATGGGTCTTGCCGGGTGCAAATTACTGTTGCCATGATGCTAATGGCGCTTGCTTGGTCAGGGGAGCGTGGCTACAGTCCCGCCACCTGCCGGGAGATCACTGTAGCCACCCCACGTCTTATCTGGTTAATGGTGCATGGGGCCCCGAGGAAGGAACGGGCCGACTGCTAGGAGCCGGCCTCCCTCGGGTCCGACTGGTGAGGCACCCGCCGTCTTCCGGGCTCACGCTGACTGGCAGGGCCCGCCGTCTTTGGGCCGTACCGACAAGCGGTTGTGGGAACAGGGCTTCACCTGTCAGGAATGATGTCAGGGGCGAGTGGCAACAGTGCCGCGCCGGGCGGAGATCTACACCTATATGGAGCACTATGGCCACGCCCGACCCTGAATACAGGGGGATGGGCTATACTACAGCCACACCATGTCTTGTCTTCTTAAAGGGGGCGCAGACTTTGAGGGCGCCATGGCCCGACTGCTAGGAGCCGGCCTCTCTGGAGGCCGCCTGCTAGGAGTCGGCCTGTCTGGGAGCCGCCCTCCCGAGCATGGCCGCCTTCCGGAAGTCGGCCATTCGGCCAGCCGGCCGCTAGAAGGCGGAGCTCTATCTTGACGTCTTGAGGGGCATAGCCGACCCCGATGTCTTGAAAGGCTCAGGGGCTCGGGTTAGGCTACCCGTGGCCCATCACTCCGACACACGCTGTTGAAGCGTTGTATGTACTTCTACAGGGTCTCTCCCGGCTGTTGCTTAATGTGGTGCAGGTCACCCGCGGCTGGGGGAGGTCGTGAGTGCCTTGGAAGTTGGCGACGAAGTGGTCGCGCATCTTGTCCCAGGATGAGATCGAGCCCGAGGGCAGGTTCAGGAGCCATGAGCGAGCACCGTCCTCAAGAGCCATGGGAAATCAGTTCGCCATGAACTTCTTGTCATTGTTGGCCGCCTCAATGCTCAGCTCATAGAGCTGCAAGAAGTCCGCAGGGTCGGGGGTGCCGTCGTAGCGAGGAGGCAGATCCGGCTTGAACTTGCCTGGCCAGACGACGCTATGCAGCTCAGGAGTGAAGGCGCGGCAGCCTGCCATGGCCACCGGGGCCCGTCGTGGAGGCGGAACTTCATCTTGGTGTCCTTGCGCCGCCACGGCAAGTGGCGCATGGCCCTGCCACGGCAAGCGATCCTGACGTGGCGGTGCTGGGAGCGGTGGAGCGTTTTCTTGCGGACGGGGAACCTCTTGGCAGCTTCTTTCTTCGTGCACGGCCATACGGCGCGGCGGATCATGCCTCGAGACCGCACATCTTGGAGTGAGGATGCCGTCTTAACGTGGAGGAGGCGGAGGTGCTCCATGATCCGCACGTCATGGCGCGAGGGCCCCGTCTTGATGGGGAGGCGCTCCATGAGCCACATCACTCGCAGCCGGGGGCGGGCGAGGCAGCGAGAGGGATGGTGCAGGAGAGCCCCCCCGCGGCGCTTACGAGCTCGGCGATGCGGTCCAACCAGTCCTCGTAGAGGTTGTCGACTGGGCGGTAGCGCATGAGCTCGCGTGCCATGAGCAGCGCGGCCTGCGCGTCTGTGGCTGCGCGTCGAGCGTGAGACGATGAGCCGGCCGGAGTCAGCGATGGGGTGGTGGTTCGGCCGTCTCGCCGCACGGATTGGAGGAGGCTTGCTGCTCGTTTGCCACCGGGCCGGTGGCGGCGTTGGCGACGGGTGACAGAGAATGATGGGGAGGCCCGCCGACCGGGCTGTCTGAGCGACATGGGTGGCGAGGGTGGCCCAGCGCTCAGCGCGGGCCCGGCGAGCGTCAGCCATGAGCTTGGTGGAGTGGCGAAGCGCGGATTGATGAAGGGGAAAGCTTAAGCGCACCCCTACCTGGCGCGCCAAATGTTGGATTTCGGGTTGCGGCAAAACCCTTAAGGTTTGCACACTGGTGTGCGCACGAAGATCTGTCCCCCTCTCTAGCTTGCGCACATCATGATCTCACATCCTAGCTCGATGAACCCAAAGAACAAGAGACACATGGTTTATACTTGTTCAGGCCACCGATGTGGTGTAATGCCCTACTCCGGTGTGGTGCGGTGGATTGCCTCTTAGGCTGAGGATGAACAGTTACAAGGGAAGAGCATCCTCTCGAGGAGAGGTGTTCTTGTGCTTGGCGAACTTGTGTGGTTGAGGATGATCTGGATGTGATCTCTCCTCTCTCTGGATCGGTTCTCGTTGCCTACTACTGTGGTGGCTAGTCCTATTTATAGAGGCCTTGGTCCTCTTCCCAAATATTGAGCGGGAAGGGATCCCACAACGGCCAAATTCGAAGGGAGACAACTAGTACAAGTTATCCTAACAAAAGTGGTCTTCGCCTGTCAAAGGCTCTGATGGTGACGCCGTCTTGGGCTCCACGGTGACCTCCATCCTGTCGTCCTGCTGGTCGTGGTCTCGTTCCACCGATATGGAAACCTTTGCCTGATGCCTCAGGACTCCTCGCCTGCGCTTGCCTCTTTAGCACCAAAGAGGAAACGAGGACATTGCGCGCGCTGGCACCTGCCTGGTGCCCGCCTAGCTCCAGTTGTCATGGCTTGCATCACAGAAACCTCGCGAGGTGTCCCTTGCCTTGATCTCTCTGCCCCTCGTGAGCCAGCCTGGTGAGGCTGCCCCCGAGGAGGTCTTGTGTCGTCTGCCTCATGAGGCTTGCCCCTCGCGAGGGTCTTGAGTGTTTGCTGGTGAAGATGGACCGTACATGGCCGCTGATGGAGCCACACTGTGGGCCATAGGCAGGCAAGTGCGGGGACCCCCGTTCCTAGAACGCCAACAACGATCATGTTGACTGTCGTCTACGGAAGATAGAAATTTGTCGAGTTCCCAACCGCTCTTGGGGTTATAGGAATCTTATGTTGTCGCTATCTTCGACAAGCTTATTGCCATCCTTCATGGTTCGACTCGATGGATATTGCTCAAAAATCAGTTTCTATGCACGGATGAGTATTGTGATGCAATTCAATACGAGGGTCTTGTGTTTTCTACCACCACTCGTGGCACTGTTTTTGCATGGAATCCTCATGATTTTGATACGTTTGTCTTCCACCGTAATTATAATTGTTTCATCCACATGCATGTGGGTTAGCTAGTTTCCCTTTACTAATTAACCTTCTTGTGTTTCCATGGTCATCTGAACATTCCACCACCTATACTTGAAAATTTTATTCACGAGCATGAGGACAAGCAGGACCCATATACTTAGTGGCGCCTGGCAACTTATTCTGATGGATCACTACTTCTTGTCTGTATACGGAGCACTGCTAATGTTACTAAGGAAGCAGGTGTTGTCTCGTATGGTCGCACTCTCCGAACCTATTCCAACATCCGTTGTAGGGTATTCGGGATGGATACTAGTGTACTAGCGCCAACACCTTCTCCCTGGTTCAGTATTGAAAGTCTTGGAGGAAACTCGCTCTTCCTTGGACAAAACTATCCAATGATGGTGGAAGGCGATCCAGCTGCTGTTGACACAACGTTACTACCATTTATGAGAAGCAACTGTATCTATACCTCAGACATTACTATGCTTCCCTACCGTCCCAATATGGATCCTGACATAAGCCGCTTCAGCCTCGATGATCAGTCATGCGTTGGTCTCGAGATTAACAGTAGCTGGCCCTTCCCAGAGAATCACTTTTGGTTCAAAGCAAGTGTTTCCAACGCCGACGAGTGGTTGAGCTAAAGTTCATTTCATCCTTTGTTATTTTTTGTGTGAGAAAAACTTTACTAGAATGTTTTGTTGGAAATTATCTATAATCCAACGTGTATCCTCGTTGTTGTTGTGGGTTGATGACTTGTTGTATGTAATCAATGGTACATTTGCATATGCGTCCATGAACTCATGCCTACTAGTGGTGTCCATATGAACAGTGCTAGTGACTTTAGTTGCAAAAATTAGATAGTGTCAGTGATTTGCAGCTGCATATTGTGACAAATCACAGTGTTACAAGGTTGACAAATGGCAATGTTACTAGATAAACAAATGTCAATCTTTCCAGTTTGAGAAATGGCAACATACCCAAAATGACAGATATGCAAATCTCACCCAATTGTTTGTACGTCGTTGGACACGGGTCATGCAAAACAACCGTTTGCGTTGAAGGGATGCAGATATCCAGCTTGGCACATTTTCCCTTGGCTTCCTGGGGAAGCTGTCGGTTTGCATGCGGGTGTTCTAACTAAAACGTTTGCAATGAGTGTTTTATAATTAAAAGCCGTTGACATTTTTTCAAAAGAAAATCGTTTGATAAGTCTATACATTAAGAGAGAAAACACAAGTTCATTCAAACCATATCTTTCATTCAGTCACACTGCGAATTTATATTCATATGATCGAGAATTCGATATAGAGTATTAAACCCCAAAAAACTATTGCCGGTGGCGGAGGTGGCGTGCCGCGCTGTCGTTATCGCTGTCGTCCTCCGGGACGCTGTTGTTGAAGTATTCAAGGCAACACAAAATGATCTTCACTTGTAAATCAAACATCATGTCATCACGCGATCGACGGTCGCGGTGCGGGAGGATGGCAACTGGTGCCGCTGAGAGGTAGCGGTCGATGGCAGCGTCCCATGCCGCTGAGGGGGCGGAGGCACGGGCACGGGCGTGGCTGGTGCAGCCAAACGCATGGGGACCGGTGCCGCGGTGGGTGGAGGGGTGCGCACGGGCGCGGCGGGTGCAGCCAAACGCATGGGGGCCGGTGCCATGGTGGGTGGAGGGGCGCGCACAGGCACGGGCGCTGGCGCTGGCATGTACACGAGCTCACGCCGGTCCACGGAGACCTCGCTGATGCTCGCGGCTTCCAGCTTTGCGATAGTGCTCGGCGACCAGCCCGTCAATGCTACGGGGATGGTCGCTCGCACGGGCACAGGGATGGGAGCTGGGACGGGAGCGGGGCAGCAACCACCGCGGCCAGCTCGTTCTGGGCCATGTCGATGAGGCCCCATTCCTCCTTATTTTCTATCTCCTCCGGCTCGGAGTTGACTTCACCAAACTTCAAGACTAGTGGCAGATGATCATTCCGTGCCATGACGGTGGAGGTCTACGGGGGAGGGGAATGGGAGGCGAGCAGTAAGGCCGCCCGTATTAAACAGCGGCTCGGGCGCCATTAATTGAGAGTAAGGCGGGAGTCCATGGAAGTCAAAGGGCTCACTTCCAGTGAGCCTGTGTAGCGTACAGCTCGCACGCTTCTCGGTGAGCCTGCACATTGCAGGACAGCTTGCATGCCTCTCGGTCAGCTTGCGCACCGGACTGCGCTCGCACGACTCCCATTCAGTCAAGGTCAAGCAGCTGTCCGCACGGCACCTCCTACAACCATTAAAACCAAGACAGGTGGCGTCATGTGAATGGTTAACAGAACCCACACGGTTTGAATTATACAAACGTTTGAGATATTAAAGTGGCAGCTATTTTTTTCAAAATGCCTTTGTTGTCTGTCATTATTCGAGTGCGCCTTCTCTCAAAATGAACACGAAAAATACCACATCATGTCGGGTGCCATTCCATGATAGCACGCCAAGTTTCATGAATTTCAGACGAGTTTTGGATTTACTAGAATTTAAAAACCAGGCATCTCAATGTTTTGTTGGCAATCAACGGTGCCCTGGTGTTTGAAATTCATTCCCAGTTCATGCATGGGACCTAAGCATGCACCTAAGGACACATATTTGATTTTCCAACCAATTTGTATGCACTGGAGCATGTGCATGTAGTTCAAATTTGAATTATGCACATAAATGCATTGAAAACTCAGTTAATGCATAAAAATGTCCAAAAGAACCCCAAAAATCACAAAAATTGACACAACACTCCTATTGTTCTATGTTGACACGAGAAAAAATTTGGAAGCAATAAGAGGCAGTGGATATCGTTTCGTCCCCAAAGGTGGGACGTTCCCTACCGAAACTATGATGCTTCTTGTGAGAAGCTATGGTTTGTGAGAAGCATATACCGAAACCTGCCCCAAACGGGACAAAATATTTACCACGACATGTTGATGATGCTCCATCAAAGCATGCCAAGTTTCATGAATTTGAGACGAATTTTGGATTGACTAGAATTTAAAAACGAGGCATCTCAATGTTTTGCCGGCAATCAACGGTGGCCCGGTGTTTGAAATTCATTCCCATTTCTTGCATGGGACCTAAGCATGCACCCAAGGACAAAGATTTGATTTTTCAACCAATTTATAAGCACTGGAGCATGTGCATGTAGTTCAAATTTGAATTATGCACATAAATGCATTGAAAACTTAGTTAGTGCATAAAAATATCCAAACAAACCCTGAAAAATCCCAAAAATTGACACAACACTCCTGTTGTTCTATGTTGACACGAGAAATTTCTTGAAAGCAATAAGAGGCAATGGATATTGTTTCGTCCCCAAAGGTGGGACATTCCCTACCGAAACCATCATGCTTGTTGTGAGAAGCTCTTGTTTGTGAGAAGCATATACCCAAACCTGCCCCAAATGGGACAAAAATTTTAACACGGCATGTTGATGCCGCTCCATGATAGCATGCCAAGTTTCATGAATTTCAGACGAGTTTTGTGTCGGCGTTCTAGGAACGGGGGTCCCCAGACTTGCCTGCCTGCGGCCCACGGCGTGGCTCTGTGAGCGGGCCCGAACGGCTCATCTTCACCAACAAGCACTCAAGACCCTCGCGAGGGGCCAAGCCTCGCAAGACAGACGACACAAGACCTCCTCAGGAGCGCCCTCACCAGGCTGGTTCACAAGGGGCGGAGAGTTCAAGGCAAGGCAAACCTCGCGAGGTTTCAAAGACGTGAGCCATGACGATCAAGATCAGGCGGGCGCCAGCGCGAACAGTGTCCTTGATTCCTCTTTGGTGCTAAGGAAGCAAGCGCAGCTACGGAGTACCGAGGCGTCAAGCAAAGGTTTCCATATCGGTGCAACATGACCCTGACCAGCGGGACGGCAAGACGGAGGTCACCATGGATCCCAAGGCGGCGTCACCACCAGCGCCTTTTGCTGGCGAATACTGCTTTTTCAGGATAAGCTGCACTAGTTGTCCCCTTTCAAATTGGCCATTGTTGGCTCCCTTCCCGCTCAATATTTGGGGAGAGGACCAGGCCTCTATAAATAGGACTAGCCACCACCATACCTAGGGGAGGAGATCCGAACAACCACAAGTTCACCAAGCACAAGAACACCTCGCCTCAGGAGGCTGTTCTTCCCCTTGTACTATTCATCCTTAGCCCAAGAGGCAATCCACCGCCTCCACACTGGAGTAGGGTGTTACACCACAACGGTGGCCTGAACCAGTATAAATCTTGTGTCCTTCGTGTTGTGAGTTCGTCGAGTTAGCCCTTGAGATCTTAGCAAAGCTAGCATGTGGATCGGTAGGGGGAGATCTTTGTGTGCACCCCAGTGTTCGAAACTTGAGGGTTTTGCCGGAACCCGAGATCTGACATTTGGCGCGCCAGGTAGGGGTACGCCGAAGCTTCCCTTTCCGTCGCTCTGTGTCCCGTTGCTTTACATCTCCATGGAGGACGCTTGCCGCGCTCGCGCTGAGCGCCGGGCTGCCCTCGCCGCCCACATTGCTCAGACGGCTCTTGTCGGCGGGCTACCCTATCGTTCTCCGTCGCCTGCCGCCAACGCCGCCACTGGCCCGACGGGGAACGAGCAGTAAGCATCCTCGCTGCACCCCTCGGTGCGGCGGGATGGCCGCACTGCCACTCCATCGCTGACCCCAACCGGTTCGTCATCTCACGCTTGTCGCGCTCCCATGGACGCGCACGCTCTGTGCATGGGGCGCGAGCTCCTGCGCTACAGCCCCATCGACGACCTCTATGAGGACTGGCTCGACCGCATCGCCGAGCTTGTCAGTGCCGCAGGGGGCTCCCCTGCGCCATCCCTCTCGCTGCCTCACCCTCCGCCAGCTGCGGGCGGCGTGGCCCATGGAGCACCTTCACCACCTCTGCCGCAAGACGGAGTCTTGGCACCCAGGCATGCGGCCGCACGGCGCGACCTGCCGTGTCCGGCGCCCGCGCAAGAAGAAAGAGGCTGCCAAGAAGTCCCTCGGCCACGAGAAAACGCCCCCGCGCTCCCTGCGCCACCATGGCAAGACCGCGTGCCGCCTGCGGCGGCTCTGCGCGGACCCCATCAAGGACAAGTTCTCCACCAGCGCAGAGTCCCGGTGACCACGGCAGGTTGCCGCGCCTTCACCCCTGAGCTGCGTAGCGTCGCTTGGCCGGGCAAGTTCAAGCCGGATTTGCCTCCTCGCTATGACGGCACCCCCGACCCTGCGGAGTTCCTGCAGCTCTACGAGCTGAGCATCGAGGAGGCCAACGGCGACGAGAAAGTCATGGCAAACTGGTTCCCCATGGCTCTCAAGGATGGTGCCCGCTCCTGGCTCCTGAACCTGCCTCCAGGCTTGATCTCCTCCTGGAACGAGATGCGCGACCATTTCGTCGCCAACTTCCAGGGCACTTGCGACCACCCACAGGCTGCGTGTGACCTACGCCGCGTCAAGCAACAACCAGAAGAGACCCTCCAGAAGTACATCCAGCGCTTCAACAATGTTCGCCTCAAGATCCCCAAGGTGAACGATGAGGCCATCATCTCTGTGTTCTCCGATGGCGTCCGCGACGTCAAGATGAAGGAGGAGCTCGCCATCCATGAGGAGCTATGCACGTCTCTAGAGCTATTCAACCTGGCGACCAAGTGCACAAGAGCTGAGCAGGGGCGACTCTCCCTCCTTGAGCTCCCAGCTACGGACCCGGAGGAGAACAAAGCCAAGGCCATGGACATGAAGTGCAAGGGAGCAGCCATGCTCGCGGCGGCAGGGACCAGCCTGAGTCATCCAAGAGCAGCCGACCGTTCTGCGCCTTCCATAACCTGCATAGCCACAACACCAGCGACTGTCAAGAGCTCAGACCCATTCGAGAAGGACATGTTGGTTGACGCCCCAAGCGCAACGACCGGGGCTACGGCTGAGGAGGAGGACGTGGTGGCGGACGCTGGGATGACTATGGCCTGCGCCAAGAGTGGCGCGACCGGCCTCGCGAGGACCGCTGGCAGGATCAGTCTCGCGAGGGCGCATAGAGGGATCAGTCTCGTGAGGATCGTCCTCAGGGCAACGCTGGTCTCCCTCCACTACCGCCACCACCAAGAAGGAATGACGACCACCATTAGGACGAGGGGGATGGGGGCTTCCAGGAGCTGCATGCCATCGCCTGCATCTTGGGTGGAGCACAAACCCCAGCCTCATAGCGTATCTTCAAACAGTTCACTTGTGAAGTGAATGCAGTCCTCCCCAAGCTTGAGGACACGCGCCCGCTCAGATGGTCCAAGTGCACCATCACGTTCAGCTCGGCAGATCAGCTAAAGTGTGCGGCTACCGCCGGTGCCGTCCCGATGCTCTGTTCACAAGTCATTAGCAACGTGCAAGTTACCAAGACTCTCATCGATGGCGGCACAAGGCTCAACATCCTGTCAATCGACACGTTCGACAACCTCCAAGTTCCGTATGATCAGCTTCAGCCCACCAAGCCTTTCTCAGGAGTGACCGATGGCTCCACCACCCTGATCGGGCAGGTCTGCCTCCCCATCATCTTCGGACAGCGTGAAAACTACCGCACCGAGATCATCGACTTCAACGTCGCCCACATCCGTCTGCCATACAATGCGATCCTTGGGTACCCAGCCCTAGCCAAGTTTATGGCGGTGACCCATCACGGCTACAATGTTCTCAAGATGCTCAGAAGCGGTGGAGTCATCACGGTCCCATGCAAAGAAAGTGATGCGGTGTGCTCCCTCGAGCATGCTTTCCAAGCTACAGCAATCGATGACCCCGATAGCAAGGGCGAGCGCCCTCCCGAGGCCACCCCCAAGAGGAAGAAGCAGTTGCTCCGCGCAGGGCCTCAGGCAAGCGGAGCCTCAAGCGGCGCCACGACCGGATCGGCGCCCGCACCTAGGGCACCTCCCTCCATCGCATAGGAAAGTGCACCCAGCGCCCTTCTCGGGCAGGGCTCGGGGGCTCTCTTCTGGAGGGCCTCGGACCTTGCAAATATCACGAGGGAGGCGCTCGGGCACCATCTGGAGGCGTGCTTTGTGGCACGTCACCCTCAGGAGGACGCTGGGAAAGGAGCGCCTGGCGCCTAGGAGTTAATCACCAAGGTATCTCAGGAGCTTCAGGAGGCAAGAGCAATACGGACGACCGCCGCCCACCTGGAGTTGCTCCCAACCCAGGCGAGGGTGGTGAGCTGTGTGTCTGCATCGACATACCAGGGCTCAACCGAGCCGCATCTCAGGAGCGCTTCTGGCCTTGGCGTGTTGGGCGCTGCAAAGGTTCACCTCACAGCTACATTCGTATGCCGTTCGTCCTGACGAGCGTGGCTGCTGCCTTCCAGCGCAACCTATGGAGCGTTATGGTGGGTGAGGAGGCCAGGCACCATGCAGTCCTGGCGGAGATGGCGACGGTCCTCAAGGAACCGCCTGGACCCCCAGGGCCTCTCGAGGCTCAGGGCCCCGGTGGCTCGTGAGGGGCAACCCCTTCGCCGCGTACCTTCAGCTGCCTCAACACCCCTTCATCAACGGAACCGGGTGACATTTTCCAAGTTCATTTAGCTGGGAGCGCCCAGGGGGCCACATTATTCCTAGGCCGCATGGGTCCATTCCTGTGGCATGTATCCCTTCTTTTTTATGTCTTTAGCTTACCTTGCTGGGGACGCCCCTCGGGCTGCATCATCCCCAAGCCGCTCGGGTCGGACCCAGTGGCACATATCGTTCATGCATTTGCCTGAGCTAGTTTTCTTTCCATGCTTAATCTACCTATGACCATCACCTGCTTGATTCTCACCTGCCACGGGGGCTACTCACGCTGGCACGACACTTGTGCTCGGGTCTGTCCCTGCAACCTCAACAAACCTGAGTGGTCGAGCTCTGGCTCGCGGCATGCCCCGCGCACGTCACCTCACCAAGCCCTCAGTGCCTTCATCTCCTCGCGGAGCGACCAGTGGCCGACCGGCAACCGTAATGGCAAACTGTGTTTCTCCTTGTGCTGGCTTGCAGGAATCTCCTGAAGGCGACGGCGAGTGGGACCGCGAGCTCCCTCTTCTCCCATGCAATCCACTTGTGCGTTAAAAGGGGGGCTCCTAAGCATCGCGACTTAGGAGCTCTTACTGGCTCTCCAGCCCTCACCCCCTGGCCTTGACCATGGCACACGACCTGGCATCACTACAAAAAAATACACTTCCATGATGATACGTGTTTGTCACAGTAGGTCGCGTTTTTTGTCATGCATGTACATCCATGATGATTTTATGACAGAATCAAGATAGTCATACCTGTGCTGTCGTAGAAGTGTTCCATGACATTACCAAAATTATCATCATGGAAGTGTCCACTTCCATGACGATAAACCACGCGTCACAGAAGTGCTTTCGTCAAGGGTGACCGACACGTGGCATCCACCGTAACGGAACGCCGCTAAGCTATCGGGTCGGATTTTGGATCCGATAACCCGTTAACAACCCTGACCAATGGGAAATTTCCACGTGTAAAATTCTGATTGGCCGAAGGGAACACCTGTCAGCTCGTCACTGGGCCAGATGTCGCCCGTCCATTGGAGGAGACATGCCTATGATACGTCGACACGTGGCTGGGCCCAACAGAGGCCCATATAGGTTAAAAAGGCCTGCCCAGTCAAAGGCCCGTAGAACTTAATCACGTACTAGTGGGCCAGCCCAATAACGGCCTGCTTAATAAAGGCCCATTTACGGCCCGAAGCCAGATCTGGCCCGTTAATTGTTCGCCCAATATTTGGGCCCATTTACGGCCCGAAGCCAGATCTGGCCCGTTAATTGTTCGCCCAATATTTGGGCCCATTTGCGGCCTGATGCCAGATCTAGCCCGTTAATTGTTTGCCGAATATTTGGGCCCAACTACAGCCTAGTGACTTTCGTCCTGTTAGAGGCCTGATGTAGACATGGGCCCATTTTAGCCCGGTGTGACTTTCGGCCTGGGAATGGCCCGTGCTACCCATGGGCCATATATGGTCCGACGGGACATCGGGCCCACTAACGGCCCGTGCTAAAGGTGGCAACAGTTAAACCCAACGTGACTTTGGGCCAGTTAAAGGCCTGTCGCGTAATTCGGCTCGTTGATTCATGTGCTAAGCTTTCGGCCTCTTGAAGGCCCATGATATCAATGGGCCAACTAAGGCCCGAGATATGTTTCGGCCTGGTAACGGCCCGTGAGCTAACTGGGCCCAAAACGGCCCGGTCTACATTTCGGCCTGCTGAAGGGCCGTCGACGACTAGTGAAAATTGAGGCCCAACATCCATTTTGGCCTGCTAAAGGCCCGTGGTTTCATCTCGGCCATAACAGGCCAGTACAATATTCAGCCTGTTAATGGCCCAATGCTACGTGGGCCAAACTAAGCGCTGGGTCGACATAAGGCCCAACTAAAATATAGGCCGATGTAAGTTTGGGACTGGCGCAATGTGTGAAGGCCCCAATCATTCGGGCCCAAGAAAGACGCAGGCCGGCCCAATTGTGGCCCGCTAAAAACCTGGCCCGTTAGAGTCGAATGTTTCGGTCCGGTCAACTACATCTGATTTTTTTTCCAGATAGCTAATGATGGCAGTAACTAGTAGGAATTAAGAACAAATCTACACTATACAATAAAGAAATTACGGCATAGTAACTAAGAATAAACCTACGCTATACAATAAAGGATTTAAGGTATATTACATCCACTGGGCATCGAAGTTCGCCACCAGTGATCATAAAGCGCAACGAAGAAGCAGATTACAAAAACTGGGCACCATTGCAGCGTAACAAAATAATACTGAACCGAGACCACTTCCAAGACAGTTCAAGAAAGGTTAGCCTTGCGGGGGAACTGCTGCGCAAGCAGATGAGCAAGGCTGTGAGACCGGCCTAGCATGTCGGTCATAGCTTCCAGGTGTAGTTGTTTAGCGATGAGGTTCTCATTGGTGTTCTCCGCAATCTTTCTTAGAGATAGGACTTCAAGTCGAAGTTGAGTTGCAGAATGCCTTTCTGCTAGAACTTGGGACTAAAGAACTCGAACTAATCCAGACAACGAATTATGTGACCTTGTCTGACTGTTACTCTCAAGTAACTTGAACACTGCATCAAGACAAGACTTTGGGGTTGTCTCGCTATCTTCAAGATGTTTTGCCTTCTTTGCTGCAATATATGTTGGGTTTGTCTCACAGCCTTCAGCAGACTTGTGCATGCCATCAGGCATATCACCCTGAAACAAAGCAGAGAGATGATAGGTTTTGCACATGTATAAACAAAGATGATAATTGTTCTGTCAATTCTATCCAATTTCAAATTAGAAAATAAAGAGTAAGTTCAAAATATCAATAGCATAATTTGGCATTGTTCATAATGCGAGGAGCTTAACCACACTATTGGATTACCATGTCAACATAACAAGCATAGATGAAGGGAAAAGAAAATCATTGTATCTATTTTGGATAATGTGCATGGCATGTTGTTCATATCATCAGCCACATTAGTAAGATAAAACAGAAGATGATAAGGTGCAAACGTGGGCTGCTTCACCACACACTGGATTATTGATCCATAAAAACAAGCATACATATAGGGAGTATTAAGTAATGTGCATGGTATGAATAAGGAATTTGGTTTTAAAAGTAAAAATTAGAACTTACGGTTCTTATGAACATGCATTTTGGTAGAAACAGCAAACTAAACAGCAGTAAACGACAGGGAGTATGAGCAAATTAAACAGTAGTTGAGGATAAATGCTTTAGAAGGACTGACTTACATTAACAGTTAACACCGGTGAGGGAGTCCTGGATTAGGGGGTCTCTGGATAGCCGGACTATCTCCATTGGCCGGACTATTGCACTATGAAGATACAAGATTGAAGACTTCGTCTCGTGTATGGATGGGACTCTTCTTGGCGTGGAAGGCAAGCTAGACAATACGGATATGGCTATCTCCTCCTTTGTAACCGACCTTGTGTAACCCTAACCCTCTCTGGTGTCTATATAAACCGAAGGGTTTTAGTCTGTAGGACAACAACCATAACATACAATCATACCATAGGCTAGCTTCTAGGGTTTAGCCTCTCTGATCTCGTGGTAGGTCTACTCTTGTACTACCCATATCATCAATATTAATCAAGCAGGACGTAGGGTTTTACCTCCATCAAGAGGACCCGAACCTGGGTAAAACAACGTGTTCCCTGCCTCCTGTTACCATCCGGCCTAGACGCACAGTTCGGGACCCCCTACCCGAGATCCGCCGGTTTTGACACCGACATTGGTGCTTTCATTGAGAGTTCCTCTGTGTCATCGCCGTTAGGCTTGATGGCTCCTATTATCATCAATAGCGATGCGGTCCAGGGTGAGACTTTTCTCCCCGGACAGATCTTCGTATTCGGTGGCTTTGCACTGCAGGCTAATTCGCTTGGCCATCTGGAGCAGATTGAAAGCTACGCCCCTAGCCATCAGGTCAGATTTGGAAGTTTGAACTACACGACCGACATCCGTGGAGACTTGATCTTCGATGGATTCGAGCCGCAGCTGGGCGCGCCGCGCTGTCGGGATGGGTATGACCTAGCTCTGCCGCCGAACAGTACCCCAGAGGCTGCGCCCGCATCAGCTCCAACCCTTAGCTCGGAGCCAACTGTGCCAGTTGAGGACGGGTGGTTGGACACCGCCTCAGGGGCTGCAGTCTCAACGGCGATCGAGCCGAACACTAGCCTAAACCTCTGCGCAGCCCGTAACTCCAAGGAGCCGGACTCTTTTCCGGACTCCGAACCATCCGCGCCCTTGCCAATCGAATCCGATTGGACGCTGATCATGGAATTCACCACCGCGGATATCTTTCAGCACTCGCCCCTTGGCGACATTCTGAATTCACTAAGGTCTCTTTCTTTGTCAGTACAGCCCTGGCCGGATTATGGCCAGCAGGATTGGGATGCGGATGATGAAGAAATTTGACGCCCACCCACCACCCACTTGGTAGCCACTGTCGATGATTTAACGGACATGCTCGACTTCGACTCCGAAAACATCGACGATACGACGATGCAGGAGACGAACATGAACCAGAGCCTATAGGGCACTGGAAAGCCACCCCGTCATATGACGTATACATGGTGGACTCACCAAAAGACGACGACGAGGAACGGAAGGACGCACCGAAGGCTTGTCCCCTCGAGAAGCAGTCAAAGCGGCAGCGTAAGCACCGCCCCAAATCCCGCCTCGGTAGAAACAACGATCATACAGACCCAACGCTAGAGCAGGGCGAGGCATTGCCGGACCACGACAACACGGAGAATCGAACCAAACAAACTAATTATGTCAAAGATAATAGTGTAACACCCCAGATGTAACTTTCCCAATTTGTATTCCAACTCTTGCCGTTTCCGGCTTTAAGTTATTGTATTTTCTCGGGTTCGGGTTTTTGTCTCCGTGTGTTGTTGTCGTTGTCATGCATCTCATATCATGTCATCATGTGCATTGCATTTGCATACGTGTTCGTCTCATGCATTCGAGCTTTTTCCCCGTTGTCCATTTTGCATTCCGGCGCTTCGCTCTCCTCCGGTGGTCATCTCTACCTTTCTTTCGTGTGTGGGGATTAAACATTTCTGGATTGGACCGAGACTTTCCAAGTGGCCTTGGTTTACTACCGGTAGACCGCCTGTCAAGTTTCGTATCATTTGGACTTCGTTTGATACTCCAACGGTTAACCGAGGGACCGAGAAGGCCTCGTGTGTGTTGCAGCCCAACACCCCTCCAATTTGGCCCACAACCCACCTAAACCTGCTCCATCATCTAGAGCGTTCGATCACGATCGCGTGGCCGAAAACCGCACCTCATTTGGACTCTCCTAGCTCCGTCTATGTCTATAAATAGAACCCCTCCGAATCCGGATCTCCCTCTTCCCCGAAACCCTAATTTTTCCTCTCCGCGCCGGACGGACACGTCCGTCCGGGCCGGACGCGTCCGCTCCATCGCCGCCAGCCACCCTGCGCTCGCCACGTGGCAAGCCACCGCCGTCTCCGCCCGCGGCCCGGCCAGCCCGCAACCGGCCCCCGCGGCCCGAGCCGCCATCCGCCGCCGCCGCCGAGCCAGGCCGCCTCCCCGCCACCCGAGTGCGCCGCCTCCTCCTCCGCGCCGCCGCTGCCGGAGCAAGCCGGCCCCGCCGCCGACGAACCCCGCCGCGCCTCGCCGCCGCACCTCCTTCGTCGTCGCCGCGCCTCCCTGCCGCCTCTCTGACTCGCCGGCGACCGGATCCGGCGAGATCCGGCCTCGGGAGAGCCGGATCCGGCGCCCCCAACCCCGGCCGCCGCCGTCCTCGAATTCTCCGGCGAGCCGCGCCACCGCCTCGGCTTTCGTGTCCTGAGTTTACTTTTTCTCGCGGGTTGATTTTTTCCTCTAAGTCCCAGGAATTGTAGATCCATGTGCTCATGTTCGTAGCTCCGTAACTTTGCATCCGTTGCTCCGATTCATGTATATAGCATATCAAAATGTTCATCTCAGAGAGTACATCATTTCATTCCATTGCATCATTTTCATTTGAGTTCATCTTAATGCCCGAAATGCTGTTAGAAGAGGGCTACTTGAGTTAATTGTCAGATCTGCAACTCCATTTAGGTTTTTGTCATTTTTGCCGTGATTAATGTGTGCATGATATTCCCTGATGCTCTACATGTGTTTTTTTAAGGGTTTTGTCATCTTTCCATAGGTGCAACCCATGTATTTTTGTGATGTGTGAGGTGACTAGTGCAAGCTTGCAAAGTGGTGCACTTAGTAATTCTGTTTTCAGGGACTTAGCAATTTCACTAAGTCCTTGATCTGTTTATCTCATGTTGCCATATGTTCATGTTGATTCCTAGTGATCCGTGCCTCTTTTGAGGATGATCAGTAAGGATGTTTTGTTAATCTTGTAGTGCTCTATCCATCCATGTCTTTGTTTGCAATTATGGAGCACCCTAGCTTGAGTCAATCGAGCTCTATTTTCGCTACTTTGTGAATCTGGGCAGATTGTCAACTTGTTTGCAATTTTGCCGATGATGTTGTAGTTGATCCGTGCATGCTATGCTATTGTTCTTGCCATGTCTAGATTTCATTTTGTGCCTTCTTGATGGGTGTATGCTTTTCTTGCCATGACTTGCACCGTAGTGAGTGCATCGAGCTCGTAAACATGCCTACTTGAGTTATATTTCAGCATGTGCCAGTTTTCACTATATTCCATGCTTCTGTTTGCCATGTTCAGGTCCTGTAGCATGTGGTTTTGTTGCTCCGAAGAGTGCTACCTGATCTGATATTCCAGACAAGTGTTAATTTCACCAAGTCTGAGATATGTTTGCCATATGCATTTTTGCCATGCTTGTTTGAACCTGTTAATGGATGAATTGGCCGTAGCTCAGTGCTATACTTTTGTTAAGCATCTTGTGTTCATCCCTTCCATGTATTTTTTTGTCATGTTTGGGTGCTGTAGCAGGTTCATCTCATTGCATTTAGATGCCTACTTGCTGTAAATCGCAAACCGATGTCATATTTGAATCGCTTGCCATTTCCAAACCGTAACTCCGATTCCAGCGTTCTTTATATCGTTTTCAAGCGATTTCATCTCATCTTTCCAGTGGCACACTTGGATTTCCAATTTGATGCCAGGTTCATGCATTTCCTGTCATATCTTGCATTTTGCATCCCGCATCGCATCCCGCATAGCATATCATATTTGCATTGTGTTGTTTGAGTTCGCACGTGGTTGATCGTGCCCTTGTTGCTTGTTTGTCTTGTTTGGGTAGAGCCGGGAGACGAGTTCGCTAACGAGGAGCCCGTTGAGTTTGCTTTCGAGGATCCAGTCAACTCTGACAACTGTGCAGGCAAGATGATCATACCCTCGAAATCACTACTATCTTTGCTATGCTAGTTTGCTCGCTCTTTTGCTATGCCAATGCTACGATGCCTACCACTTGCTTTAAATCCTCCCAAATTTCCATGTCAAACCTCTAACCCACCTTGTCCTAGCGAACCGTTGATTGGCTATGTTACCGCTTTGCTCAGCCCCTGTTATAGCGTTGCTAGTTGCAGGTGAAGATTGGAGGCCGTTCCTTGTTGGAACATCTTTTATTTACTTGTTGGGATATCATTATATTGCTATGTTATCTTAATGCATCTATATACTTGGTAAAGGGTGGAAGGCTCGGCTCTCGCCTAGTGTTTTGTTCCACTCTTGCCGCCCTAGTTTCCGTCATATCGGTGTTATGTTCCTGGATTTTGCGTTCCTTACGCGGTTGGGTTATAATGGGAACCCCTTGATAGTTCGCCTTGATTAAAGCTTTTCCATCAATTCCCAACCTTGGTTTTACCATTTTCCACCTAGCCTCTTTTTCCCTTGGGTTTCCGGAGCCCGAGGGTCATCTTATTTTAGCCCCCCCGGGCCATTGCTCCTCTAAGTGTTGGTCCCACCGAGCGATGTCCGGGGCTACCAGGGGCAACTCTGGGCTGGCCTACCCGACGTCTGGCTCATCTGAGTGTGCCTTGAGAACGAGATATGTGCAGCTCCTATCGGGATTTGTCGGCACATTCGGGCGGTGTTGCTGGTCTTGTTTTAACCTGTCGAAGTGTCTTGAAGAACCGAGATACCGAGTCTGATCGGAATGTCTTGGGAGGAGGTCTATTCCTTCATTGACCGTGAGAGCTTGTCATGGGCTAAGTTGGGACTCCCCTGCAGGGATTTGAACTTTCGAAAGCCGTGCCCGCGGTTATGGGCAGATGGGAATTTGTTAATGTCCGGTTATAGATAACTTGAACCTTAACTTAATTAAAATGAATCAACTGAGTGTGTTACCGTGATGGCCTCTTCTCGGCGGAGTCCGGGAAGCGGACACGGTGTTGGAGTAATGTTTGCGCAGGTGGTTCTCAAGTTTCTCGCTCGCGCTTTGCCTCCTCTTCTTGCTCTCTTTTGCGAATAAGTTAGTCACCCTATTTGCTAGTCGCTTGTTGCAGCTCCACATATATATTTACCTTGCCTTACCTATAAGATTAAATAGTCTTGATCGCGAGGGTGCGAGATTGCTAAGTCCCTGTGGCTCATAGATTACTATTACACCAGATGCAGGACCTGATGATTCCGCTCCAGGAGACGCGCTTGAGCTCAAGTGGGAGTACGACGAGGACTCTCAATGTTACTATGTTTCCTTTCCCGATGATCAGTAGTGGTGCCCAGTTGGGGGTGATCGGGACCGTGTCGCATGTTCGATTATCTTTTATTTTGGCGCCATAGTCGGGCCATGAGTGTTTGGATGATGTAATGTTAATTATGTACTTGATTGACGTGGCGAGTGTAAGCCAACTATGTTCTCTCCCCTTTATTATTTATATTACATGGGATGTTGTGAAGATTGCCTTACTTGCGACATATGCCTTCAATGCGATTATGCCTCTAAGTCGTGCCTCGACACGTGGGAGATATAGTCGCATCGAGGGTGTTACAAGTTGGTATCAGAGCCTTCCCCGACCTTAGGAGCCCCATTGCTTGATCGTTATTAGCGGCCGAGTTGTGTCTAGAAAAATGTTTTGAGTCATTTAGGAATTATATATCAGAGAGTTTAGGAATTGTTTTTACTTCCCAGTCTCCTCATCACTCTGGTAAGGCATCCTGATGTAGAGTTTTGACTCTTCTCTTCTCAAATTTCACTAAAAAAAATTTAGGATCACGCGGGTATCTTGGAATTGTTCTGATGGTTTTATGATGAGAACATTGTCTTGGTGCCTCCTGTCAGGGGTTTAGTGGAAGTGTCCCGGGGAGTTGAGCTCTGAGGTGTTGTCGTCATAATTTTATTGTTGCAGTTCTGGAATACCTGAGTTTAGTACGCCGACATCGAAAATCTCTTTTATGCAGTTCGTTGGTGAGATAACCTCGACGCCACCCAGTACTGGGGCGGGAGTTCGGGAGTATCGCCATAAATTGTATAACAGATGCTTTTCGAAGGTTGAGGTAGATGGTTTCGGAAGGTTTCTTGGTTATGTGTTGAAGGATGGATACAGCTGGATGTAGGATTTTCTAGTTTGGGTGAGATATTATGCTTCCCCTGTATCCCCAACACCTGATTGCATAACCGGAATGGTTCGGGAGTTTCGTAGGTGGGAATTCTTGTAGCTCTAGTTCTTCTTCCACGGATATTGGTTTGAGATTGGGATTTCTTACCGATTATTCATTCTTGATCCGTACCTTGTTGATTTATTTCTCTACCTAAATTCTACGTGGCTTCTCAATTTATGGATATGTGACCATTTCAAGAGGAATGCATTCGTTCATTTTGTTCGGATGTGAAGACTATATGTTGCAATTTTCATTCTGTTGGATTCATTTTCAATATTTATCTGTCAATGTGCTAATGGTGGTCAGCCTCTTCAGGATGGCTCCTCCAACACGCACGACTCCGAATCCTGATCCGCCACCACCTCCACCTCCTCCGGAGGCATGGCAAGCTGTGATGGCCACAACCAATGCAAACACACAGTTGATCATGCAAATTCTTCAAGAGCGCAATCAAGGCAACCAAGGGAATCAAGGCAACAATCAGAATCACTTTGCTACGCTCAACCAGTTCCTTGCTAACGGGCCAAAGACTTTCAACAATTGTGTTGAGGCAACCGATGCTGACGATTGGCTTGTGGATCTGTGCAAGCATTTCGAGTGCAGTAACGTCAGGCCTGAGGACTTTGTCAAGTTCGCTTCCTTCCAACTCAAAGAACAAGCTGCAGAATGGTTCCAGCAGTACAAGGACTCCAGAGGTGGACGTGTTATCACTTGGGATGATTTCCATCGAGATTTCCGAGCTCATCATATTCCCCAGAGCGTGGTTGAAAGCAAGCGTGAGGAATTCCGCAACCTGAAGCAAGGCTCTTTGTATGTCTATGACTACAACAAGTTGTTTCAGAAGCTCGCCCGCTTTGCCAAGCAGGACGTCCCTGATGAGAAGAGCATGATATATCAGTTCATGGGTGGTCTCAGAGAAGAAACTCAGCTAGCTCTTGTTCTCTTCGAGCCCTTGAGATACCATGAGTTCTACAACATGGCATTGAAGCAAGAGGCTGCTCAGTTGAGGTGTGATGCTTCCAAGAAGCGAGTCAGAGATGTTACTCCTTCTTCCTCTACTCAAGTGGCCAAGCAGCAGAAGTATTGGCTTCCTCCTCCTCCGTTCCTTCAGACGTATCAGCAGAAGAGCAAAGGTGGCAGTGGTTCTTCCCCCCCCCCCCACCCCGGCCTCCAGAACAAGACATCCTCTCAAGCTCCAAGATCGAGTGCTCCGTATCACCGTCCGCTTTCAGAGGTCACGTGCAACAAGTGCCAACAGAAGGGTCACTATGCCAACAAGTGTCTCAACCAGAGGCGTCTTCCTCCTCCTCCTCCTCCTCCTGTCAGATCGGCAAGTACAGCTGTGGTCAAGCATAACCCCAAGCACGCCAAGGTCAATTTGATGAACGCAGCTCAGGCAGAGGACTCGTCAGATGTGATCATGCGTAACCTTCCTATTAATGATATTCCAGCTAAAGTACTTTTTGACTCTGGTGCATCGCATTCCTTCATGTCATTCCCATTTGCATCGGAGAACAATTTTAGTACTAAGGCTTTACCTAGAGCTATGCAAGTCGTCTCTCCGGCTAAGCGTCTGAGTTCCAGTTTGATGGTTCCGGATATTTCTATCTTGATGGGTGATTTCAAGTTTCTGGCTTCTCCAATGGTTCTTGGTAACTCGGATATTGATCTTATTCTCGGGATGGATTGGCTTTCTAAGCACAAGGCTCAGCTTGATTGTGCAGCCAGGCAGATTCAATTGACTCATTTGTCTGAGGATGTAATTGTCTTTGCCGCTCAGAATAATACCATCCGTCTGTTTTCTCTCAATGAGAAGGGTGAATTGGATGCCATCTCTCAAATTCCAGTCGTTTGCGAATATCAAGACGTCTTTCCAGAAGAGCTTCCAGGAATGGCTCCGCACCGGCTAGTTGAATTCGTTATTGATCTTGAGCCTGGCACGGAACCTGTGTGCAAACGTCCTTACAAGCTCGGACCTGAAGAGTTGAAGGAGCTGAAGAAGCAACTCGATATTCAAGAGAAAATGGGTCTTATCCGGCCTAGTTCTTCTCCGTGGGGTTGTGGTGTTCTTTTTATGAAGAAGAAGGATGGAACGGACCGACTTTGTGTTGATTACCGTCCAGTGAACAAGAAGACCATCAAGAACAAATACCCACTTCCCAACATCAATGAGCTGTTCGAACAACTCAAAGGTGCTCAAGTATTCTCCAAGCTTGATCTCCGTATGGGTTATCATCAGATTCGAATCCGTGAGCAAGATATTCCCAAGACGGCTTTCAGGACAAGCTATGGTTCATATGAATACACTGCCATGTCTTTTGGTCTCGTCAACGCTCCTCCGACGTTCTCTCACATGATGAACTTCATCTTCAATGCCTACACCAATGACTTCGTTTTGGTCTATCTCAACGACATTCTGGTTTTCTCCAAGAACAAGGAAGATCATGCCAAGCACTTGCGTTTGGTTCTTGATAAGCTCAGGGAACATCAGTTCTACGCCAAGTTCTCCAAGTGTGAATTTTGGCTCGATGAGGTTCTTTATCTTGGTCATATCATCTCTTCCAAGGGCATTGCTGTGAATCCTGAGAAGGTGTCTGCAATTGTGAATTGGGAACCTCCTCAGAACGTGAAGCAACTCCGTAGCTTCCTCGGTCTCGCAAGCTATTGCCGAAGATTCATTGAAAACTTTTCTAAGATCGCGAAGCCTCTCTCTAATCTTCTCCAAAAGCACGTCAAGTACGTTTGGTCTCCGGAGTGTGACATTGCTTTCAACACTTTGAAAGAGAAATTGATCACTGCTCCAGTTCTGACTCCGCCTGATGAATCCAAGCCGTACGAGGTCTTTTGTGATGCCTCTCTCCAAGGTCTTGGCGCAGTATTGATGCAAGAGAAGAAAGTTGTTGCTTATACATCTCGCCAGTTGAAGCCTAATGAGAAGAACTACCCCACTCATGATCTCGAGTTGGCGGCAGTTGTGCATGCTCTTTTGACTTGGAGACATCTTCTATTGGGAAGAAAAGTGGACATTTTCACTGATCACAAGAGTCTCAGGTACATCTTCACTCAGCCTAATCTCAACCTCAGGCAAACTCGATGGGTCGAAATGATTCAAGAGTATAATCCGAGTATTGAGTACACTCCAGGCAAGGCTAATGTGATTGCTGACGCATTGAGCAGGAAAGCTTACTGCAAGAGTCTGATTCTCAAGCCTTATCAACCCGAGCTTTGTGAAGCTTTCCGCAAACTTAACCTGCAAGTTGTTCCTCAAGGTTTCCTCGCCAACCTTCTAGTCTCTCCTACCTTGGAAGACCAGATTCGCCAAGCCCAGCTTCTTGATGCTATGGTGAAAAAGGTGAAGATTGGGATTGCCAAGAGTCAGTCCAAGTACAAGTGCTACCGCCTTGATGACAAGGACACTCTCTTCTTCGAGGATCGTATTGTTGTACCCAAAGGTGAACTTCGTAAAGTGATCATGAACGAGGCTCACAATTCTCTCCTCTCCATCCACCCTGGGAGCACGAAGATGTATCAGGACCTCGAGCAAGCTTATTGGTGGACTCGAATGAAGCGCAAGATTGCTCAGTTCGTGAATGAATGTGATGTCTGCAGAAGAGTGAAGGCAGAACACGAAAGGCCGGCTGGTCTCCTCCAACCTCTTGCCATTCCAGAATGGAAGTTTGACCACATTGAAATGGACTTCGTGACGGGGTTTCCAAAGTCCAAGCATGGCAATGATGCTATATTCGTTGTCATCGACAAACTCACCAAAGTGGCTCATTTTCTTCCTATCAAAGAGTCGTCCACTGCAGCTCAATTGGCGGAACTCTATACCTCTCGTATTGTCTCTCTGCACGGTATTCCACAAGTGATCTCTTCAGACCGTGGCAGCATCTTTACCTCGAAGTTTTGGGATTCTTTTCAGAAGGCCATGGGCACCAACATCCGCTTCAGCACAGCTTTCCATCCTCAAACTAGCGGTCAAGTCGAGCATGTCAACCAGATTCTTGAAGATATGCTCAGGGCTTGTGTGATCTCCTTCGGCATGAAGTGGGAGGATTGTCTTCCTTATGCTGAATTCTCCTACAACAACAGTTTTCAAGCAAGTTCGGGCAAGGCCCCATTTGAAATTTTGTATGGCACGAAGTGCCGTACCCCTCTCAACTGGTCTGAAACCGGTGAACGTCAGCTTTTGGGTAATGACTTAATCACAGAGGCAGAGGAAATGTGCAAAGTCATTCGTGATAACCTCAAAGCAGCCCAATCCCGTCAGAAGAGCTACTATGATAGTAAGCACCGTGATTTGGCTTTCGAGATCGGAGATCATGTTTACCTCCGCGTCTCTCCTATGAAAGGTACTCGTCGCTTCGGTATCAAAGGGAAGCTTGTCCCCAGATACGTGGGACCTTTCAAGATTGTCAGCAAGAGAGCCGACCTCGCCTATCAACTCGAGCTTCCTTCAAACTTTGCAAATGTTCATGACGTGTTCCATGTCTCTCAGCTCCGAAAGTTCTTTAAGACTCCTGACCGCACCGTCAACTTCGAGGACATTGAGCTCCAAGAAGATCTCTCCTACCGTGAGCACCCAGTTGCTATTCTTGAAGAGACTGAACGCAAGACTCGCAATAAGTCAATCAAATTTCTCAAAGTCAAGTGGTCACACCATTCCGACCATGAAGCTACCTGGGAACGCGAGGATCACCTCCGTTCTGAGTACCCGGCGTTCTTTCAATCCTAGATCTCGGGACGAGATCCTTTCGTAGTGGTGGAGTGTTGTAACACCCCGGATGTAACTTTCCCGATTTGTACTCCAACTCTTGCCGTTTTCCGGCGTTCAGTTATTTTATTATCTCGGGTTCGGGTCTTTGTCTCTGTGTGTTGTTATCGCTGTCATGCATCTAATATCATGTCATCATGTGCATTGCATTGGCATACGTGTTCATCTCGTGCATTCGAGCTTTTTCCCCGTTGTCCATTTTGCATTCCGGCATTTCGTTCTCCTCCGGTGGTCATTTCTACCTTTCTTTCGTGTGTGGGGATTAAACATTTCCGGATTGGACCAAGACTTGCCAAGCGGCATTGGTTTACTACCGGTAGACAGCCTGTCAAGTTTCGTGTCATTTGGACTTCGTTTGATACTCCAACGGTTAACCGAGGGACCGAAAAGGCCTCGTGTGTGTTGCAGCCCAACACCCCTCCAATTTGGCCCAAAACCCACCTAAGTCTTCTCTATCATCTAGAGCATTCAATCACGATCGCGTGGCCGAAAACCGCACCTCATTTGGACTCTCCTAGCTCCCTCTATGCCTATTTAAAGAACCCTTCCCCGAAATCCGGATATCCCCCTCTCCGAAACCCTAGATCTCAGCACTGCGCGCCGCCGGACAAAGATCCTACCGACGGACATGTCCGGACGCTCCGCCGCCGCTGCCCCGTGCCAATAGGCGCCCGCCACATGGCATCTCCGCCGCCAGCCGCCGCGGCGGCCTGGCGAGCCCGCAGCGGGCCCGCCCGGCCAATCGCCGCCCGCGCCTCCCCGCGCTCCCCGCCGACCCCGGCACCGCCCGCCTCCTCTCGCCGGCGCCGCCCCACCGCCCGACGCTGCCGCTTCCCTCCGCACCGCCGCCTGAGCTGCTCGCCCGCCGCCGCGCCTCCTCGCCATATCCGCCGCCGATCCGCTCGCCGCCCCGGCCGCCCGACGCCACCGCCGCGCGGCCTCGCCCGTCCTCCGGCCGCCGCGCCGCCTCCCCGCCTCGTCTCCGGCCAGATCCGGCTGCCGGAGCGCCGGGTCCGGACCTCGCCCTCGCCGGCCGCCGTCCTCGTCCCCGCCGGTTACAGTGCGCACGCCGCGCCTCGGATTCCGTGCAACCCTAGATCTGAGGAGGTTGCTGTTTTTTTCCTAAGTCTTGAAATTGCAGATCCAAGTGCTCATGTTCGTGACCCCGTAACTTTGCATCCGTAGCTCCGATTCATGCATATAGCATATCAAAATGTTCAACCAACTCAGAGAGTACATCATTTCATTCCATTGCATCATTTTCATTTGAGTTCATCTTGATGCCCGAAATGCTGTTAGAAGAGGGCTACTTGAGATAATTGTCAGATCTGCTACTCCATTTAGATTTTTGTCATTTTTGCCATGATTAATGTGTGCGTGATATGCCCTGATGCTCTACATGTGTTTTGTTAAGGGTTTTGTCATCTTTCCAGAGGTGCAACCCATGTATTTTTGTGATGTGGGTGGTGACTTGTGCAAGCTTGCAAAGTGTTGCAATTGCTAATTCTGTTTTCAGGGACTTAGTAATTTCACTAAGTCCTGGAGCTGTTTATCTCATGATGCTATATGTTCATGTTGTTTCCTACTGATATGTGCCTCTTTCGAGGATGATCAGTAAGGGTGTTTTGTTAATCTTTTAGTGCTCTATCCATCCATGTCTTTTTCTGTAATTATGGAGCACCCTAGCTTGAGTCAATCGAGCTCTACTTTTGCTACTTTGTGAATCTGGGCAGATTGTCAACTTGTTTGCAATTTTGCCGATGATGTTGTAGTTGATCCGTGCATGCTATGCTATTTTTCTTGCCATGTCTACCTTGCATTTTGTTCCTTCTTGATGGGTGTATGCTTGTCTTGCCATGACTTGCACCGTAGTGAGTGCATCGAGCTCGTAAACATGCCTACTTGAGTTATATTTCAGCATGTGTCAGTTTTTCACCAAGTCTGAAAACTGATTATGTTTTTGCTATGTTCACATGCTTCCAATTGTATTTTCTGATCCCTTTTGGCTCAAGGTCACTAAGGGACTTTTGTTAAGCTCTTTGAGTAGCTCCATTCCATGCTTTAATTTGCCATGTTCAGGTCCTGTAGCATGTAGTTTTGTTGCTCCGAAGAGGGCTACCTGATCTGAAATTCCAGACAAGTGTTAATTTCACTAAGTCTGAGATCTGTTTGCCATATGCATTTTTGCCATGCTTGTTTGAACCTGTTAATGGATGAATTGGCCGTAGCTCAGTGCTAGACTTTTGTTAAGCATCTTGTATGCATCCCTGCCATGTATTTTGTTGTCATGTTTGGGTGCTGTAGCATGTTCATCTCATTGCATTTAGATGGCTACTTGCTGTAAATCGCAGACCGGTGTCATTTTTGAATCGCTTGCCATTTCCAAACCGTAACCCCGATTCTGGCATTCTTTATATCGTTTTCAAGCGATTTCATCTCATCTTTCCAGTGGCACACTTGGTTTTCCAAGTTGAGGCCAGGTTCATGAATTTCCTGTCATATCTTGCATTTCGCATCCCGCATCGCATCCCGCATAGCATACCATCTTTGCATTGCGTTGTTTGAGTTTGCACTTGGTTGATTGTATCCTTGTTGCTTGTTTATCTTGTTTGGGTAGAGCCAGGAGACGAGTTCGCTAACGAGGAGCCCGTTGAGTTTGCTTTCGAGGATCCAGTCAACTCTGACAACTGTGCAGGCAAGATGATCATACCCTCGAAATCACTACTATCTTTGCTATGCTAGTTTGCTCGCTCTTTTGCTATGCCATTGCTACGATGCCTACCACTTGTTTTCAAGCCTCCCATATTGCCTTGTCAAACCTCTAACCCAGCATGTCCTAGCAAACCGTTGATTGGCTATGTTACCGCTTTGCTCAGCCCCTCTTATAGCGTTGCTAGTTGCAGGTGAAGATTGGAGGCCGTTCCTTGTTGGAACATCTTTTATTTACTCGTTGGGATATCATTATATTGCTATGGTATCTTAATGCATCTATATACTTGGTAAAGGGTGGAAGGCTCGGCCTCTCGCCTAGTGTTTTGTTCCACTCTTGCCGCCCTAGTTTCCGTCATATCGGTGTTATGTTCCCGGATTTTGCGTTCCTTACGCGGTTGGGTTATAATGGGAACCCCTTGATAGTTCGCCTTGATTAAAGATTTTCCAGCAATGCCCAACCTTGGTTTTACCATTTGCCACCTAGCCTCTTTTTCCCTTGGGTTTCCGGAGCCCGAGGGTCATCTTATTTTAGCCCCCCCGGGCCAGTGCTCCTCTGAGTGTTGGTCCCACCGAGCGATGTCCGGGGCTACCAGGGGCAACTCTGGGCTGGCCTACCCGACGTCTGGCTCATCTAAGTGTGCCCTGAGAACGAGATATGTGCAAATCCTATCGGGATTTGTCGGCACATTCGGGCGGTGTTGCTGGTCTTGTTTTAACCTGTCGAAGTGTCTTGAAGAACCGAGATGCCGAGTCTGATCGGAACGTCTTGGGAGGAGGTCTATTCCTTCGTTGACCGTGAGAGCTTGTAATGGGATAAGTTGGGACTCCCCTGCAGGGATTGAACTTTCGAAAGTTGTGCCTGCGGTTATGGGCAGATGGGATTTTGTTAATGTCCGGTTGTAGATAACTTGAACCTTAAGTTATGAATCAACTGAGTGTGTTACCGTGATGGCCCCTTCTCGGCGGAGTCTGGGAAGTGGACACGGTGTTGGAGTAATGTTTGCGCAGGTTGCTCTCTAGTTTCTCGCTCGTGCTTTGCCTCCTCTTGTCGCTCTCTTCTGCGTATAAGTTAGCCACCATACTTGCTAGTCACTTGCTGCAGCTCCACTCATATTTACCTTGCCTTACCTACAAGCTTAAATAGTCTTGATCGCGAGGGTGCGAGATTGCTGAGTCCCTGTGGCTCACAGATTACTATTACACCAGATGCAGGGCCTGATGATTCTGCTCCAGGAGACGCGTTTGAGCTCAAGTGGGAGTTCGACGAAGACTCTCAACGTTACTATGTTTCCTTTCCCGATGATCAGTAGTGGTGCCCAGTTGGGGGTGATTGGGACCGTGTCGCATGTTGCATTCTCTTCTATTTTGGCGCCGTAGTCGGGCCATGAGTGTTTGGATGATGTAATGTTATTTATGTACTTGATTGACGTGGCGAGTGTATGCCAACTATGTTATCTCCCCTTTATTATTCATATTACATGGTATGTTGTGAAGTTTGCCTAACTTGCGACATATGCCTTCAATGCGATTATGCCTCTAAGTCGTGCCTCGACACGTGGGAGATATAGTCGCATCGAGGGTGTTACACGACTTAGAGGCATAACCGCATTGAAAGCAATGTCGCAAATGAGGTAATCTTCACACAACCCATGTAATACATAAGGGAAAGAGATACATAGTTGGCTTACAATCGCCACTTCACACAATTACATGAAAAAAGCATTACATCATCCAAATACACTCAGGGTTCGACTACGGAACCAAAATAAAAGAAGAACCCCAAATGCGACAAGGTCCTCGATCGACCCCAACTGGGCTCCACTACTGATCAACTAGAACGAACAACACAAAGGACAAGATCTTAATCGAGCTCCTCCTGAGCTTGGTTGCGTCATCTGCACGGTCTCATCGGCACCTGCAAGCTGGTTTGGAAGTATCTGTGAGCCATGGGGACTCAGCAATCTCGCACCCTCGCGATCAAGACTATTTAAGCTTATGGGTAAGGTAAAGGTATGAGGTGGAGCTGCAGCAAGCGACTAGCATGTAAGGTGGCTAACATACGCAAAAGAGAGCGAGAAGAGAAGGCAAAGCACGATCGATAAACTATGATCAAGAAGTGATCCTAGAACAACCTACGTCAAACATAACTCCAACACAGTGTTCACTTCCCGGACTCCGCCTGAAAGAGACCATCACGGTAACACACGCAGTTGACTCATTTTAATTAAGTTAATGTTCAAGTTATCTACAACCGGACATTAACAAATTCCCATCTGCCCATAACCGCGGGCACGGCTTTCAAAAGTTCAAATCCCTGCAGGGGAGTCCCAACTTAGCCCATGACAAGCTCTCACGGTCAATGAAGGAATAGACCTCCTCCCGAGACGTTCCGATCAGACTCGGTATCCCGGTACAACAAGACATTTCGACAGGGTAAAACTAAACCAGCAACACCGCCCGAATGTGCCGACAAATCCCGATAGGAGCTGCATATATCTCTTTCTCAGGGCACACTTAGATTATCTTAGGTACGGGTAGGCCAGCCCAGAGTTGCCCCTGGTGGCCACCGGCAGCTGACAGGTGGACCAACACTCAGAGGAGCACTGGCCCGGGTGGTAAAATAATGATGACCCTCAGGAGCGTGACTCCCAAGGGAAAAGAAAAGGCTAGGTGGCAAATGGTAAAACCAATGTTGGGCATTGCTGGAAGAGCTTTACTTAAGGCGAACTGTCAAGGGGTTCCCATAATAGCCCAACCGCGTAAGGAACGCAAAAATCCGGGAACATAACACCGATATGATGGAAACTAGGGTGGCAAGAGTGGAACAAAACACTAGGCATAAGGCCGAGCCTTCCACCCTTTACCAAGTATATAGATGCATTAATTAAATAAGATATATTGTGATATCCCAACAAGTAAACATGTTCCAACAAGGAACAACATCTCCATGTTCCAACAAGGAACAAACTTCAATCTTCACCTGC
Organism: Triticum urartu; assembly: GCF_003073215.2. Lineage (NCBI taxonomy): Eukaryota > Viridiplantae > Streptophyta > Magnoliopsida > Poales > Poaceae > Triticum > Triticum urartu. The sequence goes on from NC_053023.1 coordinate 363,489,852, forward strand.
AACTAACAACGCTATAAGAGGGGCTGAGCAAAGCGGTAACATAGCCAAACAACGGTTTGCTAGGACAAGGTGGGTTAGAGGCTTGGTTCAACAATATAGGAGGCATGATAATCAAGTGGTAGGTATCGCAGCATAGGCATAGCAAAAGAGCGAGCAACTAAGCAAGCAAAGATAGAAGTGATTTCGAGGGTATGGTCATCTTGCCTGAGATCCCGCAAGGAAGAAGAACGAGTCCATGAAGAAGACAAACGGACGTAGACGAACGGTTCCTCACAAGCACGACGTTACCGGAACCAACCCGAAGAAGCAAACACCGGAAAGAAGCACACAACATAGTAAACAACCATCACATAAACATGACATGATGCACAACCAAGTATGATGCATGTCCGGTTTAATGAAGCATGGCATGGCAAAATGCACAAACAATCCTACAAATTAAGTGGAGCTCAATACGCAACTCCGTTGCATATTGACGAAACACCACATTCAAGTTATTTAGTTCGATCTCGTTTATGTACCCAACAATATTAAATGTTGTTAAGCATGTCAATAGGTGAAACATAAAGGGATTATCTATCTAAACAATTTAAATGGGGCCGGGTATAACAAACAACAAATCCGGTAAATCCCCATGTGCATTAGCAATTTAATGCAACAACAATTTAAACATTTCAATTGTTGTTATTATGATGCGGATGACAATGGCAAGTTTTATGCAAGTTTTAAAGAAAATGTTGATAAGAGAATTATATGGAGCATATGTCATCGTGGCGGAAAGAAAGGATGCCACGGCGACGATAACGGAAACGGTACCACGGCAACGTTCCGGTTCCGGTACTCGATTGAGATACCGAAGCAAAGGGGGAAGTGTGCGGAACATGACAAGCAGGGATGGTGGGGTGATCTCGGATACCGAGTTCCCACATGTGGGTGGCAAGGCAAAAGAGGGGCGACGTGCATCGACAATTCAAGCACGGAGCAAGCACGAGCATCTCATACATCACATGCAAGCGTTCTCGGACGGTCATCTCGGGGTTATACCTTCGAAGCGTGCAAAAGGGACGGTTCTCGTTCGGTGCAAAGTAGAGGAAGTAGACGTTCGTAGTGGAAGTAGTCGTACACGTTCCGTAGATATTCATGTCATCGGTGTCGTGGTACTTGGGGTCTTCGGACTCTCCGGTCCCGTTCTTGCGACGGCAGTCATTCACGTTTGTTCGGAGAGGTACTAGACGCACCCCGGATCTGTAGTCGTACACGCACGTAGATGAACTTGGCGGGTCCTCGACGTCCGGGTACTTGGCGTTTTTCGAGATGGTCTTGGCGTAACCGGGCGTAGAGGTACTTTGCAGATCCGTGGAACTTGCGGGCTTGGTCTCACCGAAAAGGGATCTTGGCGGTCTTGACGATTCCGAGTGACACCAGGCACACGTCCACGGTAGTCTTCGAACATTGGGCTCTGGGTAGATGACTTGAGGGTCTCAGTCAGGAGCACTTGTGGCAAAGAAATGCCCGCGAACGAGACAAGGCAGCATGAACAGGAGGCAGATGCCACGTTCAGGCGAGCGGAGGGGCTCCCTGGTCGGAGTCGGTAGGGACGGCACGAGGCGGTGATGGAGAGGAGGTCGCAGGGAGAGCTACTGGAGGTGGAAGCAGAGGGTCGCCGGGCGGCGGAGGTACGGCGGCGCTCCGTTAGCAGGAGGCGAAGGCGGAGATGGCCCAGTTGGGCGACGCGAATGCATCTTAAGGCGGAGACGGCACGCGAGGAGGAGGTGAGGATGCGGGGTCGAGGCTGGATCCTGGGTGGAGGCGCACAAGAGGAGGCTCGAGGCGCGCTGGAGGTGGCCGGGGTGCACGGAGCGGCGACGGTCGTCGGAGGTGAGGATGCGGGGTCGAGGATGGTGAGCTCACGGGGTCGCGGGGTGGTCGTCCAGGGGCCTCACTCCTCTCCTTTCCTGTGGGAGGCGGCACGAGCGATGGAGAGGGAGATGGGAGCTTCGGTCATGAGGAAGAGCGAGAGGAGGGAGATGGGATCGAGTGGTAAGAGGCTGGCGGCGCGAGGTGGAGAACGTGGGAGAGAGGCAGAAGCCTCGCTAGGGTTCGGCTGGGCCTCGATGGCCTAGGGTTACGAGAAGGTGGGGGCGCAGCTGGGCCTTAGAGTGAAGGAAATATGCCCTAGAGGCAATAATAATGTTATTATTTATTTCCTTATATCATGATAAATGTTTATTATTCATGCTAGAATTGTATTAACTGGAAACATAATACATGTGTGAATACATAGACAAACAGAGTGTCACTAGTATGCCTCTACTTGACTAGCTCGTTAATCAAAGAAGGTTATGTTTCCTAACCAAGAACAAGGAGTTGTTATTTGATTAACGAGATCACATCATTAGGTGAATGATCTGATTGACATGACCCATTCCATTAGCTTAGCACCCGATCGTTTAGTATGTTGCTATTGCTTTCTTCATGACTTATACATGTTCCTATGACTATGAGATTATGCAACTCCCGTTTGCCGGAGGAACACTTTGTGTGCTACCAAACGTCACAACGTAAATGGGTGATTATAAAGGTGCTCTACAGGTGTCTCCAAAGGTACATGTTGGGTTGGCGTATTTCGAGATTAGGATTTGTCACTCCGATTGTCGGAGAGGTATCTCTGGGCCCTCTCGGTAATGCACATCACATAAGCCTTGCAAGCATTGCAACTAATGAGTTAGTTGCGAGATGATGTATTACGAAACGAGTAAAGAGACTTGCCGGTAACGAGATTGAACTAGGTATTGAGATACCGACGATCGAATCTCGGGCAAGTAACATACTGATGAAAAAGGGAACAACGTATGTTGTTATGCGGTCTGACCGATAAAGATCTTCGTAGAATATGTAGGAGCCAATATGAGCATCCAGGTTCCGCTATTGGTTATTGACCGGAGACGTGTCTCGGTCATGTCTACATTGTTCTCGAACCCGTAGGGTCCGCACACTTAAGGTTTCGATGATAGTTATATTATGAGTTTACGAGTTTTGATGTACCGAAGTTAGTTCAGAGTCCCGGATGTGATCACGGACATGACGAGCAGTCTCGAAATGTTCGATACATAAAGATTGATATATTGGACGGCTATATTCGGACACCGGAAGTGTTCCGGGTGATTTTGGAGAAAACCGGAGAGCCGGAGGGTTACCGGAACCCCCCCGGGAGAAGTAATGGGCCATATGGGCCTTAGTGGAGAGAGAGAGGGGCTGCCAGAGGTGGGCCGCGCGCCTCCTCCCCCCTGGTCCGAATTAGACTAGGAGAGGGGGGCGGCGCCCCCCTTTCCCTCTCCCTCCCCACTTCTTTCCCCCTCCTAGTAGGAGTCCTACTCCTACTAGGAGGAGGACTCCTCCTAGCGCGCCTATAGGGGCCGGCCGGCCTCCTCCCCTTGCTCCTTTATATACGGGGGCAGGGGGGCACCCCTAGACACACAAGTTGATCTTCGTGATCGTTCCTTAGCCGTGTGCGGTGCCCCCCTCCACCATATTCCACCTCGGTCATATTGTAGCGATGCTTAGGCGAAGCCCTGCGATGGTAGAACATCAAGATCATCACCACGCCGTCGTGCTGACGGAACTCCTCCCCGACGCTTTGCTGGATCAGAGCCCGGGGATCGTCATCGAGCTGAACGTGTGCTAGAACTTGGAGGTGTCCTAGTTTTGGTGCTTGATCAGTCGGGCCGTGGAGACGTACGACTACATCAACCAAACGCTTCCATTGTTGATCTACAAGGGTACGTAGATCACACTCTCCCCTCTCGTTGCTATGCATCACCATGATCTTGCGTGTGCGTAGGAATTTTTTTGAAATAACTACGTTCCCCAACAGTGGCATCCGAGCCTAGGTTTTATATGTTGATGTTATATGCACGAGTAGAACACAAGTGAGTTGTGGGCGATATAAGTCATATTGCTTACCAGCATGTCATACTTTGGTTCGGCGGTATTGTTGGACGAAGCGGCCCGGACCGACATTACGCGTACGCTTATGCGAGACCAGTTCTCCCGACGTGCTTTGCACATAGGTGGCTTGCGGGTGACAGTTTCTCCAACTTTAGTTGAACCGAGTGTGGCTACGCCCGGTCCTTGCGAAGGTTAAAACAGCACCAACTTGACAAACTATCGTTGTGGTTTTGATGCGTAGGTAAGATTGGTTCTTGCTTAAGCCCGTAGCAGCCACGTAAAACTTGCAACAACAAAGTAGAGGACGTCTAACTTGTTTTTGCAGGGCATGTTGTGATGTGATATGGTCAAGACATGATGCTAAATTTTATTGTATGAGATGATCATGTTTTGTAACCGAGTTATAGGCAACTGGCAGGAGCCATATGGTTGTCGCTTTATTGTATGCAATGCAATCGCGCTGTAATGCTTTACTTTATCACTAAACGGTAGCGATAGTCGTGGAAGCATAAGATTGGCGTGACGACAACGACGCTACGATGGAGATCAAGGTGTCGCGCCGGTGACGATGGTGATCACGACGGTGCTTCGATGGAGATCACAAGCACAAGATGATGATGGCCATATCATATCACTTATATTGATTGCATGTGATGTTTATCTTTTATGCATCTTATCTTGCTTTGATTGACGGTAGCATTATAAGATGCTCTCTCACTAATTATCAAGAAGTGTTCTCCCTGAGTATGCACCGTTGCGAAAGTTCTTCGTGCTGAGACACCACGTGATGATCGGGTATGATAGGCTCTACGTTCAAATACAACGGGTGCAAAACAGTTGCACACGCGGAATACTCAGGTTATACTTGACGAGCCAAGCATATACAGATATGGCCTCGGAACACAGAGACCGAAAGGTCGAGCGTGAATCATATAGTAGATATGATCAACATAGTGATGTTCACCAATGAAACTACTCCATCTCACGTGATGATCGGACATGGTTTAGTTGATTTGGGTCACGTAATCACTTAGAGGATTAGAGGGATGTCTATCTAAGTGGGAGTTCTTTAAGTAAATTAATTGAACCTAAATTTATCATGAAACTTAGTACCTGATAGTATCTTGCTTGTTTATGCTTGATTGTAGATAGATGGCTCGTGCTGTTGTTCCGTTGAATTTTAATGCATTCCTTGAGAAAGCAAAGTTGAAAGATGATGGTAGCAATTACACGGACTGGGTCCGTAACTTGAGGATTATCCTCATTACTGCACAGAAGAATTACGTCCTAGAAGCACCGCTGGGTGCCAGGCCTGCTGCTGGAGCAACGCTAGATGTTATGAACACCTGGCAGAGCAAAGCTGATGACTACTCGATACTTCAGTGTGCGATGCTTTACGGCTTAGAATCGGGACTTCAACGACGTTTTGAACGTCATGGAGCATATGAGATGTTCCAGGAGTTGAAGTTAATATTTCAAGCAAATGCCCGGATTGAGAGATATGAAGTCTCCAATAAGTTCTATAGCTGCAAGATGGAGGAGAACAGTTCTGTCAGTGAGCATAAACTCAAAATGTCTGGGTATAATAATCACTTGATTCAATTGGGAGTTAATCTTCCAGATGATTGCGTCATCGAAAGAATTCTCCAATCACTGCCACCAAGCTACAAGAGCTTCGTGATGAACTATAATATGCAAGGGATGAATAAGACTATTCCCGAACTCTTCGCAATGCTGAAAGCTGCGGAGGTAGAAATCAAGAAGGAGCATCAAGTGTTGATGGTCAACAAGACCACTAGTTTCAAGAAAAAGGGCAAAGGGAAGAAGAAGGGGAACTTCAAAAAGAACGGCAAGCAAGTTGCTACTCAAGAGAAGAAACCCAAACCTGGACCTAATCCTGAAACTGAGTGCTTCTATTGCAAGCAGACTGGTCACTGGAAGCGGAACTGCCCCAAGTATTTGGCGGATAAGAAGGATGGCAAGGTGAACAAAGGTATATGTGATATACATGTTATTGATGTGTACCTTACTAATGCTCGCAGTAGCACCTGGGTATTTGATACTGGTTCTATTGCTAATATTTGCAACTCGAAACAGGGACTACGGATTAAGCGAAGATTGGCTAAGGACGAGGTGACGATGCGCGTGGGAAACGGTTCCAAAGTCCATGTGATCGCAGTCGGCACGCTACCTCTACATCTACCTTCGGGATTAATATTAGACCTAAATAATTGTTATTTGGTGCCAGCGTTACGCATGAACATTATATCTAGATCTTGTTTGATGCGAGACGGTTATTCATTTAAATCTGAGAATAATGGTTGTTCTATTTATATGAGTAATATCTTTTATGGTCATGCACCCTTAAAGAGTGGTCTATTTTTGATGAATCTCGATAGTAGTGACACACATATTCATAGTGTTGAAGCCAAAAGATGCAGAGTAAATAATGATAGTGCAACTTATTTGTGGCACTGCCGTTTAGGTCATATCGGTGTAAAGCGCATGAAGAAACTCCATACTGATGGACTTTTGGAACCACTTGATTATGAATCACTTGGTACTTGCGAACCGTGCCTCATGGGCAAGATGACTAAAACACCGTTCTCCGGTACTATGGAGAGCAACAGATTTGTTGGAAATCATACATACAGATGTATGTGGTCCGATGAATATTGAGGCTCGTGGCGGATATCGTTATTTTCTCACCTTCACAGATGACTTAAACAGATATGGGTATATCTACTTAATGAAACACAAGTCTGAAACATTTGAAAAGTTCAAAGAATTTCAGAGTGAAGTAGAAAATCATCGTAACAAGAAAATAAAATTCCTACGATCTGATCGTGGAGGAGAATATTTGAGTTACGAGTTTGGTGTACATTTGAAAAATTGTGGAATAGTTTCGCAACTCACGCCACCCGGAACACCACAGCGTAATGGTGTGTCCGAACGTCGTAATCGTACTTTACTAGATATGGTGCGATCTATGATGTCTCTTACTGATTTACCGCTATCGTTTTGGGGATACGCTCTAGAGACGGCCGCATTCACGTTAAATAGGGCACCATCAAAATCCGTTGAGACGACGCCTTATGAACTGTGGTTTGGCAAGAAACCAAAGTTGTCATTTCTGAAAGTTTGGGGCTGCGATGCTTATGTGAAAAAGCTTCAACCTGATAAGCTCGAACCCAAATCGGAGAAATGTGTCTTCATAGGATATCCAAAGGAAACTATTGGATACACCTTCTATCACAGATCCGAAGGCAAGACTTTTGTTGCTAAGTTCGGAAACTTTCTGGAGAAGGAGTTTCTCTCGAAAGAAGTGAGTGGGAGGAAAGTAGAACTTGACGAGGTAACTGTACCTGCTCCCTTATTGGAAAGTAGTGCATCACAGAAAACTGTTTCTGTGACACCTACACCAGTTAGTGAGGAAGCTAATGATGATGATTATGAAACTTCAGGACAAGATACTACTGAACCTCGTAGATCAACCAGAGTGAGATCCGCGCCAGAGTGGTACGGTAATCCTGTTCTGGAAGTCATGCTACTAGATCATGATGAACCTACAAAGTATGAAGAAGCGATGGTGAGCCCAGATTCCGCAAAATGGCTTGAAGCCATGAAATCTGAGATGGGATCCATGTATGAGAACAAAGTATGGACTTTGGTTAAATTTCCCGATGATCGGCAAGCAATTGAGAATAAATGGATCTTCAAGAAGAAGACTGACGCTGACGGTAATATTACTGTGTACAAAGGTTTTCGGCAAGTTCAAGGGATTGACTACGATGAGACCTTCTCACCGTAGCGATGCTTAAGTCTGTCCGAATCATGTTAGCAATTGTCGCATTTTATGATTATGAAATTTGGCAGATGGATGTCAAAACTGCATTCCTGAATGGATTTCTGGAAGAGGAGTTGTATATGATGCAACCAGAAGGTTTTGTCGATCCAGAGGGAGCTAACAAAGTGTGCAAGCTCCAGCGATCCATTTATGGACTGGTGCAAGCCTCTCGGAGTTGGAATAAACGCTTTGATAGTGTGATCAAAGCATTTGGTTTTATACAGACTTTTGGAGAAGCCTGTATTTACAAGAAAGTGAGTGGGAGCTCTGTAGCATTTCTGATATTATATGTGGATGACATATTACTAATTGGAAATGATATAGAATTTCTGGATAGCATAAAGGGATACTTGAATAAGAGTTTTTCAATGAAAGACCTCGGTGAAGCTGCTTACATATTAGGCATTAAGATCTATAGAGATAGATCAAGACGCTTAATTGGACTTTCACAAAGCACATACCTTGACAAAGTTTTGAAGAAGTTCAAAATGGATCAAGCAAAGAAAGGGTTCTTTCCTGTGTTACAAGGTGTGAAGTTGAGTAAGACTCAATGCTCGGCCACTGCAGAAGATAGAGATAATATGAAAGATGTTCCCTATGCTTCGGCCATAGGCTCTATCATGTATGCAATGCTATGTACCAGACCTGATGTGTGCCTTGCTATAAGTCTAGCAGGGAGGTACCAAAGTAATCCAGGAATGGATCACTGGACAGCGGTCAAGAACATCCTGAAATACCTAAAAAGGACTAAGGATATGTTTCTCATATATGGAGGTGACAAAGAGCTCATCGTAAAAGGTTATGTTGATGCAAGCTTTGACACTGATCCGGACGATTCTAAATCGCAAACCGGATATGTGTTTACATTAAACGGTGGAGCTGTCAGTTGGTGCAGTTCTAAACAAAGTGTTGTAGCAGGATCTACATGTGAAGCGGAGTACATAGCTGCTTCGGAAGCAGCAAATGAAGGAGTCTGGATGAAGGAGTTCATATCCGATCTAGGTGTCATACCTAGTGCATCGGGTCCAATGAAAATCTTTTGTGACAATACTGGTGCAATTGCCTTGGCAAAGGAATCTAGATTTCACAAGAGAACCAAGCACATCAAAAGACGCTTCAATTCCATCCGGGATCTAGTCCAGGTGGGAGACATAGAGATTTGCAAGATACATACGGATCTGAATGTTGCAGACCCGTTGACTAAGCCTCTTCCACGAGCAAAACATGATCAGCACCAAGGCTCCATGGGTGTTAGAATCATTACTATATAATCTAGATTATTGACTCTAGTGCAAGTGGGAGACTGAAGGAAATATGCCCTAGAGGCAATAATAAAGTTATTATTTATTTCCTTATATCATGATAAATGTTTATTATTCATGCTAGAATTGTATTAACCGGAAACATAATACATGTGTGAATACATAGACAAACAGAGTGTCACTAGTATGCCTCTACTTGACTAGCTCGTTAATCAAAGATGGTTATGTTTCCTAACCATGAACAAGGAGTTGTTATTTGATTAACGAGATCACATCATTAGGTGAATGATCTGATTGACATGACCCATTCCATTAGCTTAGCACCCGATCGTTTAGTATGTTGCTATTGCTTTCTTCATGACTTATACATGTTCCTATGACTATGAGATTATGCAACTCCCATTTGCCGGAGGAACACTTTGTGTGCTACCAAACGTCACAACATAAATGGGTGATTATAAAGGTGCTCTACAGGTGTCTCCAAAGGTACATGTTGGGTTGGCGTATTTCGAGATTAGGATTTGTCACTCCGATTGTCGGAGAGGTATCTCTGGGCCCTCTCGGTAATGCACATCACATAAACCTTGCAAGCATTGCAACTAATGAGTTAGTTGCGAGATGATGTATTACGAAACGAGTAAAGAGACTTGCCGGTAACGAGATTGAACTAGGTATTGAGATACCGACGATCGAATCTTGGGCAAGTAACATACCGATGACAAAGGGAACAACGTATGTTGTTATGCGGTCTGACCGATAAAGATCTTCGTAGAATATGTAGGAGCCAATATGAGCATCCAGGTTCCGCTATTGGTTATTGACCGGAGACGTGTCTCGGTCATGTCTACATTGTTCTCGAACCCGTAGGGTCCGCACGCTTAAGGTTTCGATGACAGTTATATTATGAGTTTATGAGTTTTGATGTACCGAAGTTAGTTCGGAGTCCCGGATGTGATCACGGACATGACGAAGAGTCTCGAAATGGTCGAGACATAAAGATTGATATATTGGACGGCTATATTCGGACACCGGAAGTGTTCCGGGTGATTTCGGAGAAAACCGGAGAGCCGGAGGGTTACCGGAACCCCCCCGGGAGAAGTAATGGGCCATATGGGCCTTAGTGGAGAGAGAGAGGGGCTGCCAGAGGTGGGCCGCGCGCCTCCTCCCCCCTGGTCCGAATTGGACTAGGAGAGGGGGGGCGGCGCCCCCCTTTCCCTCTCCCTCCCCACTTCTTTCCCCCTCCTAGTAGGAGTCCTACTCCTACTAGGAGGAGGACTCCTCCTGGCGCGCCTATAGGGGCCGGCCGGCCTCCTCCCCTTGCTCCTTTATATACGGGGGCAGGGGGCACCCCTAGACACACAAGTTGATCTTCGTGATCGTTCCTTAGCCGTGTGCGGTGCCCCCCTCCACCATATTCCACCTCGGTCATATTGTAGCGGTGCTTAGGCGAAGCCCTGTGACGGTAGAACATCAAGATCGTCACCACGCCGTCGTGCTGACGGAACTCCTCCCTGACGCTTTGCTGGATCGGAGCCCGGGGATCGTCATCGAGCTGAACGTGTGCTAGAACTCGGAGGTGCCGTAGTTTCAGTGCTTGATCAGTCGGGCCGTGGAGATGTACGACTACAGCAACCAAACGCTTCCGTTGTTGATCTACAAGGGTACGTAGATCACACTCTCCCCTCTCGTTGCTATGCATCACCATGATCTTGCGTGTGCGTAGGAAATTTTTTGAAATTACTACGTTCCCCAACATAGAGGCCATTGGAGACTGGGCCTAGGCGGCTGCAGGAAAACTTAGAGGAGGCCGGCCTGGGTCGGGTCAGAGAGGCCCAGTTGGGCTGGCTCTCCTCGCTCCATCTTATTTCTTTAGCAGAAAACAATTAAAGAGAAAGAAAAATAAAGAGGGGGTTAGGAGAAGAAGTTGGACACGCGGATAATTTTCCCGGACTCACGAAAATGCACTTGGTCCAAGAAAATTAGAAGTGGCATGATCGAAAGATATAAATTCGAACTCATTTGATTTAAAATCAAATGATTTGAATAAGAAGTGAGGGTAGGGAAGGCATGAAATTAAAATATAAGTGTGTAATGGTGCATTCCCATTAATGGAATATTTTATTATAGCTCCTTAATAATATTGGAGACTTTGAATATGTTGTAAAGAGAAATCACCATTGTGAATATCCCTTGATTTAAATGGATGAAAGATCCACACAATTTATTTACTTGAGTTTTAAAAAATTAAATGACATGATGGAATGATGACATGATGCAATGCAAAAATAAAAGAGCAAGCACAAATGAAACACACGGTGATCATGAAAATATGGAAGTCTTCTGGATCGTCGGTCTCGGGGCGTTACAACTTGTAACACCCTCGATGCGACTATATCTCCCACGTGTCGAGGCACGACTTAGAGGCATAATCGCATTGAAGGCATATGTCGCAAGTAAGGCAATCTTCACAACATCCCATGTAATATAAATAATAAAGGGGAGAGAACATAGTTGGCTTACACTCGCCATGTCAATCAAGTACATAATTAACATTACATCATCCAAACACTCATGCCCCGACTACGGCGCCAAAATAAAAGATAACCCAACATGCGACACGGTCCCGATCACCCCCAACTGGGCACCACTACTGATCATCGGGAAAGGAAACATAGTAATGTTGAGAGTCCTCGTCGTACTCCCACTTGAGCTCAAGCGCGTCTCCTGGAGCGGAATCATCAGGTCCTGCATCTGGTGTAATAGTAATCTGTGAGCCACAGGGACTCAGCAATCTCGCACCCTCGCGATCAAGACTATTTAAGCTTATAGGTAAGGCAAGGTAAATATATATGTGGAGCTGCAGCAAGCGACTAGCAAATACGGTGACTAACTTATTCACAAAAGAGAGCGAGAAGAGGAGGCAAAGCGCGAGCGAGAAACTAGAGAACCACCTGCGCAAACATTACTCCAACACCGTGTCCGCTTCCCGGACTCCGCCGAGAAGAGGCCATCACGGTAACACACTCAGTTGATTCATTTTAATTAAGTTAAGGTTCAAGTTATCTACAACCGGACATTAACAAATTCCCATCTGCCCATAACCGCGGGCACGGCTTTCGAAAGTTCAAATCCCTGCAGGGGAGTCCCAACTTATCCCATGACAAGCTCTCATGGTCAACGAAGGAATAGACCTCCTCCCAAGACATTCCGATCAGACTCGGTATCTCGGTTCTTCAAGACACTTCGACAGGTTAAAACAAGACCAGCAACGCCGCCCGAATGTGCCGACAAATCCCGATAGGAGCTGCACATATCTCGTTCTCAGGGCACACTCAGATGAGCCAGACGTTGGGTAGGCCAGCCCAGAGTTGCCCCTGGTAGCCCTGGACATCGCTCGGTGGGACCAACACTCAGAGGAGCACTGGCCCGGGGGGCTAAAATAAGATGACCCTCGGGCTCCGGAAACCCAAGGGAAAAAGAGGCTAGGTGGAAAATGGTAAAAGCAAGGTTGGGCATTGCTGGAAAAGCTTTAATCAAGGCGAACTATCAAGGGGTTCCCATTATAACCCAACCGCGTAAGGAACGCAAAATCCGGGAACATAACACCGATATGACGGAAACTAGGGCGGCAAGAGTGGAACAAAACACTAGGCGAGAGGTCGAGCCTTCCACCCTTCACCAATTATATAGATGCATTAAGATAACATAGCAATATAATGATATCCCAACAAGTAAATAAATGTTCCAACAAGGAACGGCCTCCAATCTTCACCTGCAACTAGCAACGCTATAAGAGGGGCTGAGCAAAGCGGTAACATAGGCAATCAACGGTTTGCTAGGGCAAGGTGGGTTAGAGGTTTGACATGGCAATTTGGGAGGCTTGAAAGCAAGTGGTAGGCATCGTAGCATTGGCATAGCAAAAGAGCGAGCAAACTAGCATAGCAAAGATAGTAGTGATTTCGAGGGTATGATCATCTTGCCTGCACAGTTGTCAGAGTTGACTGGATCCTCGAAAGCAAACTCAACGGGCTCCTCATTAGCGAACTCGTCTCCCGTCTCTACCCAAACAAGACAAACAAGAAACAAGGGCACAATCAACCACGTGCAAACTCAAACAACACAATGCAAAGATGATATGCTATGCGGGATGCGATGCGGGATGCAAAATGCAAGATATGACAGGAAATGCATGAACCCGGCCTCAACATGGAAATCCAAGTGTGCCACTGGAAAGATGAGACGAAATCTCTTGAAAACGATATAAAGAACGCCGGAATCGGAGTTACGGTTTGGAAATGGCAAGCGATTCAAATATGACATCAGTGTGCGATTTACAGTAAGTAGGCATCTAAATGCAATGAGATGAACCTGCTACAGCACCCAAACATGAAAAAAAAATACATGCCAGGGATGCACACAAGATGCTTAACAAAAGTCTAGCACTGAGCTACGGCCAATTCATCCACTAACATGTTCAAACAAGCATGGCAAAAATGCATATGGCAAACATATCTCAGACTTCGTGAAATTAACACTTGTCTGGAATTTTAGATCAGGTAGCACTCTTCGGATCAACAAAACCACATGCTACAGGACTTGAACATGGCAAAGTAAAGCATGGAATGGAGCTACTCAAAGAGCTTAACAAAAGTCCCTTAGTGACCTTGAGCCAAAAGGGATCAGAAAATACAATTGTAAGCATGTGAACATGGCAAAAACATAATCAGATCACAGAGTTGGTGAAAACTGGCACATGCTGAAATATAACTCAAGTAGGCATGTTTACGAGCTCGATGCACTCACTACGGTGCAAGTCATGGCAAGACAAGCATACACCCATCAAGAAGGCACAAAATGCAATCTAGACATGGCAAGAACAATAGCATAGCATGCACAGATCAACTACAACATCATCGGAAAAATTGCAAACAAGTTGACAATCTGCCCAGATTCACAAAGTAGCGAAAATAGAGCTCGATTGAGTCAAGCTAGGGTGCTCCATAATTGCAAACAAAGACATGGATGGATATAGCACTACAAGATTAAAAAAAACATCCTTACAGATCATCCTCAAAAGAGGCATGGATCACTAGGAATCAACATGAACATATGGCAACATGAGATAAACAGATCAAGGACTTAGTGGAATTGCTAAGTCCCTGAAAACAGAATTACTAAGTGCACCACTTTGCAAGCTTGCACTAGTCACCTCACACATCACAAAAATACATGGGTTGCACCTCTGGAAAGATGACAAAACCCTTAACAAAACACATGTAGAGCATCAGGGCATATCATGCACACATTAATCATGGCAAAAATGACAAAAACCTAAATGGGGTAGCAGATCTGACAATTAACTCAAGTAGCCCTCTTCTAACAGCATTTCGGGCATCAAGATGAACTCAAATGAAAATGACGCAATGGAATGAAATGATGTACTCTCTGAGTTGAACATTTTGATATGCTATATGCATGAATCGGAGCAATGGATGCAAAGTTACGGAGCTACGAACATGAGCACATGGATCTACAATTCTTGGGACTTAGAGGGGAAAAATCAACCCGCGAGAAAAAGTCAACTCGGGACACGGAAGCCAAGGCGGTGGCGCGGCTCGCCGGAGAAGTCGAGGACGGCGGCGGCCGGGGTTGGGGGCGCCGGATCCGGCTCTCCCGCGAGTCGGAGAGGCGGCGGGGTGGCGTGGCGACGACGAAGGAGGTGCGGCGGCGAGGCACGGCGGGGTTCGTCGGCGGCGGGGCCAGCTTGCTCCGGCAGCGGCGGCGCGGAGGAGGAGGCGGCGCACTCGGGCGGCGGGGAGGCGGCCTGGCTCGGCGGCGGCAGCGGATGGCGGCTCGGGCCGCGGGGGCCGGTTGCGGGCCGGGCGGGCCACGGGCGGAGACGATGGCGGCTTGCCACGTGGCGAGCGCGGGGTGGCTGGCGGCGGCGGAGCAGACGCGTCCGGCCCGGACGGACGTGTCCGGCCGGCGCGGAGAGGAAAATTAGGGTTTCGGGGAAGAGGGAGATCCGGATTCGGAGGGGTTCTATTTATAGACATAGAGGGAGCTAGGAGAGTCCAAATGAGGTGCGGTTTTCGGCCACGCGATCGTGATCGAACGCTCTAGATGATGGAGCAGGTTTAGGTGGGTTTAGGGCCAAATTGGAGGGGTGTTGGGCTGCAACACACACGAGGCCTTCTCGGTCCCTCAATTAACCGTTGGAGTATCAAACGAAGTCCAAATGATACGAAACTTGACAGGCAGTCTACCGGTAGTAAACCAAGGCCGCTTGGCAAGTCTCGGTCCAATCCGGAAATGTTTAATCCCCACACACGAAAGAAAGGTAGAAATGACCACCGGAGGAGAACGAAGCGCCGGAATGCAAAACGGACAACGGGGAAAAAGCTCGAATGCATGAGACGAACACGTATGCAAATGCAATGCACATGATGACATGATATGAGATGCATGACAACGACAACAACACACGGAGACAAAAACCCGACCCGAGAATATACAATAACTTAAAGCCGGAAACGGCAAGAGTTGGAGTACAAATTGGGAAAGTTACATCCGGGGTGTTACAAATAGTCCGGACGACATAACACCGGACAGACACCCGGAGCAGCCGAATGCCCGTCAAAGGCTTGTTGCCACCGCGAGGAGTCTGAAAAAGCAGAAGCGAAGGCTCAAGGCTGCGCAGGACACACTCCAAATCAGATGGAGTAAAGTACTCAACACAGCAGCGAAGTACAGCGGCAATCGCCCCACCAAGAGCTACCCAAAGCGGAAGTTGCTACCTGAATTCGATGAGGAGGCCGTAGACCCCCCACAACCAAAAATTAAAACAACCATCTGGCCGGATAGATGACCTCACAGCCAACATAAAGCGGCAAGCAACACCGCACATAAGCCAATACGCGGTCTACACGAGGACTCGCATCAAAAGGACGGCGAAACTAGATCCATCTATGGACCACACAAGCGCGCTCCAGCATACGATGCAACACAACAAACATCCGAACAACGCGGTACACCCAGATACAGGGGTGCTGCAAACCCCGTATGTTTCACCGATGAGGTGCTGGACCATGAATTTCCAGAGGGATTCAAACCTGTAAACATAGAGGCATACGACGGAACAACAGACCCTGGGGTCTGGATTGAGGACTATATCCTCCATATCCATATGGCTTGGGGAGATGATCTCGACGCCATAAAGTATTTACCCCTTAAACTCAAAGGGCCAGCTCAGCACTGGCTTAAAAGCCTCCCCGAAAACTCCATTGGAAGCTGGGAAGAGCTCGAAGACGCTTTTCGGGCAAATTTTCAAGGGACTGATGTCCGACCTCCGGACGCGGACGATTTGAGTCATATAACTCAACAGCCCGGAGAGTCAGCCCGAAAACTTTGGAACAGGTTTCTTACTAAAAAGAACCAAATTTTCGACTGTCCGGACGCCGAAGCCTTGGCAGCTTTTAAGCAT
Organism: Triticum urartu; assembly: GCF_003073215.2. Lineage (NCBI taxonomy): Eukaryota > Viridiplantae > Streptophyta > Magnoliopsida > Poales > Poaceae > Triticum > Triticum urartu. The sequence goes on from NC_053023.1 coordinate 363,506,392, forward strand.
AGCATCCGTGACGAATGGCTTGCCAGACACCTCGGCCAAGAAAAGCCGAGAACAATGGCAGCATTAACAAGCCTCATGACCCGCTTTTGCGCGGGTGAGGACAGCTGGCTAGCCAGATGCAGCACCAGCGACCCCAGTACATCTGAAGTTAGAGATGGAAACGGGAAATCACGGCGCAACAGCAATAACAAACACCGGAATAAAGAAGACATCACGAAGAGCACGGCAGTAAACGCCGGATTCAAAAGCTCTCGGCCAGGTCAGCAAAAGCCGCCCTTTAAAGGCGCCAGAGATGAACTGTCCAGCTTAAACAAAATTCTGGACAAAATATGTCAGATCCATAGCACCCCCGGTAAACCCGCTAATCATACCCACAGAGAATGTTGGGTCTTCAAGCAGTCCGGCAAGCTCAACGCCGTACACAAGGGGGAAGATACACCAAGCGAAGACGAGGATGAGCCTCTCAAGCAAGACACTGGGGAACAAAAGAAATTTCCACCAGAAGTCAAAACAGTAAACGTGTTACATATGATCAAGGGGAGAAACAAAATGGCACTCCCAGAAAATTATGCCCTAGGGCCTATCATCGCGGAGTCCTGCCACTGGTCGTCTCAACCGATCACTTTCGACCATCGTGATTACTTAGCAAGTATCCGGCGTGCAGGATGGGCTGCCCTGGTATTAGACCCAATAATTGACGGGTACCACTTCACACGAGTCCAGATGGACGGTGGCAGCAGTCTAAACATGATATACCAGAACACAATCTGCGAAATGGGGATAGACCCAACAAAAATTTGCCAAAGCAATACTACCTTTACAAGAGTAACGCCAGGCCCAGGGGCTCATTGCACGGGCTCCCTGCTACTAAAGGTTATATTCGGCTTCCCTGATAACTTCCGTAGCGAACATTTAACCTTCCACATCGCTCCGTTCCAAAGTGGCTATCAAGCACTACTCAGACGCGAAGCTTTCGTTCGCTTTAATGCAATACCGCACTACGCTTCCCTCACACTCAAGATGCCCGGCCAATGTGGCATCATTACAGTGAACGGAAGTATTAAGCGATCTTTGCGCGCCGAAGAGAGTGCGGCTGCCTTGGCAGCCGCACAATAAAAATGGCCCGACCAACTAAAGCATTTATCAGGTCGTCAAGACCTCGGACACGGTTAGACGAGTCCAGCGCAGCTATATATAATGCATACCAGATCAATGGTCACACCCCTATTACACATACAAGGGGCTCAACGCGCGCAGACAAGTGGCAATTTTTACTCATCTTGAATTATACATGGTTTCTTTAAAAACTATCTTTTTGCACGACAACTTTTTCACCTAAGTTCCTCTCTTTTACAGATGATCATTGTGCTACACCCGTCCAGGATACAGCACAACAGAGACACAGGCGCAGACGTGCAGCAGGGACCCGCCCCAAGGATTTTTTTAGATTAAGACCCTGCGTAAACCTTTTTTACTGTCTCTTGTTGATACACATCCACCGAATTCTCAGCACAATTGAGAAGGATGCTGATGTCTTGGCATGTGGCCACGTCAGAATAATGCACGTACCTGGACACAAGGGGCTTCTTACAAAGGGCAGTATTTAGGCCCGGTTTATACCATAAAGACCGAATACCTTAGGGAGTGTTCAGCGTCGCGAGTTTGGCCTTATATGCATCAGCTCCGAATCGTTGTCTTTGGTCAAATGTGGGGTTTACCCGGCTCCTGTGTTTTGGTGCCTTACGTTCCGCTTTATCGGCTAAGGCAGCACTAGGAGAACTACTGCGATTGTGCCCTGGTTCATCCGGACGAGCACCTCAGTAGAGAAAGCCGAAAACTGACTGTCATAATATAGCGTGAGACTGGTCAACCACTCGATGACCTATAGAGATGTTAGAATTCCTCCACCTTAATGAAGGGCCGTTTCCCGGCCAGGCATGTACGCACCCTGAGATCGGAGAGTGCAGAGCCACCAGGGGCTATCTAGTAGCCCCACTGTCAAACTCCTATGGCTAAGTGAAAGTGTTAAAGCATTATAGTCCGGTTGCCTCGTTCGCTGCGCTATCACCTCCTTAATAGGACCAAGACGTTGGGTAAAGTGTGAACAGTGTTTTTTGTGAGCACCTCCGCATTATATGCGTGGGGGCTGAAGCCGACGACTGCAATCTTTCAGGTTATACACATGTATACATAAACGGCCGCACAGGAGGCATCATATTACTTTCGGGCAAAAGTATAAACACAGCCTTAAAAATTTCATAAAAATATTGTGTTTACAATGGGAATATATGTCACTCAAACATAATATTCTTCAAGCACTGGGCCTCTATCAAGTGAGCACCCTTGAGAACCTCCTCGAAAGAGTGCTCGGCAGCCACTCAGCCTATGGCCGAACCCTGCGCCGCAACAGTGGTAGCATCCATCTCCGCCCAGTATGCTTTAACACGGGCAAGGGCCATCCGCGAGCCTTCTATGCACGCCGACCTCTTCAACGCGTCAATGCATGGCACCGCACCAAGGACCTGCTGCACTAAGCTAAAATAGCTATTCGGCTTTGGCTTTTCCGGCCATAGCTGATCCACGACGGACCCCATGGCAAGTCCGGACAACCTGTTTAGTTCGGTTCATTCGGCTAGCTGATCAGTCAAAGGAAGCGGACGCTCTGGAACGTTGAATTGCAACCAGAACAGCCTGTCCACCCCATGATCTGCTTGACCTTGGAAGTATTTGGCCGCATCGGCAGCGCTCGCCGCCAAGTCCATATATGCATCTGCCGAACTCCATAGCCGATCCAGAGGGGCATACCGTGGATCTCCGAACTTCCTCCGTAGCATGAAGGGATTCCCAGCAACAATATCCACGGCTCCCCGCATCTCCTCCTTCTTCGCTCTCATCGCAAAGCGGGTGTCTTTATCTGCCATCGTGGCCTTCTCAAGGTCCGCTGCCTTCGCCTAGTTTTCTTCTTCAAGGACCTAGCAACGGTCGGCAGTGTCTTTTAATTCTACGGCCATCTTGGCCATCTTCTCTTGGCTCTCGCAATGTGCGGCCTTCTCAGCTTTTAACTCTTCGGCCGCCTTCAAAGCAGCCGCATTACTAATCCTCGCTTGTTCCTTGGCTCGGGCAAGTTCTTCCCGCAAGGCTTCCACGGTGGCAGCTCCATCTGTAGTCACAACATATTAAAGATACTTGCATCATGCTGCTCTTACTATGTGGCGTTCACCAGATAATAACACTTACCATGTGCCTCGTCAAGCCTCTTGTTAACAAGCTCGATGTCGACGTCCGCCGCATCCAGTTGCCGTTTTAATTCGGCAAATTCACTAGTCCGGCTAGCCATCGGAGTTCCCACCGCCTGCACATAAAGGCAGTCTGGTTATTGCCTAGGACTATGATCCTCTATTCGCCGCCGTTCTCGTCGACAACCAGAGTCTCAGGGGCTACTATCTACATAGGGCACACCTAACATGTGCAGTACTACCACGTACCTCAAAGCCTGTCAGTAGACTCATAAAGGCTTCATGTAATCCGCGTTCGGCGGACGAAATTCTCTCCATCACCGTACCCATCAGCGTATGGTGTTCTTCTGAGATGGCCGCTCGCCCCACCAACTCCCTCAGAACGTCCGACCGCTTACCAGACGATGCCGGACTCTTTTGTCTGCTCTCTTCGGGAGCCGGACGCTGGGGACTTCGGCGGTCTATGGGATTATCTTCCGGCCTCACCAGATCCGGAGAGGCCCTCCGTGACGACACTTCGGGGTCGCCTGCTTCTTGAGCGGAGGAGTCTGGGGGAGGCATTTCGCTCTCCATCATCTCTGGAAGAAGATCCCTCGAAGACGAGCTCAGCTGAGAGGGGCTAAGGCCCGAACTACAAGATATATGCAGTGGTTATTTTCTCAAAGAAAAGATAGCATACCTTTACTATTAAAGTATTTTGGATCACTTATGACTCATTGGAGGGCTGATCCCCCCGCGGACTTTGTGCGGCAAAAGCACCCCACGAGGTAGGACCCTCTGTGGAAGACTTCTTCTCCCGTTTGGAGGCCTCGGCTTCCGGATCTTTGGAAGCAGTCCTTTTCCTCCCCCGGTCACCCTCCTTCATGGAGGCACTCATTACCTCAGTTGGAACTAGCAACGATGGGGGCCCGCGTCCGCCCGTATTATCCCCCCCCCCCCTGTATCTTCCTTCGAAGGTTCCGGGAAAGGTGCGAGCTCGAGCATCTTTTCTAACACCGGATTTTCCAAACCTTCAGGGAGGGGGGGCCAAACACCGAATCATCTTCGCCTTTGATAGCCATTCCTGGTCAAAGAACGAACTCTCAAGAATAACTTCGTGATGAATAAAAGACAGTGTGTTCGGCTAGAGGATTTCTTACTTGTTCGGCGGCGCGGTTACTGCTCAGGCCCACGTCCTCGGTAGTATACGGACACTCTATTTGAGGTCCGAAGAATAACTTGTACATCTCCTCGTGCGTCAGGCCGATGAAACTTTGAATGTCACGCGGTCCTTCTGGGTTGAACTCCCACAAGAGAAGGGGCCGTCGTTTGCAAGGCTGGACTTGATGAACCAGCATAACTTGTATTAACGCAACCAAATTAAAATCTCCCTCGAAGAGATCTCGAATGCGGCATTGCAGTATAGGCACGTCCTTGTCTGGACCCCAGCTCAGACCTCTGCTAATCCATGACATCAGTTATGGTGGGGGCCTGAGCGAAAAGCGGGGGCAGCCGCCCACTTGGCACTTCTGGGAGCTGTGACGTTAAACCACTCTCGCTGCCATAATTCGGACACCTCTGGAAAGGAACCATTCGGCCAGGGAGCTCCTGCCATCTTGCCTATTGATGCACCTTCGCACGCTGCATGTTGCCCCTCGATCACCTTCGGCTTCACTTCAAAGGTGTTGAGCCACAAGCCGAAGTGGGGGGTAATGCGGAGGAAGGCCTCACACACGACGATAAATGTCGAGATGTGGAGAAAGGAGTCCGGAGCTAGATCATGGAAATCTAGCCCGTAATAGAACATCAAACCCCGGATGAAGGGATCCAGAGTGAGGCCTAGACCTCGGAGGAAGTGGGAGACGAACACGACATTCTCGTTGGGTTCAGGAGTAGGGACGATCTGCCCTCGAGCAGGCAGCCGATGTGAAACCTTGGCGGTCAGGTATCTGGCCTCCCTCAACTTCTTAATGTCCTCTTCCGTGATGGAGGAGGGCATCCATTGGCCTTGAAGGCTGGATCCGGACATGACTGAGGATCCGGAGCACCTGACCTGGGCTTTGGGTGTTAGAACTCGAGGCGAGGGAAGGGTTCGATTGAGCACGAGAGGGAAAAAGCGAAAACCTCGTCCCTTTATAAAGAGGGTGAATATCAAGCGTCCTCTCCGTAGCCGTTTAGTACATGCCTATAATCTAGGAGTCCTAGACACGGTTGGGTTACCCACGCCCGTATTGATGAGAAACCCGTAATAAGGGGGCACGATCTCTGCTTTGACAAGACGTGTCGAAAAACTGCCTCGCGTTATGGGCGGGGCTGGTTAAAAGAAACGGTTCGAATAATCACCGGGCCATGACGTAACGTCGTGCTGCCAAGACGAGCCAGCAAATTAGATCTGCAAAAATATTATTCTCTCTACGGTGGAATGTGGAACTTATTTTGCAGGGTCGGACAATATCCTCGTATTCAAATTCTTCTGTGATGTATCCGGAGAAGGAACCCGCCTTGCAATGCCGAAGACAATACTGCGCACCGGACTCATCGTCATTGAAGCCTGGTTCAGGGGCTACTGAGGGAGTCCTGGATTAGGGGGTCTTCGGACAGCCGGACTATCTCCATTGGCCGGACTGTTAGACTATGAGGATACAAGATTAAAGACTTCGTCTCGTGTCCGCATGGGACTCTACTTGGCGTGGAAGGCAAGCTAGACAATATGGATATGGCTATCTCCTCCTTTGTAACCGACCTTGTGTAACCCTAACCCTCTCTGGTGTCTATATAAACCGAACGGTTTTAGTCTGTAGGACAACAACCATAACATACAATCATACCATAGGCTAGCTTCTAGGGTTTAGCCTCTCTGATCTCGTGGTAGATCTACTCTTGTACTACCCATATCATCAATATTAATCAAGCAGGACGTAGGATTTTACCTCCATCAAGAGGGCCCGAACCTGGGTAAAACATCGTGTTCCCTGCCTCCTGTTACCATCCGGCCTAGACGCACAGTTCGGGACCCCCTACCCGAGATCCGCCGGTTTTGACACTGACAACCGGCTTTATAATGCCCTTCTACATGTCAAGGGAAGGATAACTCAAGAATTTCAGCACAAAATGTTCTTCATAAGCATTGCCTGTACTCTACATTTTGTAGAGAGTAATTATAGATAGGATAATACTGGAAGGGATAGAGGATAATGAAGATAAGATGCAAATTAATGCTACATAATCAACTACCAATCCCTGGAAGTACAAGCGTTACAGGACAAAATGTATTGACAAGAGCAATGGGCTACACTTCTGCACTGGCATTGTCTGTGTATTCTACTTGTTGATAAGATTAAATATAGATCTGATCTTTTTTAGTAAATGGTGGGCGAGGGAGATAAGATGCAGAATGCTACAAAATGAACCAATCCCTCTTCGCATAATACAAGAGTGTTTTGAACACTGGTGTACTGTACAAAACGTTCTTATATTATGGGACAGGCTGTTAATGTAAGTACAGTGATAGACCACGCTCAGTCCTTACAAGAGGACTGCAGAGCTAAACCTCTTCAAAAGCATTGGGTTGATTCTAAATCTATGTAAGAGTCCATACGGATCTTATAATGTCCACCAAATGGATGATTACGAGGCTAACATGTGCAGTGATGCTACATAATCAAACAGCTATGAAAGTAAGTATGGTCATACAGGGCAAGAGGTACTCACAAGAGCAATGTAGTGTGCAGTATAGTTGCAAGATTCTGTGGTCCCTTGAGAACGAATTTTCTTCTGCTAACAGTTTTCGTACAAGTGAGACATTAAGGAAAATGCAGAAATGTAGTTCAAATTGTGATGTGATATCATAGATAGTACCTTACGCTGTAGCCAAGACCAATGTGTAACAAGATTATTCCAGTCACCGTCGGATAAATGTAGCACCGGAGACTTTACAGAAATTTCGTTCGGAGGCTTGCCATCGAAGTGCGCTTGCCTCAGGTAGGAACGATACTTCATCAACGAGTGCTTGAAAAGCGCAACCAACCCTTGCTTGTCATCACAATCCAGTTTGCTCCTCACCTATTTAAAAGAATGAAATCTTGTGTCTTCTGTCAGCAAAAACATATGCAGTAATGACCATGAATAACATTAGTACATTACTTACGCGTAAGTTGCGGAGGAAGACTGGAAATTATTCTGTGTCTACGGTATAATCTTTCTATGAAGGAAAGATGCGCACAAAGTTCTTGACAACTACATAAGCTTCGTCTTCTAAACTGGGAAGAAATGGAACAGGGGTCCTATTTGCTGCAATTCAGGCTCTCTCTGGTTCGAAAAGGGATTTGGCAGCTAGATTTGGTGTACTCTTTGCTGGAATGGGGGTTTTGCGTCATACAGCTGGTGCTATGTCAACTGGCATAATCATACTGTTTGCTGCAGTTGGGGTCTGCTAAGTTGGGGCATCAGAAATGACCAGTGTAGTAGGGCTAGAGTCTGCTAGAGTTGGGGTATTTTGTGGGTCAGGTGATATTGCAACTACACCTAATGGGCTATTTGATTTATCAGGTGCCACTACCTTTTCCAAATACTTTGCTTGTGCTCCTCCACGATCAGCAATCGCCCTCTTCCTTTTGAACGTCTGATACACAAGAACAACATTTGAATGGATAAATATGGTATGATGACAGATGGAATTTGTACTGAAAATGGATAGGCAGGGCGTATTCACATACACGATGTGTAAACTAAGGCTAATGGCAGTTCAACAAAGTAGAAGCAATGCAAAGCATCAGTTGCAAGATATGTGTGAGCAATGTATCCTTGGAAAGTTAGAGCAAGTACCTTGATGGGTGAAAAAGATAGGGCATCTTCCTCTGACTCCTCCACTAGGGAGCTACATTGACTTAGGTCTCCCTCTAGCTCAGAATCACTGTTAGGATCATATTCTGAGCATGAATCTGTAGGTGGAGAGCGTTTGCATTGCATTGCATCCAGACTTGATTTCAGTCCCTTAATGCCAAGTTTGACAGCCATGGCATTGTTCTACTTTATTCTTTTCATGCGCGCAAGCTCATAATCATTATGATGCTGTTCAGAATCTGAGATTCGTGACAACATAAAAAGTAGTCAGATTATCTATGGAATGCATTGCGGATTCAACTCGGAGAGTGTCTCCCTATAAACCCCTGCATATGCAAAGTTCACCTCCCCAACCGTGCTGACCAGACCACACATAGAAATACAAAACCCTTATGTCTCTATAACAGGCAGACACACATTTCAAAACTGAAGTAGGAACATTAGAATCATATGAAATTCGTATTTGAACAAATAAACTAAGCAATTATGAGTGGCGTAATGTTTAGCTTCAAGGGTGGAGTGTTGGTAGTGCGACACAAAGCAACTAGGCAGATTGTATTCCATGTAAAAGATCGAAACCTATGTAAAAGCTGGAAATGAAACTTTGTTTCTATACAATGCAGTGTCCGTTACCCACACATGATGGAAGAGATCACATAGAGAAATACTATTCACTCATGTCTACGGTTCCAGTATTTAGAAACAGGGTGGTCCACCCTAAAAGAATATTGACAACAAATATGACAAGGCAAGCATAGATGTAGTGAATCAATCATTTACGTGTGAGCTTACTAGGACAAGTATGCAGAATTGTAACTGCAATAAGAGACCGTCCAAAATTTCAATGAAGAAGTTTGTCTAGCACTTATTGTTTACAACTAATCGACGTGAATAATTGGATATTATATCGAATGAGTAAGAAAGACAAGTAAAATTGTCAACAAACCTGGCTTAGAGTAGTAATCCGGGTCAATGTCACTACAACCAACAATCCAAAATGACTAGTTTCTGTTCCGAGGGCCGAAATTTTGAAAACCCTGTGAACTTTAGAGGTACTAAATATTACCGAAATACATCAGAACCATTAAGTGTAGGTGGCACTGACCACACAACAAACCCTAATGACAGTCCTGCCTAATGAGTAATGAATCAATTAGAAAATGGGTGATGAGGAGTGGCTGCTGAGTGTTGAGGACATATCTCAGGATAAATCGGGTTGGCTTGGTGGGTGCTGCGCGCCTGAGCCCTGAATGGACTGGGAAGGTAGGCACGGAGGCGCGCCCGGGCAGCGGTGATGCTGTTGGGCGAGCGGCTCCTGGCCTCCTGTTAGTCCGACGTCTCCTCCTAGAGTCATGTCGTCCGAGGACGGCAAGTCGCCAGCGAGGCAGGCGGCTGGGGACGAGTAGAGATCGGAAGCGCGCAGCAGACCAGAGGGGAATCGGGGCCTGGGACGGTCCAAAATCCCAGGGTGGGCCGGCCCACCATGGGCACCCTGTAGAGATACACACCCGAGCGGTGAACATGCATTTTCGAAACTAATTTAGGAACATTTAGCTGACCAATTAAACAACTCTGTTTTAATAATATCAGATTCGTATTTGAACAACTAAGCTTGTTTAGCTTGATGGGTGGAGCAGTGTTATTATGACACGAAGCACGTATTCTGATCGTATAGTGATCATAAAAGGGGGAAACTCTAAGCATATTTTTTTAGCAAAAGAGGGTTTCCCCTCCGATTTCTATTAAAGAAACCACCACGAAACCAACATGATCAATTAAACCCTAAGCATGATGAATTAAATCGTATTATGGCTGTGCCATGGCAGATTTGAAGCTGCAAAACCGAAGAAATGATATTTAGCATCCATTGTTTGCTTCAAACTAAGAACTAAATTCTAAGAGCTAGAAAGAAAGTAGAGTAACCAAGTTAAGATCTATTTTCTGGTTGAGATCAAAAAGTTGAGGAGATATGAAGTACCACCTCTCTTGCGGCGCCGTGTAGGCATCGGGGGTGCGATGGCTGTCGGTGGCGTTGAAGTAGATCTGCGATGGTAGACGGGTGCATCGGGGGATAAGTCCCATTGCGGTGGAAGAGAAGGTCGTGTGAGCGGCCCCGGCAAAGAGGACGACGGCGCCGATGAAGCGAGAGGACGCGATGCAAGGCTATTGGTCCGTCGCCGTGGATGAGAAACGTCCATCTCTAGCAGTGGACGACGCGGTCTTGGTAGGTGCTCCGGCATGGTGGAGGATGGTGGCGATGAATATGGTGGAGGACGGCGGCGATGGATGGGGTGGCAGACGGAGGCTGGTGTGGGGATGGGGTGTTCTAGCGCGGACGCTGTATGAATGGGAAAATGGAGGGAGAGGTACGGGGAACCATGTTTTTGGGACGCGGTTGTCTGAAAATAGGGGAAAGTTACGAACTTAGCCCCTGTTTAAAATTGGGACGTCTCATCGGTTGGGGATAGGACGGTAATCTCGCATCTCGCCAATATTTGCCTAGAGCGATTTCTGGCGAGGATAGGGTGGTTGGCGCCCATGGTGTATGAACGGGGCTGACAGGTCGGGCGGTTGTGTCACGTCTGAGTGAAGTTACAAACCTCCCCCTATTGAAAATATTTGCCTACATCGATTTTGGCCGAGTCGAGTTTGTTTTGCCGCCCACCGTGTATGAATGGGGAATGGAGGGAGAAACAGAGGTCTTCCGGACGAGCTTGAATCAAATGAGTTTTGTCTCCCATGTTTGACGCCCACCGTGTCGGAATGGGCTCAGAGGCAGTCCTGTCATGTCTAATTGAAGTTACTAACCTACCCCTATTTAGAGCAGTAGAAATCGGGCCGATGGATTGTTTGTGTAATGGGTAGACAGTAATTTCCATCTCCCAAACACTTGGCTTCGGGCAGCCGACATGGGAGTGGACATTTTACTGCTTCTTTCGAATTTTGGGACAATAAGCATCCACATTTACCCTGGCAACTAAATTCAAATCCATTTTGTATTCCTATATGAATCTTTATAAATCATTCTATGTGTTTTTATATATCTTCAAAAGGATGACAAAGATGTATTCCACTATCATATATGAATACGGTTTACAAATGTCGATACTCAAATTCAGAAACTAGAATCCAGTTTAAGGTGAATTCGAATATTTGGAACACTTCATGTCCAACTCAAATGTCACACGCAGCATAATGCGTACTCCCATTTAGATATGTACACAAGCGATGTATCAAGATTCAAATACCGAGTCAATCAACCAAGAATGTACAGAACTAACAAACATATAAACACTTATAGAGTATATGGATCAATAATATCAAGTAACATTCATAAGCCAGACCGTTGTACTTTTTTTGGCTACAACAGCATCCTTTTTTTAGCCAACATCTTGGCCCTTTTCGATGTGTGCCACTTATGGTCCGTCTATACTACTACTATTGCTGAATGCACATTCAACCCGATTGGCATATTTGTAGGTCTGGCACAACAATCCAAATGAAATGTCTCCGAGTCTTATCAATTAATACAGACTTGTGCTCAAATAAAATTACAAACCAAAAAAACAATTATTACATGATCTCTAAAACAAATGGTTTGATTGATTACATGAAGAGACAACACAAAGGTTATTCAACTATGGAAAGAACATATCACCTATGATTTACCAAGTAGGAATTTAATTTCCTTTTTTCCTTCAGGACCTTAACAATCTGGCCAGTCTCAGCTTGCCTCGTTTTGAAATCCACCAAATATTTAATGGTTGTCTTGAGTACTGCTTGTGATTGTGCTGTTTGCTTCCTCAACATGTCAACTTCATATCTAAATGCAGAAGCAGAATCTCTTTCTACCACTAGTTTAGCCTCTAGAACATCAGCAGTTGGCAATTCATAATGCACGATTGGGCCGGTGCCACTGTTGTGGGATGATGCAATGTCCATGGGGACCTCGCTCTTTGATCTTGGGCTAACCTATTTTGCCATTAAAGTTACGATTGGATTCAGAAAAGTTGAAGTTAGAAAAACATCTCAACTGGGAGTTATAACAGCAAACTAGTTAAACAAACAAGGAATTAAAGAGTTTCAATTGGATGCTGAAAAGTAGTTATTAACATCATTGTTACCCACTCTTGCAGAAGCAAAGCAGTTAAACAAACAAGTAGATATTTAAGTTAAGGCAAATAGGTAATTCTTAACTGTAAGTATCAAACACATAGATAGGCGCAGTCTACAATATGATTAACAGGCTGTGCCATTATGTAATCAGTAGCAAACTAAATTAAACCAAGCAACGTAATTGAACAATTTTGCAATAAGTGGCTAACTAAAATTCCGAGAAGCAGGTAACTGAACTTACGCTAGTTCTTTGTACAGGCACACTGCAACTTCTTTTTCGCTTACAAGGTTATACGAAGGAGTCCATGTCATCAATTGCTTGGATACACATCCCAATACTTCTTTCTTCCCACACTGCATGCGTAAGTCGAATCGTTAATCTGGTAACATGGTGTGTCCTTGTTATGTTATATGAGGACGTGTAGTCAGACTAGTTGTAGCCAAACACATCACACTGGATTTTACTGTATATTTCATGCGATTACTTTTGGCATATCGAGATCTAAGCAATCTACAATAGGATGAAAAGACTGGCATCCTTCACATTATTGGCGAACTCAGTTCATAGAAACAAGCAATTCAACCATTCTATGGGTAAATCAAAAGCGCCACTAGAATATTTTTCACTATCCAACCATACATGCAAAAAGGGGCGACGCCACCATAGGGGCTAGTATGGGCAGCCGCCTCAGGTGGCTGGAAAGTGTGCACCTAGTTTGAGTCGTCCGGGTTGGCCCATGCTAGTTTTGTTCATCCCAACGCACGAGCAGGCAATGTAAAAAATGAAGAAAAATGTTTCAATTTGGATGGTCATAAGTGCAAGGCAGGCCCTATAGCAGGCTTGCGGCCCAAACGAGCGCCTCCCATATCGATCGACAGCAGGAAAAATCCCAATTCATTCGCTCCAGCCTCTAGTCTGGTTCACTCCTAACCTAGCCGCCGCTGGACAGACCGACATAGCACTTCTTCGCGCCCTCATTGGAGGGCGGTCGCCGGGCTTCAAGCGAACGGAAGGACGAGAAGATGAAGTTCCAACCCTGGGTGTAGCCTGCGTGGGAGGCAGCGGCGGCAGCACGGGCATGGCATCGAGCTTGCGCAAACGGACAGTTGCAGCTTGCAAGAGTAGCATGTGCAACGTGCAGGTACATCACATCCCTGATTATATCTAATTCAACTCTTCAATTTCTGGCCAATAGTTAAACCTGAGGGTGTTGTAAAACTGCTTGTATGTAGGGAATCTTTGAGAAAATGAAACCAATTTCTACTTATTTTATAACTCCCCCAATCAATACTGAACTGACTGAATTTGATGTATCTAATCAAGTTTCCGGTGCAAACATACAAGCTCATGTTGTTCTTGAGCCTGAAGTGTCTAATGAACAGACTGCAAATGAAGGATTTGATGCAAACATTTTACATGCTCCTAGTGATGAACATATAGTGTCTAAGGAGGGATCTAATGCAAGCATTTTGCAAGCTCATTGAAGGATTTAGTGTCTAATGATGATTTACTATGTTGAGAGAGACAGAGATTTGCAGGCATTGATGACAAGCAAATTATAGTGCATTTTCATAGCTTGAGGAAACGTCGAGGCCATCTACCAGAAAGTCCCCGTATCATGACAACATAGCATAAATACTTTTCTAATCTGTTGTTTGAAACTATTGGCATACTTGTGCGGGATAGATATATTGATATGCAGTTTGCGCACTGGTTATACGTGCAATTACACTTCGACATTTTCAGCCAGAGAACGAATAATTCAAGCAGGTACAGACCGTGTTTGTAGTCCTTGTACACCATGTTGCATTTTGTGTTTTTTGGTGCTTGCATCATTTAGTGTTTATAATCTGAACTACTTTGGTTTTCAAAGTGCATGTAGCTTCACATTTCTCAAGTTATGTTGATTTCCGGAGTGCAAGTGCCTTCATATTTTTTAAGTTAAATGTTCACCCCTGGTAACTTGAATTCGCCCTATAGTGAGTCGTATTACAATTCACTGGCCGTCGTTTTACAACGTCGTGACTGGGAAAACCCTGGCGTTACCCAACTTAATCGCCTTGCAGCACATCCCCCTTTGAATGTTCCATGTACAAGTCCATGTTACCACTTGCTTGGATGTGCAGGCCTTGTTCCCCTCGCATCCCCCTCTGCATTTTTGACACGGAGAATGGTTGATCAAATAAGAGGAATCGACCTTGATGTTGTACCAGAGGATAGATACTTACAAGGTTATACTGGTGTGCAGGATGTGTACCAGATCCCGTAGCGCCGTCATGCTTCGCTAAAAAATGGATTTGCTTGTTTCAGATGATATCTCTAGAAGAAATAAGAGTTAAAGTCAGATTTGCATAGGCGTGTAAGCTAAGAGAGCAGTGAAAGGATATCCAAACATCGTCGGAACAGTGCACAAGGGAGTGATGTGTGGATACCTAGTTTGGGCCGGCGTTTGGGCATCCTCGCCTAGCTAGAGTGTGGGTCACTTCAGAGTCATTGAGGGTGATGCGCTGGCGTTGGCTGGCCGCGCACGGATGCGGATCTTGAGTGGCAGCGGAGCGCTATGATGCGGTGGACGAGACCGTTGGTGAAGCCCCAGCGGCCTCGGGGGGCGGAGGTGTGATGATCTGCTCAGTGAAGTAGCCCCGGTGAGCTGCGAGACGGCGTTGGTGAAGCGCACCTGATGCGGTGGAACTCGGTGTCTGTGAGGCACGTCGGTTGCAGCGGCCGACGTTGTCGGTGGACCACCCGGTGCGGTGGACGAGGGCGTAGATGAGGTAGCTCCGGTGCGGTGGTGAAGCGTGACCGTCGTCTTCGTCATCGTCGTCCGGCACAGAGGTGAGGAACAGTGGGGAAAGACACGAGACGAGGGGCGATTCGAGGGTTGGCGGCGAATTAGGGATTTGAGCAATCTGGGGGCGAAAGGGGACGGTGGAGAAGAGAGATTTTGCAGGGCTGGAATTGGGGCCGCCAGATATTTCAGTCCGAAACATGGAAGCGTGAACTTATATTATCGTATTCCTTTTTTTCGGGGGGAGGGGGTGGGTGGCTGGGTGCTACGCGTCCGTCTGACACACGCGACCACCCCGTCAGGACTATGCTTCGGTGCCTTAAGGCACCTGCCTTTGTGTCCATGACATGTGGGCCCAACAGGTGGCTGGCCCACATGTCAGTGACCCCAAAGGCAGTTGCCTTTAAGGCACCGAAGCAGCGTCCACCCCGACACGACCCTGGTCTGCCTGGTGCACCTACATTTGAGAATGCAAACGAATCTTCTTTCATTTGCAAACGAATCTGTATGTATTACCATGCCCGTGTTTTCCTTGCAATAATTAGTCATTCGAAACGAGATACTCCATCCGTTCACTTTTGTAAGTCGTTTCAGACAACTTAAAATGAACTGTTTTGCACATTGTCTGAAATGTCTTCAAGGTCTTATAAAAGTGAACAGAGGGAGTACTATAAATTAATTAATGAGGAGTTATTTGAAAAAAAATCGAAACGGTACCCACGCTAACGTGGATTAGAGTGTGTGTCACATAATTAGTTATTTGAATTAGAGTGTGTGTCACATAGTTAGTTATTTGAATTAGAGTGTGTGTCACGTAGCGATCTCCAATTTTAACGTGGATTTCACATTTCACTGTATCCATGCTACTTTTTTAATACAAGTTCATATGTATATGATGAACACCATGGTAGTGAGAAAACTTTTGGATGGATTCAAACATATGACCTACAAAATAGCACAACAAACCGAGTCAATGTCAACTTATCGAAACTTAGTATGGCATGAATTTGAAATAATTACCCATATGCCTGGTCCTCGGTTCAAATCTTACAATGTACACTGAATTGAAACATCGATATTAAGTCTCATACTATGTACATTCAAATGTTGTTTTTAGCCCCCCCCCCCGGCGCATAAACGCTACATACTTCTCGTATCGGTCAATCTTCCTCTCCTAACCACCTTAGAAAGCTATCGGTTTCCATCACACGTTCATTCTTTCTCTCCATGTTTCGATCTCTAAGTCTCTCAACTACACAACCCCTTTTTCCACTCTGTTACCAAATGTATTTACCTCACACACCCGCCATTGCACCCCATGTCGAGCTCTCTCTCCCCCCCCCCTCTCCCTCTCACCCTCTCGCGCTAAATACATGCATTGCCTATCTAGCCCCCCAACCTCTCATGCGCACGCACGCACGTTGTATATCTAGGTCACTCCCTCGAGACTGTCTCACTCTTTGTTCCGCACGGCGGGCCACACTCGCTCAATCTCGCTCTCTTTATCTGAGTTTCATTTAACCCCGTTTTCTTTCACACACAAATGATATGTCTCCCTGTTCAGGCCTCGATCGACACACTCTATACTCTCTCACGCAGATTGTCTATCTAGGTCAGTCCATCCAAGCCGCCGACACTCTTTCGACCTCATGGTGGGCCACGCTCACTCAATCTCTCTCTCTCTCTGTCTCTCTCTGTATGTCTTGATTGACCTCGCTCTTTCTCAGAGAAAAACGATATATCACCATGTTTGAGCCCAATTCGACCTATTCACATTGTGTACTCTCTAACGCACATCGTCTATCTAGGTCACTCTCTCCAACCCGTCTCACTCTTTTGATCGCACGGCGACCCTATGTGATCGGTTGACCTTGCTTCCTCCCATGCACAAAATATATCTACACATCTGTGACTAGATCATCTCTCAAGCTCTATCTTACAGCCCTCACCCTTGCCAAAAATCTCAATCGGACAATATCTCTCCAGAGCATATATATTTGTTCAATGAATGTCAGACCACACTCACTTTGTCTCTCTATCTATATGTCTCTCGATTGACCTCGCTTTCTCACACCGTATCTTCCACGCGTTGAAGCTACTACCTCTCCATCCCTCGCAAAGCCGGAGCTATTTATATTGCGAGGGGCACTCCAACCTTGGATTAATTTGTGTAGGCATTTGTTCCAGTCGGTTTAGATTATATTTTCGTAGCATTCGGCCCAAAACTACTCCAAACACCGTTGCAACCCACGCAACTCCCCTAGTTGATTTCCCTCTGGCTCGGTCATCGCTCTCTCGCACGTCCTTTCTCGCCTTCAACGTCGCACCATGGTATTATTGAAAAAACTATGGTGTTCTCTTTAATTATTATAAATAAGCTACAAAACTACACATCGATAGTCCACTTGGAATGGAACAAATTTCGACCCACAAATTAAAGTGCTACAAACTACACGCCGAGGAGCCCACATGTCATGAAACAAATTTGGACCCATATAAAAATTAAAAAATAAAGGACAGGGATCGAACATGCGACCGGGCCTTCAAGCCGCACGTCAATAGGCAACATATGTAGAATAGCAATGTTTGTTGTACCCCCTTTGTTCACATAATGTTTTTATATTACCACAGCCTAATTAATGGATAACATGTAATATTATTTTTAGTACTATTCGCCTTCACTTACTGGTGGGTTCCATGTGTGCTCTCTCTCTCCTCCCCTTCTGCATTTAGACGCACGGGCAAACAGGAAGAACTCGCGGGCGATGTTGGTGTTGACCATATCTGGACGCGTTCACAAGTCACGGCACCAGTTTCACGTACTAGTAGCACTAGTCAGTGTGTACGTGCAATGCACGTTAATTTGGAAGTATATTAAGTGCATGCGGATATTAACTACTAGGATATTATTTGCGTGTTGTCATGTGACTAGCACTATTTTTGGCATGAAATTAATTACACGCTAAACGTGTTGAGCGCTCGACATTGAAGCAGTCTAGGTCGTTGGATGACAAGGAATACATGTGGCTTGATGACGTTTTATATTTAATTTGATACGGCTCTAGCAGAACATTCAATCGATCAAACCATACATTTCGTTCAGTCTAACTCCGACTTTAAATTATACGATGATCGATATAAAATAAACGGAAATGATAAACATTCAGATTTTAAGCATGTCAATCCGAATGTTTTTCATGGGAAATTTAGATTACACGGCGGCTGCGGGGGCATCTTGCGGTGGGAAGCGGCTCCTCTGCCATTCTCTGTGTGTCGTCGGTCCACTGACCGATGGCGACGACAGCGTCTTGCACTGTTGTTGGCGTACTCCTGGACGTTGCCCTAGCTTCAAGGAAGGCCAAAATGTTCTGGACTTCAGAGCGAGTCAACTGGCGGGAGGAGGCGACTGGCGTTGGTGCAAGGAAGCGGTCGACGGCGGCCATCCATGCCGCTGAGGGGGGCACTGGCACCCGCGCGGGGACGGGCGCTGTCAACAGTGCGGCAGAGACATTCATGTGCACGGGCACCAGCACGAGCGCGCACATCAGTGCACACGCAGGCGCATGCGCTGGCAGGTGCACGGGCACCGGCATGGGCGTGCGCGTCAGTGCACGCGCAGGTGCATGCGCTGGCAGGTGCACGGGGATGGGCGCTGGCGCAGTCAGGCGAAGGGCGCCGGAACGGGAGCGGGGATAGGCGCAGCGTCTTCCCACAAGGCCAGTTCAAGCTCGTCCAAAAGTGCCTTATGTTCTTGAGACTCCAGCTGGGTGTCTTCCTCAGGAAACAGGAACACTAAGGGCAGACCATCGTGATGCGGCATGGCGTACATTTAGGTTAGGCTAGTTGGAGGTAGACGATAGGAGAATCCGAGAAGAAGAGAGAGGATTGTAGCGATACCGGGTAGTGCGGGGTTGATTTTAAACTGCGGCGCCGGCGACATTAAAAGTGGGAGTAGTTGGGACGACGGTGGGTGGCGGAGCCTGGTCAAAGGGCTCGCCTCCCGGTGAGCCTGCACAGCGGTCGGCTCGCATGCCTCCCTGACAGCCGGTGCAGCGGTGTGCTAGCACGCCTCCCGTCGACTCACACGCTTTCTCGGACGGCACCTGCCGATGAGAATCAGAGATTCGTGGCGGCACGTAAATGCCCACGGTTTTAATAGTGAAAGCGTTCGCCATAACGTGACAGGTCTTTATTCCAAAATACCTTGGCTCTTCATTTGTGCAACTTGTCATAAGCAGCTTGTCTCAAATTGAAGAAAAAACTTACGAAGTAATATTTGTGCCATATCACGTGACCATGCTTAGTTTCAAGAATTTATGCTCACTTTTGGATTTTCTGAAATTTAAGATCCAGGATTCGAAACAATATCATAGCCTGCATCATGCAATAAATTTTCAAGTTGTACATCTGTCCTGTTGTATTTCTTAAGAAAGGATTTGGTCAAACATTTTGCTTAGTTAGACTTCAGACAAGTTATATATGCAGAGTAAAAGGATAATCCCTCTGTACCAGTGCATTGCCTGATATATTAACTCAAGTACTAGGCACGAACAAACGGGCTCAATTATGTGCTCATCCTGGTGTAGTAGTAGCAGTACTAGGCTGTGACGCCCCGAGACCGATGCGCTAGGTGTCTTCTAGTTATTCCTTGTTGTTGCCATGTCATTCGCTTGCGTGGTGCATCTTGTCATGTCATCATGTGCATTGCATCATCATGTTTTCAAAACTTGCATCCGTCCGGGTTCCCCCAGTTCTGTCCATTGTCCGTTCTGAGCCCAACCACACTTGCACGCGCCCGTGGCACGTCCAAATATTATTTTATAAGTGGCCGGAAAAATGTTCTCGGAATGGGTTAAAAGTTGGCTTGTGGTGTTTTTATGTTGTAGGTTGGCCGCCTGCCAACTTTCATCGCATTCGGAGTTTGTTTGGTGCCCCAACGGATAACTATAGTGGCAGTATAGTCGGTCTATCGTTGGACGTTTTCGGTCTCCGAAAACAGTCGTCGGGTCTCTCTCTCTTCTCTTCTCTCAATCCAATGCTTTCTGCACAACCCACTAGCACTCACCGCCAGGCCCTACCTAACCTCTCTCCTCAGCCCGCGGCCATCCTCGCCCGCGTCCGAAAGTTGTCCCGAACCCGACCTGGGTAGTCATCACCGTTGGGTCCGGATCATCCCCAAACATCTACAAAACATCATCGTTTTCTTATTTGGACTTCCTAGTCTATTTTTCTCGACCGTCCGATTAAGATCGGAGGGACCAAATGCCCCTAAACTTAGCCCTTTTTGCTATATATAGATCAACCAATAGCCTATTTTCGTCCAACCCTAGATCCTAGGGAGATGTCCCATCGCGCCGCCACCCGCTCAATCCCCATCGGGATCACCCACAGCCAACCACCATCGTCCCGTGCCTCCCTCATTTTCCGTCGCCGCCCAACCATAGCAAAGCACGGCTGGATCCCCTCCCTCTCGAGCACTTCTATGGAGCCAAGCGTCCCATGCCTCCCGTTCGTCCTTGCTCGTGCCCTCGTCCTCTCTTTCCCCTCTTTTCTCTCTCTAACCTCTCTGTCTCTCTCACCCCGTTCAAGCAGGAGCGCCGCCGCCCTCGACCCGTCTCCATCCGGCCGACAACGAGCAGTAGCTCGCCAGAGTTGAGCTCCACCGGATCCGCCTCCCTCTGCCCGTTGATGGCGCTCTTGTCACCGTCAGCCACCCGACGCCGGAGTTCCTCGCTGGCTCGCACACCAACCTACCGGAACCAAGGCGTCGACCACCACCACCAGGAGCTGGCCGCTGCTTCCCTGCCAAGGACCTTGGTCCGCCTCCTCCGGCCACCTCCCTGTTGTGCCTTCCACCTGGATACGTTGCGCCGCTGCGGTCCCCCGTCGTCGTCGTTCCTCAAGCAGCAAACGTGTCGTTCACCTCCTGCCGTCGCCTGGATCCGTGCCGCTTCGTCTCCGGCCCCTGCCTCGCGTGCGTGACCTCCCGTGCCAGATCTCCAAGGCCAGCGCCGCCCGTCGCCGGAGCATCGTCCCCGTCCCTGACGAACCTGCCGTTGACCTCTGCTTCCTCTTCATCGAGCAGGAGCGCTCGTCCCCATGTCCTGCGCTGCCTCCGTTCGAGAGGAGGACGACGGAGCCGCGCCCGCATTGACTTCTCGTCGCGTGGATCCACCCAGGCCTCAACCGCCTCCAAGCCCAACACCACCAAGGCCAGCCTACCTCTCCACCAGCTGGGCCAAGGCCTGATGTGAGCAGCCCCTCCAGATCCCCTCTCCCTGTTGGGCCAAAAAGTTTTGGCCCATATTGTTTTTCCCTGACCTGCAATTTTGCTAATTTTCCAGGATCTGCAGTTTTGCAGAAAAACCCTTGTTGATCATGCATATAATAACTTAATAATTGTGCATCATATTAAAATGTTTTATATATGAAACATGACTAGAATTTCATCTAGTTTCACAATATCCAACTTGCATGCACGTTTGAGATGTTTAAATTGCTGTTTGCATTATTTTTCTCATATGACATGTTAAAAATGCTTTAATTCATAACTAAATAACCGTAGCTCCAAACCTAACAAACTTTATATGTAAATGGGGTAGAAAAATGCCTAGTTTCACGTGGTGACTTTACTTTCCATGTTGAACAACTCTAAAATATGGTTTAGGGCAGAACAGTACCAAATCCATATATGGCATATGAGGATCGTCTGGAATTGTTGTTTGTTGTTCCAGCCTCATTTAAACTTGCGTAGTTAAGTAGTTTATTATGTTTCACCCCCTTGCCTTCCTAACCAACATTTAATATTGTTGGGTACATAAACGAGAGAGAACTAAATAAGTCACGTGGTGTTTCGTCAATATGCAGCTCGTTGCATATTGAGCTCCACTTAATTTGTAGGATTGTTTGTGCACTTTGCCATGCCATGTATCATTAAACCGGACATGCATCATACTTGGTTGTGCATCATGCCATGATTATGTGATGGTTGTTTACTATGTTGATTTCTTCTTTCCAGGTAGCTTCTCTCGTTAGCTTCGGTTCTGTTCCAGAGTTGTGAGGATCCGTTCGACTACGTCCGGTTGTCTTCTTCATGGACTCGTTCTTTCTCCTTGCGGGATCTCAGGCAAGATGACCGTACCCTCGAAATCACTTCTATCTTTGCTTGCTAGTTGCTCGCTCTTTTGCTATGCCACGATACCTGCCACTTGCCATATCATGCCTCCCATATTGCCATGTCAAGCCTCTAACCCACCTTTCCCAGCAAACTGTTGTTTGGCTATGTTACCGCTTTGCTCATCCCCTCTTATAGCGTTGTTAGTTGCAGGTGAAGATGGAGTTTGGTCCATGTTGGAACATGGATATATTTGGGATATCACAATATATCTCTTACTTAATTAATGCATATATATATATACTTGGTAAAGGGTGGAAGGCTCGGCCTTATGCCTGGTGTTTTGTTCCACTCTTGCCGCCCTGGTTTCCGTCATATCGGTGTTATGTTCCTTGATTTTGTGTTCCTTGCGCGGTTGGGTTATAATGGGAACCCCTTGACAGTTCGCTTTGAATAAAACTCCTCCAGCAAGGCCCAACCTTGGTTTTACCATTTGCCACCTAGGCCTTTTTCCCTTGGGTTTCCGGAGCCCAAGGGTCATCTTTATTTTAAACCCCCGGGCCAGTGCTCCTCTGAGTGTTGGTCCAACCTGTCAGCCGCCGGTGGCCACCAGGGGCAACTCTGGGTTGGCCTACCATAAGTTTGGACAATCCAGTGTGCCCTGAGAACGAGATATGTGCAGCTCCTATCGGGATTTGTCGGCGCATTCGGGCGGCTTTGCTCATCTTGTTTTCCCATTGTAGAAATGTCTTGTAACCGGGATTCCGAGTCTGATCGGGTCATCCTGGGAGAAGGAATATCCTTCGTTGACTGTGAGAGCTTGTGATGGGCTTGGGACACCCCTGCAGGGTTTTGAACTTACGAAAGCCGTGCCCGTGGTTATGGGTAGATGGGAATTTGTTAATATCCGGTTGTAGAAAACCTGACACTTAACTTAACTAAAAAGCATCAACCGCGTGTGTAGCCATGATGGTCTCTTCTCGGTGGAGTCCGGGAAGTGAACACGGATCTTGTATTATGCTTGAACATAAGTAGTTTCAGGATCACTTCTTGATCACTTCTAGTTCACGACTGTTGCATTGCTTCTCTTCTCGCTCTTATTTGTGTATGTTAGCCACCATATATGCTCAGTGCTTGATGCAGCTCCACCTCACTACCTTTTCCTACCCATAAGCTTAAATAGTCTTGATCTCGCGGCTGTGAGATTGTTGAGTCCTCGTGGCTCACAGATACTTCCAAACAGTTGCAGGTGCCGATGATACCAGTGCAGGTGACGCAACTGAGCTCAGATGGGAGCTCGATGAAGATCTTGTTCGTTGTGTTGTTTCGTTTCCATTTGATCAGTTGTGGAGCCCAGTCGGGGCGATCGGGAATCTTTTGCATTAGGGGTTGTCTTTCTTTATTTGGTTCCGTAGTCAGACCTTGATTGTATCTGGGTGATGTAATGCTATATTTATGTATTGTGTGAAGTGGCGATTGTAAGCCAACTCTTTACCCCTTTCTTATTCAGTACATGGGATGTGTAAAGATTACCCCTCTTGCGACATGCCTACTATGCAGCTATGCCTCTAAGTCGTGCTCCGACACTTGGGAGATATAGCCGCATCGTGGGTGTTACATAGGCAATGCAGTTGACGGGTGATGAGGGAGTCCTGGATTAGGGGGTGTCCGGATAGCCAGACTATACCTTTGGCCGGACTCCTGGACTATGAAGATACAAGATTGAAGACTTCGTCCCGTTTCCGGAAGGGACTTTCCTTGGCGTGGAAGGAAAGCTTGGCGATACGAATATGTAGATCTCCTACCATTGTAACCGACTCTGTGTAACCCTAGCCCTCTCCGGTGTCTATATAAACCGGAGGGTTTTAGTCCGTAGGATGAAAAACAATCATACCATAGGCTAGCTATTAGGGTTTAGCCTCTCTGATCTCGTGGTAGATCTACTCTTGTACTACCCATATCATCAATATCAATCAAGCAGGACATAGGGTTTTACCTCCATCAAGAGGGCCCGAACCTAGGTAAAACATTGTGTCCCCTGCCTCCTGTTACCATCCGCCTAGACGCACAGTTCGGGACCCCCTACCTGAGATCCGCCGGTTTTGACACCGACATTCGTGCTTTCATTGAGAATTCCTCTGTGTCGTCACTTTTAGGCCCGATGGCTTCTCCGATCATCAATAGTGATGCGATCCAGGGTGAGACTTTTCTCCCCGGACAGATCTTCGTATTCGGCGGCTTTGCACTGCGGGCCAATTCTCTTGGTCATCTGGAGCAGCTCGAAAGCTACGCCCCTGGCCATCAGGTCAGATTTGGAAGTTTGAACTACACGGCCGACATCCGCGGAGACTTGATCTTCGACGGATTCGAGCCACAGCCGAGCACGCCGCACTGTCACGATGGGCATGATCTAGCTCTGCCGCCGAATAGTGCCCTGGAGGCCGCATCTGTGTCCGCTCCGACCCCTAGCTCGGAGCCGATCACACCAATCTAGGATGGGTGGTTAGACACCGCCTCGGGGGCTGCAATCTCTACGGCGATCAAGCCGAACACCAGCCTTGTCCTCTACGAAGCCCGTGACTCCAAGGTGCCAGACTCCTCTCGGGACTCCGAGCCCTCTGCGCCCCTACCGATCGAACCCGATTGGGTGCCGATCATGGAGTTCACCGCCGCAGACATCTTTCAACACTCGCCCTTCGGCGACATTCTGAATTCACTCAGGTCTCTATCTTTGTCAGGAGAGCCCTGGCCGGATTATGACCGGCAGGATTGGGATGTGGACGACGAAGAAATTCGATGCCCATCCACCACCCACTTTGTAGCCACTGTCGATAATTTAAACGACGTGCTCGACTCCGACTCCGAAGACATCGACGGTATGGACGACGATGTAGGAGATGAACATGAACCAACGCCTATAAGGCACTGGACAGCCACCTCATTCATGATGTATACATGGTGGACACACCCAAAGGAAGCGACAACAAGGAACACACCGATGCAACGAGGGATCGTTCACTCGAAAAGCAATCAAAGCAGCGACGTAAGCGCCGCTCCAAGCCCCGCCTCGACAGAGATAGCAGCCATACAGACCCAGCCGTAGAGCAAGACGAGTCGGCGGACGACGAACATACCTTCGAGCAAGCGTTCGAACAGGGAAACTTGGATAAACAAACCGAACACCCCGTCCCCGGCGAAAACAACAGTCCAGACGACCTTACGACGGATAAACTCATGGAGCAGAAGAACCTCCACAAAAGGCTCGTCGCCACTGCGCATAGCCTAAAAAAGCAGAAGCGGAAGCTCAAAACTGCGGAAGATGCACTCAGAATCAGATGGAGCAAAGTACGCAACACCGCAAACAAATATGGCGGCAGTCGCCGCACAAAAAGCTATCCAAAGCGAAAGCTACTGCCTGAATTTGACGAGGAGGCCTTAGAGCCCCCGCAGTCAAAAAATAGGAAAGCCATCCGGTCGGATGGACGACCGCATGGCCAGCATGGAGCGGCAAGCGGCACCGCACACAAGCCGGCACGCGATCCACCAAAGGATCCGCATCAAAAAGACGGCCCAGCCAGATCTATATACGGGCCAAGAAACCAAGCTCTAGTAAGCAATGCAACACAACAAATATCCGAACATCACGGCACACCCAAATACAGGGGTGCCGCACACCCCCTATGTTTCACCGATGAGGTGCTGGACCATGAATTTCCAGCGGGATTCAAGCCCGTAAACATAGAGGCATACGACGGAATAACAGACCCTGGGGTCTAGATCGAGGATTATATCCTCCACATACACATGGCCAGAGGAGATGACCTCCACGCCATAAAATACTTACCCCTCAAGCTTAAAGGGCCAGCCCGGCATTGGCTCAAAAGCCTTCCCGAAAACACCATTGGAAGTTGGGAAGAGCTTGAGGATGCTTTCCGGGCAAATTTTCAGGGGACCTATGTCTGCCCTCCGGATGCAAACGATCTCAGTCACATAACTCAACAGCCCGGAGAGTCAGCCCGGAAATTCTGGAACCGATTTCTTACTAAAAAGAATCAGATAGTTGACTGTCCGGACGCCGAAGCCCTAGCAGCTTTTAAGCATAACGTTCGAGACGAATGGCTTGCCAGACACCTCGGCCAAGAAAAGCCAAGAACAATGGCCGCATTAACAAGCCTCATGACCCGCTTTTGCGCAGGAGAGGACAGCTGGTTGGCAAGATGTAGCACCAGCAACCCAAGTACATCCGAAGTTAGGGATGGAAACGGAAAACCCCGACGCAGCAAGGACCAGCGCCGGAATAAGGGAAACAGCCCAAAGAGCACGGCGGTCAATGCCGGATTCAAAAGCTCGCGGCAGAATCAGAGAAAGCCGCCCCTGAAGGATAACAGGGACGAGCTATCCAACTTAAACAAAATCTTGCACAAGATATGTCAAATACACAGTACTCCCGGGAAGCCTGCGAACCATACCCACAGAGATTGTTGGGTTTTCAGGCAAGCCGGCAAACTCAACGCCGAACACAAGGGGCTCGACACACCAAGTGAGGACGACGACGAACCCCACAAGCAGAGCACCAGGAAACAAAAGGATTTCCCACAAGAAGTCAAAACAGTAAACTTACTTCACGTGACGAACAGAATGGCGCCACCAGAGATACGCGCCATACGGCCTATCCCAAAGGAGTCTCGCCAATGGTTGTTAAAACCGATCACCTTCGACCATCAGGATTACTCTAGAAGTATCCGGAACGCAGGCTGGACTGCCTTGGTATTAGATCCAATAATCGGCGGACTCCACTTTACAAATGTCATGATGGACGGCGGCAGTGGTCTAAACTTGTTATACCAGGACACAATCCGCAACATGGGGATAGACCCAACAAAAATTCGCCATAGAAAAACCTCCTTTCAAGGGGTAACGCCAGGCCCGGATGCCTGCTGTATGGGTTCTCTCCGGCTAGAAGTTATGTTCGGCTCCCCCGATAACTTCCGCCGCGAACAGCTAACTTTCCACATCGCCCTATTCTCAAGTAGCTATCAAGCACTGCTGGGACGTGAAGCTTTCGCCCGCTTTAACGCAATACCGCATTACGCATCTCTTACGCTTAAGATGCCCGGTCCACTAGGCATCATCTCATTAAAGGGAAAACATTGAGTGTTCCTCTCACACGGAAGACAGCGCGGCTGCCTTGACAGCCCCACAATAAAGCGGCTTCACCAGCCAAAGCACCTAAACAGGTCGTCAAGACCATGGACACGGCTAGACGAGTCCGGCATAGACATACAATTGATAAAGGCTTAATAGCCGTATACCTCTGTACTAGGGGCTCCGCGCATATAAAACAAGAGACAATAAAGCTCAGTTTTACCCATTTCGATTTATACTTTGTTTATTTAGTATAACTTATGTTCGGCATGATCTTTCTTCAACTAAGTTCCTCTCTTTTACAGATGAACACTGTGCTTCGCCCGTCCAGGATACGGCACAACGGAGACCGAGGCGCAAACGTGCAGCAGGGACCCGTTCCAAGGATTCTTTTCAGATTAAGACCCTGCGTAAACCTTTTTTACTGTCTCTGGTTGATACACATCCCCTGGTCTCTTGGTATAACCAAGGAGGAGGCTGGCGTTTTGGCATGTGGCCACGTCAGAGTTTTGTGCGTACCTGGACACTAGGGGCTTATTACTAAGGGCCTTATCCCGCCCGTCCTCATGAAGACCGAATACCTTAGGGAGTGTTCGGTGTCGCGAGTTTGGCCTTATATGCATCAGCTCCGAATCATGTCTTTGGTCAAATGTTGGGTTTGCCCGGCTCCTGTGTTTTGCTGCCTTACGTTCCACTCTATCGGCTAAGGCGGCACCAGGAGAACTAGTGCGATTGTGCCCCAGTTCGGCCAGGCGAGCACCTCAGTAGAGAAAGCCAAAAACTGACTGTCATGATATAGCATGAGACTGGTCAACCACTCGATGACTTATCGGAATCTTTAGGATTCCTCCGCATTAACGAAGGGCCGTTTCCCGGCCAGGCACATACGCGCCCCGAGTTCGGGCGAGCGCAAGCGCCACCAGGGGCTATATAAGTAGCCTCACTGTCAAACTCCTATGGCTAAGTGAAAGTGATAAAGCATCATAGTCCGATTGCCTAGTTCGCTGCGCTATCACCTCCTTTGTAGGACCAAGACGTTGGATCAAGTGTGAAAATGCGCCTTCTGCGAACACCCCTGCATTATGTGCGTGGGGGCTGAAGCCGACTGCCATCTTTCAGATTATATATACATATATGTTAAACGGCCGCACAGGAGGTATTATAATACTTGCAGGCACAAGTATAAAAAGCTTCTACAATTTATCAAAATATTGTTTTACAATAATATATGCTATTCGAATATAGTATCCTTCGAGCACTGCGTCTCTATTAAACGAGCGCCTTGCAGAACTTCCTGAAAATAGTGCTCGGCAGGTACTCGGCTTCCATCCGAGTCTGGGGATGCAACAGCGGTGGCCTCCATTTCCGCCCAGTATGTCTTGACACGGGCAAGAGCCATCCCTCTATGCACGCTGACCTCTTCATCGCATCGATATGCGGCACCGCACCAAGGAACTGCTGCACCAAGTTGAAATAACTTTTCGGCTCTGGCCTCTCTGGCCACAGATGACTCATGACATACTTCATGGTGAGTCCGGACAACCTATTCAGCTCGGCCCATTCGGCCAAACGATCGGCTAATGACAGTGGACGCTCTAGATTGTGGAACTGCGACCAAAAGAGCTTTTCCACTTCGCGATCTTCTTGATCTCGGAAGTGTTCGGCCGCATCGGCGGCACTTGCTATCAAATCCATATAGGTGTCCGCCGTACTCCACATCCGGTTTAACGGAGCATGTTTAGGATCACAGAACTTCCTCCGCAGCATAAAGGGCTTTCCAGCCGCGATCTCTCTGGCCTGACGCAGCTCCTCCTTCATAGCTCTCATCGCAGAGCGAGCATCCTTGGCATCGGCAACGGCCTTCTCCAGGTCCGTCTGTTCCGCCTGATCTTCTTTTTCAAGAAGCTTGCAACGGTCAGTAGCACTCTTCAGCTTCACAGCCATCTCGGTCATTTCCTTCTTGCTTCGGCAATGAGCAGCCTGTTCGGCTTTTAGCTCTTCAATTGCCTTTCCGGCAGCCGCATCACTTTTTCTGGCTTACTCCTTGGCTCGGGAAAGTTCCGCCCGAAGATTCTCCATGGCAGCAGCACCATCTGCATCAAGCACACACATTGTAAGATACTGGCATAAAGCTCCTCTTACCAGGTGCCGCCGGAGTAATTACATACATTGTGCCTCGTCAAGCCGCTTGTTGACAAGCGCGATGTCGGCATCTGCCACGTCAAGTTGCCGCTTTAGCTCGGCAAATTCATCAGTCCGGCTAGCCACCCGACACTTCGCCACCTATGTACGAAGGCGGCATATTAGACCTGGGATTATGATCCTCTGCGCGCCATCACTTTTGACAACGCACAGAGTCTCAGGGGCTACTATCTACACAAGGCGCATCTTATTTATGCGCAACTGTCCAAAAAGGGTACATTATCTCACGTACCTCAAAGCCCGTCAATAAACTCCTGACGGCCACGTGCAATCCGCTCTCCGTGGATGAAATCCTCTCAATCACCATACCCATCAATGCACGGTGCTCCTCTGAGATAGATGCTCGCCCTAGCAGATCCTTCAGCTCCTCCGACCGTGCACCAGACGGAGCCAGACTCGTCTGATGGCCCTTTTCGAAGGCCGGATGCGGAGGGCTTTGGGGGGCCATATGACTACCTTCCGGCCCTGCTAGATTTGAAGAAACCCTCCGCGATGATACCTCAGGGTTGCCCGCCTCGCAAGGCGGTAAGGCAGGGGGAGGCGTTCCACTCTCCATCATCTCCGGAAGAAGATCCCCCGAAGACGAGCTCTGCTGAGAAGGGCTAAGGTCCGAGCTACAAGGTAAATTTTTGATTACTTTTCTCAAATATAAAGCAGGGATTTCTCTCATTTACTAAAAAGAAAACTCCTCTCTACTTACGGCTCGGTGGAGGGCTGATCCCCTTGAGGGCATAATTCGGCCGAAGTATCCCCCAGCATAGGACCCTCTGGCGAAGATTTCTTCCCCCACTTTGAGGCCATGGTCTCCGGGTCTTCAGAGGCGGTCCTCTTCTTCCCTTGAGGAGGGGAATTTTCGATTCCTCCCTTCCGAACAGCCTCCTTCAAGGAGGCCGTAGCTTCCTCGTCCCCTCCCTCGCTTTCCTCCAAAGGCACAACCTCCAACATCCTGACTAGCACAGGACCCGGCGTGGTCTTGGGGAGGGGGGACGAACACCTGATTAGCTTTGCTTTCGCTATCCACTCCTGTTTAAAGGACAGCTCTTTTAAGGGCAATTTTATAAATATGCGGATTGCGAGTCCGGGCACAGGGCTACTTACTTGAGTATCCGGGCGGTTGCAGCTCAGACCTGCGTCCTCGGTTAAGTCCGGACACATTGCTTGTGATCCGAAGAACAATTTGAACATCTCCACAGGTGCCGTGCCCATAAAGTGTTAGAGAGCTCGTGGTCCCTCCGGATTGAACTCCCACAGGCGGAGGGGGCGACGTTTGCAGGGCAGAGCTCGGCGAATCAGCATAACTTGTGTCGCCGCGACCAGACTGATATCTCTTTCTAGGAGATCTCGAATGCGGCCCTGCAACAAGGGCACGTCCTTGGACGGACCCCAGTCCAGTCCTTTATTGACCCATGACACTAGCTGTGGTGGGGGACCCGAGTGAAAGGCAGGTGGCGCCACCCACTTGGTGCTCCTGGGAGCGGTGATATAAAACCACTCTCGTTGCCATAGGCTGGACTCCTCTTGAAAAGAGCCCTCGGGCCATGGAGCACCAGCATTCTTGCTTATAAAAGCACCTCCGCACTCTGCTTGCCGTACCTCGATCATCTTCGGCTCTACTTTGAAGGTCTTGAGCCATAGTCCTAAGTGAGGAGTAATACGGAGGAAGGCTTCACACATGACGATGAACTAGGAAATATGGAGGATGGACTCCGGGGCTAAGTCGTGAAATTCCAGCCCATAATAATACATGAGCCCCCTCACGAAGGGATCCGTCAGGAAGCCTAGCCCCCGAAGGAAGTGAGACATGAACACCACACTCTCACCAGGCTTGAGAGTGGGAATGACCTGCCCTTGAGTAGGCAGCCTATGCCAGATTTCGCCGGTCAAGAACCTGGCCTCTCTCAACTTCAGCACGTCCTCCTCCGTGACGGAGGAGGGCATCCATAGGCCTCGAAGGTCGGAACCGGACATTGTCGAAGGTCCGAAGCGCCTGAAATCTGGAACCTTGGGTGTTGGAACTCAAGGCGAAGGGCGAACTCGTTTGAGATTGAAAGAAAGGATTAAGGCCTTGGTATCTTTATAAGAGGTTGAATACCAAGGGACCTCCCCGTGACCGTTTGGGACTCGCCTTTGATCGAGAAAACATACCAACAGGTATGGTTGGGTTACCCATGCCCATATTGATGAGAATACCGGAATAAGGGGACACGATCTCTGCTTTAACAAGATGTGCCAAGGAAACTGCCTCGCTAAATGCGCTGAGGTGGGACGGTAAAATGATTCGAATAAAGACTTTGCTGTAGTGTGATGTCACGCTACGGAATACGTCATCAGATTAGATTTGTGTAAATATTATTCTCTCTATGGCAATATGTGGAAACTTATTTTGCAGAGCCGGACACTACCTTTGTGTTCAAAATCTTCTATGAAGTACTTGGAGGAGGAACCCGCCTTGCAATGCCGAAGACAATCTGCGCACCGGACTCGTCGTCATTGAAGCCTGGTTCAGGGGCTACTGAGGGAGTCCTGGATTAGGGGGTGTCCGGATAGCCGGACTATACCTTCAGCCGGACTCCTGGACTATGAAGATACAAGATTGAAGACTTCGTCCCGTGTCCGGAAGGGACTTTCCTTGGCGTGGAAGGCAAGCTTGGCGATACGAATATGTAGATCTCCTACCATTGTAACCGACCCTGTGTAACCCTAGCCCTCTCCGGTGTCTATATAAACCGGAGGGTTTTAGTCCATAGGACGAAAAACAATCATACCATAGGCTAGCTTCTAGGGTTTAGCCTCTCTGATCTCATGGTAGATCTACTCTTGTACTACCCATATCATCAATATCAATCAAGCAGGACATAGGGTTTTACCTCCGTCAAGAGGGCCCGAACCTGGGTAAAACATTGTGTCCCCTGCCTCCTGTTACCATCCGCCTAGACGCATAGTTCGGGACCCCCTACCCGAGATCCGCCGGTTTTGACACCGACAGGTGACCTTGATGAGCGGCGACCAAGGGAATTGAACCATGCTCGGCACGGTAGGTAACGTTGTCTAGTTACTAAAGCATCCCTCCGTTGTTCATTGGTAGTCATTATGGACCGGGGACATGAGGGGAATTTCCTAGGGCTGGAATTCTGGCCGCCAGATATTTCGACTTGAAACGCTGAGGCTCGACTGGTTGGGGTTGCCTAATGTGCGTACCACGCACGCCACCGAAGGACACGAGCCCGGTTTTTTTAGGATCAACATGAGCCAAGGTCTGGCTGCTACGCTGTTGGGTCCTACCATTCGAGAATACGAAAGGAACCTTTTAAATTGCCGAATGAATCTATGTGTATTACAATACCCGTATTTTCCTTGCAAATACTAATCTCAATGTGGTAATTGATTTATGACGAGTTGTTGAATTAGAGTGAGTTTGTGATATAGTGATCTCAACGTGGATTTCACATTTCATGGTATCCCTAGTAAGTTTTCCAATGCAAATTCAAATTTAAAAGATGAACAATATGGAGGTGAGAAAACTTTGTATGTATCAAGCATATGACCACACACACACACACAGAGACACACACGCACGAACACAACAACAATCCAATAAGTATAATGCATCTATTTTTCCAAACCATGCATGTATGACACAAATTCAAAAATACTCCTTCAATTCCTAAATATTAGTCTTTTAGAGAGTTCAACAAGTGACTACATACGGAGCAAAATGAGTGAATCTAGACTCTATAATATGTCTATATGCATTCGTATGTGCCAGTCCTTTTGAAGCCTCTAAAAAGACTACTATTTAGGAACAAAGGGAGTAAAATGTAAGACATCCATGGTCCTCAGTTCAATATTTAAAATGAACATGAAACTGAAACATGAATATTAATTCTAGTACTACAGTACATGCAAATGTTGTGTTTAGGCGGAGCTATGATTGTCGGGGGTCAACCCCTCGACCTTAGATAAAATTGTGGAGCTCTGTTTAGGGTTGTTTAGATTATATTTGTCCCCACCCTCCCAACCATCAATTGGTTGTGCACCCCCCACCCCTCCCCCCCCGGAGAATATCATGTGCCCCCATACCTTAGATGCTATATGCCGATATGAGTTGCTTGGAGCTTGTAGATCTGAGATATAGCAGCTCACATGATGTGTCTTAATATTTTTGCAGGAAACCTTGATGAGTTTGAGAGTTGCACACAATTTGTACAAAAACTACTTAGATGCCCTTTGATCCCATATCCAACGACCTCGAAGCTCGTATCACCGTAGCATCTAAGATGAAGGAGGACATTATATTCTCCTGTATGTAAGAATATCATGTGCTACCACACTTTAGATGCTTTGGTGATACAAGCTCTTCGGAGGCGTTGGATTTGTGACCCAACACGTCCTCGGTGGTTTGAATGGTTTTTTGCAGAAAAGCCCCAAAAGAGTTCGGCCACTGCTTACAGGCACAAAGACTGCTCAGATGCCATTGCATCTCAAATCAAACGACCTCCAAGCTCGTATCACCGTAGCATCCAAGATGCGATAGCACCTTATGTTTTCTCGCACGAGAGAGTATGAGGTGCTCCCGCACCATACATTCTATGGTGATACGAGTTCATTGAGATCTAACAGCCCACAGTAGGAGGTTTGAATGTTTTTGCAATATACGGCTGATAGAGTTTGGGAAATGCGCAGAAAGTACAAGTACTACGCATGTGCCATCTGAATACTGATCATACGACCTAGATGCTCATATCACCGTCGCAGGTAATTAAGCTATGGGGAGCACCTAATATGAGCACCGGGGAGCCGTTGGATCGAAGATTCAGCGGCACACACGAGGCCTGAATGTTTTATTTGCAAAAAAAACCTTTGGAGAGTTTGGAAATTGCGCATAATTACAAAGACTACTCCCAAGCCATTGGATCTCACTTCCAACGGTGCAAAAACTCATATCACCATAGTATCTAAGCTGCGGGGTGGATGTGGTATTCTATGCCGCTGTCATTTTTGTTCGTAAACTTGCAAAATACATGTAACTCATGCCGTTACTTGTCTAACCGCGCAAAGTGTTTGTTCAAAAAAACCATCCTACACTGAAATATCGGAACAACACACGGGGGTCCCACTTGTCATTAATCAAATTTGGACCTAAAACTAACAAATCTGAAAGACGAGATTCGAACTGGCAACCTGGACTACAAGGCGTAATTCGATAGCCTGAAAAAATGAACGGTTGTTGGCTTTGTCCCATAACTTGATTTTATACAGTACTTGTGTTGAGTAGAGTAGAGGGAGTGCCTCGTCAACATGTGCATGACCATTGTCTCACTTACTGGTGGGTCCCAGGTCTGCGATCTCAATCTCTCTTCTCTCCACCGTCTAACCTTTGCACGGGCACACACGAAGAGCGGCGCTAGCTTGTCGTGGTGTTATTACAACTAAAAAAGCTCGGAAAGTAGAAGAATCGCCTAGAACAAGAGACGTTGTGGCTGGTCGAGACGGAGCTAACCACATCTATCCTCCATGCCACATTTGCATGATGAAGCTGTGTGGCTAGTGGGGTGTTTTCGACCGACTGGATGGGTCCCGAGGTCGAACCATAGGTACTACGCCTGATACAGTATATTTTTACACACACATTTTTCCTCCGTGCCGAGACGTGGCACACCCTACCGCGTGGTTTCGGGGTCCTCCCGGGTGGTGCACGCATATATTCTTCCTGACGTGGGACGCCCTACCGCGCGTTTTCTGGGTCCTCCTCGGTCGTACCGCCGAAGCAAGTAAATGAGTCGTCAAATCATGAAAGACCACCTTTCCCGCCGAGTACATCAATGAAGCACGGTGGCTAGCTAGTTGGGCTAGTTCGTCCAATTAGCTAGGCCGCCGCCACATTTGTTTTTTCACCCCTTTTTATCTACTTGTCGGCAGGTAAATTTAAATATCCACCACGGCATTGCTCTGGTGTTTGGGTGCGGCAGGATTTTTAATTTTTAGATTAACGGGAGCAGGCGCGGCAGGATTTTTAATTTTTTGATTGACGGGAGCAGGCACGGCAGCAATTAGTCACGATGACTCCGCCTGTAAAAACCCACTGCTCCTGATGTGAGAAGTCGTCGACCGGTGTTTTACCGTGGTGAAAACCAAAAGATACCCTGCTCCCTCCGCCTTCCCGTAGATTGCATTGCCTTTCAGCCGTTTCGCCCCCTTTGCTTCCTCTCCCCATTGCTTCTACCTGGTGCCATGGTGGCGCAGCAGATCACGGAGTCCGAGGTGAGGCTCCTGACACAGGAGCTCCATGCCAAGGATGCGGAGCTCAGGGCCAAGGATGTGGAGCTCCGTGAGCTCAAGGAGGAGAGGAGTGGCATGCTCCTCCGTTATGTGCAGGAGTTCATGGAGCTTCAAAAGAGGCAGGCGTACACCACAAAGATGCTCGAGGCATCGGCAGCGTTGCTGCAGAAAGCGGGAAATACGATAGGCCGTCAGGGGAGACGGCTGGAGCGCGAGCAGGCCGATCGTGACAAGGTCTAGGATCGCCTCAGCCACTTGGTGAACAAAGTTGCCACGCACGTGTTGCGGCTGCGCGATGCCTACCGTCGTGCCAGCGCGACGGTGCCGGCCGTCGGGCTAAACCCGTTTGACCACCCGGTCGACTTCAACGAGCTGCGGCTTCCTGACCTGGTCTCCTTCGTCACCTATATCTCCGAGGAGCTGAGCCATCTCCGCGCGATGGTGGGGGCTGAGCTGGACAAGGAGGGGTTGCAGGCTGCCGTCGTCGTTGCCAGGCGAATCCTTTCAGGGCTCCATCACCGGAATCCATACGTGCCATTGGACGCCGTCTTTGACGAGCTGGCTCCCGTCGACCAGGAGCGGGCTCTGCGGGCGGTTGCACCCTGCATCACCAATCTCATGCGCCTCGAGAATCAGAGGGACTTCGGTGGTGTTTAGGCGCCCTCTGCATGGGCATTTTGATGGCTCGGTGCAACATGATCGTTGGATCAAACTCAGATGGTGCAGATCAGTCACTGTAGCACAAAGCGTGTGGGTGTGTTTGGTTGCATTCTCATCTCAATATAGTTGTTTCCTCTTCGTGTATTTTTGTCAACCTACTAGTGTGGACTCATGCACCCTTCATGCACTCTGCCAAACACCCAAAAGTGGGTCGAGAAGGGAACTTTTGCTCCCATCCCGTGCACCCTTCATACACACTGCCTAACACTATTCGTGCTTCATATGATTCATGTTTCATGGAGTACTATAGCACCGTACTCTCCATGCGCTGTGGACCTAGTTCTGTTAACATTGATCTCACCGATCATTCTCGACCAGACAGTCGAAAAAGCGGTACTATGTTACATATAGGAGTAGTTGACATGCGCACAACATCATTTGTTATCGTCATATCTTACTACACTAGCAACAAGATTGTGTAGTACTGACGTATGAACCACTGCACATGCCTAGTAGTAGGAGCAATGTGTATGTTCAAGTGGCTGCCGTGTTTCGCACTCCTCCATAGTAAGAGTGGAAATGCTTGCTGTAATCATTTTTTTCTTTAGAAAAACAGTGGACATGCTCTACCGTGCGGATCCTCCTCCAGCCATGCACTAAATTACTCACTTTCACCAACGTGTGGGACAGCCAGCACCTGGGTCCACCAGCCATGCACTAAATTACTCTGTAGTAGAGTGACGGTAGACTACCCCGATCGAACCGCCGCAGTAATGCCCAATGAGCCGTCAAATCACAAAAACCCCTCCTTTCCAGCAGTAAGTTGGACGGACGAAGCAACCATCATTTCACTCTTCTCTCTCAGCTTCCTCTCTTGAAGAAAACCCCCACTCGATTCGCTTCTCCCTCATCTTGTTCCTCCTTTCACTCTTCTCTCTCAGCTTCCTCTCTTGGATGGACGCCGGAGCACCGGCCGACGTGATGTCTATGGCTCTGGCCAAAACCGTCGGGGCTCATGGTACGAAGAAGCGCAAGCACCCCACCGAGACTACCGCAGACAAGCTCAAAGCCATCGCCTTGTCCAAGCCCCCCTCTCCGGGATCCCTCATTAAGCAAGTCCAGGTAATGTCTCTTGTTGACGATCTTTTTCTCGATCTTGATCGTGTTTTTTCATCTAACTCGCAGTACTAGTACTGGTAGTACAACTTTCTGGGTGATCTTGCATATGATTTTAGTGTGCCAAATGACGGTTCTAAATTCCTCTTTTGACCAAAACATGCGAGAGGTTGACACTGATTTCTTATAGATTACTTTCAACTACTCCCTCTGTCCCAAATTTCTTGTCTTAGATTTGTCTAGATACAGATGTATCTAATAATAAATGTTACTTGATACATCCGTATCTAAACAAATCTATGACAAGAATTTTGGGACGGAGGGAGTACTTTATGAACATCAATGCTACCTTTTAAGAGGGTATATTTGCCTCAGTAACTTGTGTTATGGATATTGCATGTAATCCCTCTGCTCTCATGCCTTTGAAGACATGTTCTAGTGTCTTTGTTCACTCATTTCTGTGCGTATATGTAGTCATATATGGAGTATAATATCGAAAATCATCTTATATTTCTGAACGGAGGTAGTAATAAAATATGGTTTCTGTTTGAATTAGAACCAGGTCCACGGTGGAGATGAAGTTCTCAAAGTCATGCCGTGTGAACTGGAAGACCTGATGATGAGTTCTACTGCTGAGCTATCCAGCTGCTGTGTCCTTGTGGCCACGTGTCCTGAACTAGTGTTTTCCTGTAGCATTGTCAGGCGTGTTCTCGAGGCTGTACTTGACCACAACAATTTCCTGGCTGTGCCTTCGATTACGAATGGTGTGGTTCTTGTAAAGCTTCCCAACAAATCTGATGTGGCATGTCTTCATCATCATGTTTATGAGTGGAAAGACCACTCTGTTAGGTTCTCCAAGGTTGACAAGATGGTGATGGTGCATGTAGTCATCTCCCACGAAGTCCATGGCCTAGTCAGTTATGCGGGGTTCATCCCGTAGGTCGGTGGCAAGAAATAGTCTGCAGAGTTTAGTTAGTGCAACTTTGCTTGTCTGTAGTAAGTACTATTGTTCAGTACTTGATTTGTGTTTGTGAACCGTATACTGTTTATTAGTACTGCCACTTTTGGTGTGTGGTTAGTCCTGAGAACGGTCTATGTTAATGTCTGTCCACTCAATTCAGTCTGTATATTTAGAAGTATCCAGATCGTATTTTTTGTGAGGACGGTTTATCAATTATGGTTACACTCCAATATCTATATGCATTGCAGGGTTTATCGCACCCACCAGGATTTCCAGTCCCATGGATGTTCGGTCCATATGATTTGTCACGACCTTTGGACTGTCCTGCTTGTGGGAGTAGGCGAGGCCCCTGCTTGCCACGCGTAGTTGGACGGTCAATCTTCTATTTAGTACTTCAACATAGTGATTTCCTGGTAAGTATTCACTCGTGTCACATCAAGTAAATCTTATTGATTTACTGTCTAAATCTTATTGATTTAATGTCATGTTTTCTTTCTTTTCCTACAATTTTACGATGCAGGTTTTGCCATGTGACATTCATCACAGAATGAACCGTTTGGTTTGCTCTACGATGGCTATTTTTGCAGGTTTCACTTCTTATGTTGTGTCAGTAACGAAGGCACTGTCCATCACTTATATTACTGGAAAAAATTGGATCAGTCTGTTGTCTGAGTACAACCTGAATCCCTATGATGAACTACAGTTTGGTTTAACAAAAACGCCACAATTAGTCCTTCTCGCGTTTAAAAGAAATGAAGGAAAAAACTAGATCACGGTCATGGATCCTAGTCAAGTTAGAAAGTTGATCATAGCAGACCAGACACGATCGCTGCTATCTCGCACAGATCGAGCACCGGCAGTTGCTCTAGCACTGACAGCGGCAGCAGCTCAGTCTGATCCAGCTGAGGATTGGGCACCGACCGCGTCAACAGATCAGTCTGATCTACTGGAGGATCGGGCATCGACACCGGCACCTGCTCCGACACCGGCACCAGCTCTACAAGGAGCACCATCTCTGGCAGCAGCAGCGGCTTCGGCACCTGCACCAACACTTGCACTTGCATCTGCTCCGGCCCATGTAGTTGCACCAGCAACAGACTGGGCTACAGTTCGCACTTCATATACCAAAGTCCTTACAAACACCGACATGTCCACCTTCTTGGTAAGCATTGGCCGCCCAAGTGCTTCGTTTTTTTTCTTTCCATGTTGTTTCACATGATTCACTGTGTTGATCTAACTGTTTGGGCATGTCTTCTTGTTTGCAAATAGAGAATTCCTAGAGCAACGAGGGAGTCGTTCAACAATCCGGGCGACCGCGGCCAAGTTTCTCTTACCATGCGCAGCCTTGGTGTGAATGAACCTGCTCAATATACCGTAAGTACAAAGGATGGTCGCATGATGATTGATGCTAAAGGATGGTCAAGGTTCAAATCTAAATCATATCTTGCGGTAGGGGATGATGTCAAAATCGAACTTTCTTGGCAAGGAGAGCTGGTCCAAATCAACTTTGAAATTCTTCAGTAGCAGCACGCAACTGCCGAACTGATCTATCCTCCGAGAGATTTTGATGTAATAATCTGGCATGGTGAAACAAGTGTCCTGTGTGTATAAGTAGTACGATAGTATTATTTATCACATGGTATATCATTGATAGAATTGCAACTCTGATTGTTGGTTAGGAACTGTCGTTCGATTTCATTCCAACAGCTGCCGTGCTTTATTCAATGTTGGGTATTCGCCTTGCGACAGCATCTAAAACCAGCGCCATACCGATCGCTTGCAATATGAAAAGCGCTGAGGTAGAGCACATGGGCCCCCAAACATGCAGGGTCGGCCTGCGACCCAAAGTCCAGAACCGTGAGCCTATCTGAGTACTATATTCTTAGCTGAACCCCCATAAAAAAAGCTAAACCCCCATAATGCCCGTGCATTGCAGAGGGAGTATATTTCTCGGCAAGGCGAGCCTGTGATATAAAAGATTTGTATATTTCTTTACATAGGGAGTATCTCTCTGTCAAAAAATATATTTATGT
Organism: Triticum urartu; assembly: GCF_003073215.2. Lineage (NCBI taxonomy): Eukaryota > Viridiplantae > Streptophyta > Magnoliopsida > Poales > Poaceae > Triticum > Triticum urartu. The sequence continues at coordinate 363,546,864 of NC_053023.1, forward strand.
GTAACTAGTTACTACTGTATTTGTACTTCCTTTCGCTGATATGTGGGGCAACCGGCAACGGGGTCCACGTGCCATATGCACAAATTAGAGTGCACAACTTCACGGTAGACACACCCCGATCATAGCGCTGCAGTAATGCCTAATGAGCCGTCAAATCACAACCCCCCCTTTCCAACTTTAGCAGTAAGCTGGACGGACGAAGCGGCAATATTTCACTAGGCCTGAATACCCTTCTCCCTCGTTTGCTTGTTCAGAGAAAACACCCTCTCGGCGATTGCATAGGGTTTTCTCATGGAGAACCAGGTACGAATTCTTCATCCATCCCCGATAAATCCAAGTCCCTTGGTCGCAAGTAATCCTAGGATGGCAGTCGCCGCCGTTGATGCATTTTTCTTCCTACTGAATCTAGTGTGTTTCATTTGCAGTGCCCAAAGTGCGAGTACCCTACAGGTTTCTGCGCCCTCGGCGAGATGCCACACTTGTTCCTTCTCATCCTAACACAACATTTTGAAACGTGCAAAGTATGTTCCTAGAATCCTCTTTTCTATCTGGGAGGGTGGGCGTTTTTTGAACATGCTGTGTTCTCATATTATTTTTCGTACAGTGTATTATTTGCTCTGCCAGAACACATGTACTCAAGATGCTCGGCCTTGCCATAACTGAATACACTAGTTTAATGGTCACAGTGAAGGCAAGCCATGGATATAAGTTCTGAGTTGGGTTCATGAACCAAGAAGATCCCTGCTTTTTTATGGCCGAACTTGGATAAACTTTCTCAAGTGTTACGGACTGAAAGTTGGCGCATGAATGTTGATGGAAATAGCAGAACCTGGTCTCATCTTCACTGTGATCTTCCACCCCAACGTCATTCCAATTGTTCATCCATGTTAGTTTTGTATCTGGTTCTTGCTTGTTGCCTCGATTACTTCTTAATCCACCTATTCTGTCTAACTAATCACAATTTAACTTTAGAAGTAGCAACGAATCTCTCATGAAGATGCTACTTATAACTAATATTTTCTTATAATTGGTGGCACGTGTAGGTTTTTTCAGAGTTAAGCAGTCTGCTCGTTTGTTACTCTGTAATAACTCGGCTGTTACTAATGGCACTGAAGTTGACTGGATCGACATCCACAAGTTCCTACACTTTATTGATCGTCTTGAGGTCCTTGTGGGGCATTTCAATGGTGGAAGGCCACGTGGGATATGTGTGCCACTGCTGCACTCGTTGAACAGGTCCAACTGTGTCGAGAAACTTATGGTACGAGCTGTTTTCTGTTATATATGTTGTTCATAAACCATTGCTTATACATAGTTTTACAGCGGTGATCTTCTTGAAACAGGAACTGCCGAGTTCTATTGTTCCTATACAGATGCCTGACCATGGTCGGGTCAGACTTGCACTTGGTCACAGCATGATGTTTATGTCGACCTAGTAAATTCCCCTTGGAGGTGAAAAGATACTTATTCATGGGTGGTCTCAAATAATGAAGGCCCGTCCATCTTGGAGAATAGGACAGAAGATTATGTTCATGATTTTCCATGGCTCTAAAGCGAATATCCTGTTTATTAACCACGTTGCGAGATGAAGCCGCTTTCAGAAGGTTGTGGATGCGCGGGGTGGCGCGTGGGCCTTGTCCTGGGGCTTGGCGGCCTCACCCTTGGTTAACTGTAGGCAAAGTAGCACTGTTCGAGGCGTGCTTTGTACAGTTGAACCTGTATAAGTACTCATACTGCTTTCAGCTTTGGTTGTTAAGTGCCCCTGCTGGTTTCAGTTAAGGTTGTTAAGTACTCCTGCTGCTTTTACAGTCTGTCGTGTTTCTTCAGTCCTGTCTTCCTCCAGCCGCCAAAACCAAACTAGCGCCGGCGGGGCCACCTGCTTCCGCCTCCCATGGCTGGCTGCGCCTCAGCGCACGCATCGCCGCCCCACCATCTCCAAAATCGTTAACGCTGACGTCCTCCGCACGCTTTGGTGTGCTCACCGTGGCACCGCCCTCTCGCGTTGTCAACATGGTCAACAAAGAACAAGAATCGGCATAAGTACGTGGAGAGGATGACAGTAGAGGCCCACCACATCAGCGTATGGAAAAATAAAATGCTTCCTCCTAGTGTTTTCCTGAAATCTGGGACCCACGACATTGTGAGCCTATATAGTCAATAGACAAGAGAACAGCACAAGATCGGCTGACACCTGGGACGTAGCTACTCGAGAAGTATTTTTTATTTGGTATTGTTGAGACGGAGTAGGGTTTGAACTGGGTTGTGGCCCGTCTAGCCCAGGCTTATATTTTATGTTCACCATGTGACCAGCCCAACTATTTTTTCTTTGTGAAAATGAGCCCAGTTTATTTTTTCTAAAGAATACCCAATCCAGGCCTACTTATTTTTCTATGCCCTGATGGGCTGCAACTCTTTCGAGACGCCTGCAAATCTTGAAAGTAATATGAAATGGGTTGTAAATATAAAAACAGATGACAAATTGGCAATTACTTTATAATTTCTGAATTTTTTTCACATTTTCAGATTCCTATGTCACTGGGCATTAACCTAATTTAAATATATCTTCAAAGTACTTTAAATCTGGCTCGACATTTCGGTATTAAAAATAGTTGGGAACCGATAGAAATATGTGAAATTGGCCCTGGCCAACCAAAAAACGACTGCAATAAATTGCATAAGAAGTTGCCATGAGCAATATATAAATTATTAAAAAACGAGGGAGTGGTTTGACTTGTGGACCTGTTTAGTTGACCCGTATGCAAGATTTTTTTAGTTATTATATACGTCAACAAACGATTCTAGCAGACGTAACCATTGGATGTCAATCCAACGACCGTTGTGTTTCTTCAATCTCTGATCTTCTTGCTCCAGCCGCCAAAGCAGCACCGGCGGGACCGCCTACTCCCGCCTCCCGTGGCCGGCTGTGCTGCCGCGCAGGCCTCAGCGCCCCCTACTACTCCCACCGCTGGACAGGGCATCGCTCTACTCACCCACACCCCCTATTATTCTGGGGCAACGGGAGCCTCACACCGCAGCCGAACCGGTGAACCCTCGTACTCCTCTCCACGCGGGCTTCCACTTCCGCGTCTTCCCCGGCTCCGCGTCGTCCCCTTCCAAGGCCTCGCCGTCGTCCACCGCCGTGGTGCTCTCGGCGCGGCGTGGTCAATGTGGTCAACGACCGACTTCCATCACAAGAGTACTGTACGTGGAGAGGCTAACAGCTGGGTCCACGGCAGCCGCAAGGAAGTGCCTCCTTATTACGCGGAAAATAATTATTCCTCCACCTGACAGCAGGGACCCACCGACGGGCCACCAATATTTCGCAAAAAAAACATTTCCCCCTGACTGCTGGGACCCACAGGACGGGCCATCGTATTTCACGAAAAAAAACGTTCCCCCCGCTGTCAGCTCGGACCCACCGGAAGTGCCTCCTTATTACGCACAAAAAATGAATACCCCCTGCTAGCTGGGACCCACCTTGGTGGGAGGCTGACTTGTGGGCCTACTAAGTTGACTGGGACGGAGGCCTTTGTCAACTTTAGTCAATATATCAACGATTCTAGCTCCAGTGACCGTACGATGTCCATCCAACGGCTGTAGTGCTTCTTCAACCTCTGGTCTTCTTGCTCCAGCCGCCCAAAGCAGCGCCGGTCGTGCCGCCTGCTCCTGCCGCCCATGGCCGGTTGTGATGCCGCGGAGGCCTCACCGCCCCCTATTACTCCCACTGCTGGCCAGGCCATCCCTCTATGCACCCACACCCCCTGTTATTCTGTGGCGACGGCAGCCTCACACTGCAGCAGAACAAGTGAACCCTCATACTCCTCTACGCATGGGCATCCACTGCCGCGTCTTCCCCGGCTCCGCGTCGTCCCCTTCCTAGGCCTCACCGTAGTCCACCGACCTGGTGCTCTCGGCGTGGCATGGTCAACGTGGTCAAGGAATGGCTTCCATCAGACGTGGACTGTATGTGGAGAGGCTGACAGCTGGGTCCACGGCCGCAGCAAGGAAGTGCCTCCTTATTATGCGCAAAATAATATTCCTCCACCTAATTGCGGGGACCCACCGGACGGGCCACCGTATTTCGCAAAAAAAACGTTTCCCCCCCACTGCTGGGACTCACCAGCTACATCTTCGCACGCAAGGAAGTGCATCCGAAAAAAACGATTCGCCCCACTGACTGCTGGGACCCACCAGCTAGATCTTAGCACGCAAGGAAGTGCGTCCAGAAAAAAGCGATTCGCCCCCCTGACTACTGGGACCCACCAGCTACATCTTCGCACACAAGGAAGTGCGTCCGGGCAAAAACCAAAACAAAACAATTCCCCCCTGACTGCTGGGACCCACCAGCTACATCTTCGCACGCAAGGAAGTGCGTCCGGGCAAAAAAACAAAACGATTCGCCCCCTTGACTGCTGGGACCCACCAGCTACATCTTCGCAGGCAAGGAAGTGCCTGATAGTCTGGACCCACCTGGTCGAAGCGTACATAGCGTTTTCATTCTGGTCGTGAACGTGTACGTACATATATACTGGTCGATGTAGAGGCGCGCACGTGTCGTAGTAGAGGCGCGTACGTGTCGTAGTAGAGGCGCGCACGTGTCGTAGTAGAGGCGCGTACATGTCGTAGTAGAGGCGCGCACGTAGCATGTACACGTACTTACAGCGGTCAGGGTGCAAGAAAGAAAATACGGCCACGTACGTACATACAGGCAGGGTAACGCCTACTCGTGCATACGTATGGCCAGGGCTCGTGTACATGGCTGGGTCAGAACGGAGAAACAGCGTCGTCGTCATGTTCATGGGGAGGCAACGGAATGTGTTGTGTTCATGGGGAGGCAACGGAATGCGTCGTGTTCATGGGGAGGCAACGAAAAGCGTCGTGTTCATCGGGAGGCAACGGAACGCGTGGGAGCCAACCGGCTAGGTCGGAACGGAATGCGTGGTCATGTTCATCGGGAGGGCTTGGACGGAAAAGGCGATGGAAACGAGGCTTGGCATACCGCAAAATGGAGGAAACGGCCTTGTGTTCGACCGGCCACGTTCGAAACGGGATCCTGTTCATCGGGAGGGGTCTGGCGTACCACAAAACGGATGAAACGGACCTCCTACGGTTGAAATGGGGGTCCTGTTGATCGGGAGGGGTGTGGCGTACCGCAAAACGGACGAAACAGACCTCCTACGATCGAAACGGGGGTCCTGTTCATCGGGAGGGGTGTGGCGTACCGCAAAACGGGACTCCATGGGATACTGTTCATCTCCACCGTCGACCTCCTCCAGCCTCCACGGCCTACCGTCGACCTCATCCAGCCTCCACGGGCTCCTGTTCATCCATCCTCCACCGCGCGCTACTCCATCGGCTACTATTCAACCACCCCTCCATGGGCACCCCTCCACCATCTACTGTTCACCCAGCCCTCCACACCACGGGGTCCTGTTCATCCAGAGGCAACGCCACCGCTCACTTTTCATCCAACCCCCCCCCCCACAACGCTCACTGTTCATCCAATCGATCGGCTTCAATTAGCAGTAGTAGCGAAGGAATCGCTCGATCGGGTTCTGTTAACAGCCATCGATCGATCGCTCGGGTTGAGTAACGCGTAGCCTGCAGTGCAATCGCTCGAGTTCAGTTAGAGCCCAACGCCTCGCTCGGGTTCAGTTAGAGCCAATGCCTCTCACACACGCGCGTACGTGTACGAGAGAAACGCACATCGCTCGGCCCCCGACCTCCCACCGTAACCGGGAACTCCCCAAAATTTTCCTCTCCCTCGCTTCTACCATGGTTTTTTCTGTCACGGACGGCCCAAAGAATGTCATGCAGCTGCGTCTCCGGCCCGCCTAGGATGAAAAGCCCATTTTCTGTCATGATTTTTTGTCATAGAAGTAGGAGCCCACCACATCTATGATAATACCGGGTTTTTTCACATTTATCGTCATAGAAGTGTCACATGTATGACACACAAAAAATTCGTTCGGCCCAAAATGTCACGGATGTGTCTTTTTTTGTAGTGCATACCAGCGGCGGCTGAGCTCGCTCGAGGGCCGGGGCCTGAGGACGCAGAGCACGAAGGAGAGTATGGAGAAGGGGGGAGGCTCGCATGGGCCTGGCTTAGCTATGCTTCGGACGCCTATGCACGAATCTGGCGCATCATGAGGAATCGACTCCAGACCGTCAAGATAAGTCCCAAGCCCGGGTTAGCTAAACCGCTAAGGACTAAGAATCATACTAACCGCAGCCCTGCTGCAGCAACATCACCCCCTTTCTTACCTCTCGACGGCTGCTTGAGCGCTAGAGGAGACTGAGGGAGTCCTGGATTAGGGGGTCTCCGGATAGCCGGACTATCTCCATTGGCCGGACTATTAGACTATGAAGATACAAGATTGAAGACTTCGTCTTGTGTCCGGATGGGACTCTACTTGGCGTGGAAGGCAAGCTAGGCAATACGTATATGGATATCTCCTCCTTTGTAACTGACCTTGTGTAACCCTAACCCTCTCCGGTGTCTATATAAACTGAAGGGTTTTAGTCCGTAGGACAACAATCACAACATACAATCATACCATAGGCTAGCTTCTAGGGTTTAGCCTCTCTGATCTTGTGGTAGATCTACTCTTGTACTACACATATCTTCAATATTTATCGAGCAGGACGTAGGGTTTTACCTCCATCAAGAGGGCCCGAACCTGCGTAAAACATTGTGTCCCCTGCCTCCTGTTACCATCCGGCCTAGATGCACAGTTCGGGACCCCCTACCCGAGATCCACTGGTTTTGACACCGACATTGGTGCTTTCATTGAGAGTTCCGCTGTGCCGTCGCCACCAGGAAGGATGTCACGTCCCGTCTTTAAAGACGGCACAATCGCTGAGGGAACTCTGGCTATCGGCCAAACTCTCCGGCTAGGTGGTTTTCTTATGACCGCCTGTTCGGCCGCTACGCCGACGATGACTTCTCGGGTCATCAAAAGCAATCTTCACGTCAACTCGGAACTCGTCGAGCAGTTAGATGAAATGGAGATCTCTTCCCTGAACGAGCTCTTGGATCGCATCGCCGCCCTGGGAGTCGCTACAGACTACGATTAGATTGGGCCTCAACCCGATCTGAGAGAAATTAACTCTCCCTAGGTCACCCATCATGTTGCAGTGGTGGAAGAACAATGCGGCAACCCTTCATCCATCTTAAGGACTAGCTACGTCCGGATTCCCGATCCCTCCAAGCTGGATACCCGCGGAGGGGAGGATGTCACTCAAAGCCTGAACCCAGAATCAGGCAGCAGGCTAGATTTACCGGAAAACATCCAAGAATCCAAACTTTCGAGTTCGGAAACTCCTTGGCCACTGAGCCTCAGATTGGGTGAGGATTCGGATTCAATTCCACCCACCCACCCAAACATACGCGATCTATCCCAAATTAGGCAAGAGCCCGAAGAAACAGTACACCATTACTGGGCCAGATTCCTCCTGGTCAAGAACAGGATAAAGGACTGCCGCGAGGAAGACGCAATTTCATTCTTCTGCAATAATTTCACGGACAAGGGAATCCTCAACGCCATAAGTCGTCGCGAAATTACACGCTTTGCCAACTTGGTGTCCATGGTACGAAAGTACTGTGCGATAGAAAGCGCCTGGAAAACCGAAATAAAATTTTGGGATAATCCGGCCCTGAATACAAACCCAGTCTGAAATAAAAGGGTGCATTATCACAATACAGCTGGGTTAACTACCAAAAAGCAAAAGCCCTCTACGGGGCAAGGAACCGTACTGGTGGGATGGCTCAACGGACCCTGAAAAATTCATAGTACAGCGGATGCGATACCAACGCATAGCCTTAGAGCATGCTGGATACTCCGGCAGGTGGCCAAAAGTGGTGAGGATCTACTCCTCCCAAAAACCACAGAGCACCACCCCGAGGACAACAATACGGTCTTAACGGTCTTTGAGACCTTCGCGTCAAATAATAGACGGAAGCGAACACTCCACAGCATGTCCGAAATCTGCCACATAGCAGAAACAAATCCTTGGAGCGACACGGCTATTACCTTCAATGCCAGTGACGAACCTAAATTCCGAACAGCCCAAGTACCAGCCGCACTGGTCCTCAGTCCAATCGTGGACGGCTTTCGACTCACCAAGGTACTCATGGACGGCGGCAGTGGATTAAACCTCATCTATGAGGAAACTCTTCAAAAAGATGGAAATAGACTGGAGCCGCATTAAGCAAAGCAGCACAACCTTTAGAGGAATCATCCCCAGTCGGGAAGCACGCTGTGCTGGAAAAATCACACTAGACGTGGTATTCGGCACGCCGGATAATTACAGGTCCGAAGAAATTACATTCCAAGTGGCCCCATTCAGCAGCGGGTACCACACTCTACTAGGGCGGGAGGCGTTTACAATATTCCAAGCCATACCCCATTACGGGTACATGCAGCTCAAAATGCCCGGGCCCAACGCAATCATCACTCTTGTTAGTGATCCGGACATAGCACTCCGCGCTGAAAATAAGACAGCTGCACTGGCCCTTGAGGCACTATCCGAAGCCCTAGCGGCCGAAGAACTAACTGCGCTGCGCTCCATGGTGAACAGGGACGACGTGATACTCGATAAAAGATCCAAGTCCACCTCCTTTAAGCTGGCGGACGAAATAGTCAAATTCCAAGTCCATCCAACAAAACCTACAAAAATAACTTCCATCGGGGCACAATTGAACCCTGATGTCGACGCCGCACTGCGAGAGTTCCTATGCGAGAACTGGGACATTTTTGCCTGGCACCCTTCAGACATGCCAGGAATCCCACGCAGGCTGTCTGAACACAGCCTAAATATCCTAAAAGGATTCAAGCCAGTCAAGCAGGCTCTTTGACGTTTCTCCGAGCCTAAAAGATAAGCCATGGGAGAGGAACTAGCCAAGCTATTGGAGGCCGGATTCATCAGAGACATAAAACATCCGGACTGGCTAGCAAACCTGGTGATGGTACCAAAGAAGGACAAATCCTGGCACTTGTGCGTCGATTTTAAGGACCTTAACAAGGCCTGCCCAAAGGATCCCTTCCCCCTCCCCCGCATCGATCAAATCATCGATGCTACTATAAGACATGATTCATTGTGTTTCCTCGACACATACTCCGGCTACCATCAAATCAAAATGGCAGAGCCAGACCAAGCCGCAACGGCATTCATCACACCATACGGCCCATTCTGCTTCAAGACAATGCCCTTCCGGCTAAAAAATGCCGGTGCAACATATCAGCGCATGATTCAGACATGCCTGGCAAACCAGATCGGCAAAACAGTGGAGGCATACGTAGATGACATGGTCGTTAAAACCAAGCATGTCGAAACTCTAGTAGACGACTTGAGGCTCACATTCGACAACCTCCGAACATATGACATCAAGCTCAACCCAGAAAATGCGTTTTCGGCGTACCAGCAGGAAAGCTCCTGGGATTCATTGTCTCCAGTAGAGGTATTGAAGCTAATCCGGCCAAAATCCGAGCATTGTCACAGTTGGCTACCCCAACAAACCTCAAACAAATACAAAAATTAACTGGATGCGTGGCGGCTCTAAGCCGCTTTATCTCCCGCTTGGGAGAAAAGGCATTACCCCTTAATCGCCTCCTCCGGCGCACCGAACACTTTGAGTGGACGGACGCCGCCACGGCCGGACTCAACAAAATAAAAGCCATATTGGCAACAAACCCAGTCCTGGCCGCGCCAAACATTGGTGAACCAATGTTATTATACATTGCGGCAACTCATCAAGCAGTAAGCGCAGTGCTTGTCGTCAAGCGAGAAGTGGACGGACACAAATTTCCCCTTCAAAAGCCGGTTTACTACGTGTCCACTGTCCTCACTCCATGAAAATCACGGTACCCGCATTATCAAAAGATAGCGTACGCGGTATTTATGGCATCCCGGAAGCTGCGACACTACTTTCAAGAGTGTTCGATAACTGTAGCCTCGGAAGTACCACTTAACGATATTATAAACAACCGCGACGCGAAGGGCCGGATTGCCAAATGGGCCATTGAGCTCCTCCCGTTCGACATAACTTACAAGCCACGGCGAGCTATTAAATCGCAAGTTTTGGCTGACTTCGTCGCTGAATGGACGGAAGCCGAACTCCCTAAAGAGTACGGCACATATTCAAACTCGATCATGCACTTCGACGGCTCCAAAATGTTGGCTGGTCTGGGGGCTGGCATCATTTTGACGGCCCCAACAGGAGACACCGTTCAATACGTACTACAGATAATGTATACGGACTCCAACAACGCAACCGAATATGAGGCCCTTCTACATGGTCTCCGGATGGCAGTATCCATGGGCATTCAACGCCTAGAGGTGCGCGGGGATTCAAACCTCGCGATATCCCAAATAAATGGAGACTTTGCTGCCAAGGATCCAAAAATGGCCGCTTATCGCAATGTCGTCCTAAAAATGTCAGCTCGGTTCGAGGGGCTCAAATTTCACCATGTGGCTCGGGAAAACAATAGGCGGCGGATATCCTCGCCCGCATTGGCGCAAAATGCGACGCGGTCCCTCCCAACATTTTTCTGGAAAGGCTTTTCAAGCCATCCGTAGCATGGGAAGGGGACACTGGTAACAACAGTCCGGACCCGGCCAAAATACCCGATACGAACTCTCTGACACAATCGGAGGCTCCGCCACCGAAATAACACAATCAGCCCACGAAATAATGGCCATTATTGCCCCGTGGACAGAACCATTCCTGGCCTACCTAATTAGACAGGAACTTCCGGAGGACCAAAATGAGGCACACTGCATAGTGTGGTGATCCAAAGCCTACAGGGTCCACGAGGGAGAATTGTACAAAAAAGCGCTACCGGAGTCCTTCAAAGGTGCATCTCCGAAGAGGAAGGGCGGAATCTTTTGGCAGAAATTCACGCCGGACTCGACGGTCATCACGCCGCAGCCCGGGCTCTTGTAAGCAAGGCCTTCCGCATATGATTTTATTGGCCAAGGGCCCGGCCAGATGCACAGGACTTGGTCCAACGTTGCACCGGTTGCCAGCTCTTTGCAAATCAAAGCCACATGCCACCCACCACCCTCCAAACGATCCCCATTACATGGCCCTTCGCGGTCTGGGGGCTTGACATGGTCAGACCCCTTAAAGGGGGAACCCACAAGAAAAAATACTTATTGGTCATGGTGGATAAATTCACCAAATGGATAGAGGCTAAACCGGTAAAAACAGTCGAATCCGGACCAGTGATAGATTTCATATCCGGGGTTGTACACCGTTACGGCGTCCCCCACAGCATCATCACTGATAACAGCACAAACTTCACGGCCGACGAGGTAAAACTCTGGTGTAGCAAAATGGGCATCAAGCTCGATTACGCTTCAGTCTATCACCCACAAACCAACGGTCAAGTCGAACGAGCAAATGGTCTTATAATGAGCGGCATTAAACCCCGATTAGTGCGCTCCTTAACGGAATCCGATACGCACTGGGTAGAGGAGTCGACTCCGTACTCTGGGGACTGCGGACCACGCCGAATTGTAGTACCGGATATAAACCATTTTAATGTTGTACGTCGCAGAGGCAGTCCTGCCCTGTGACATAATACATGACTCACCTCGAGTGCGCATGTACAAAGAAAGAGAAGCCGAGCTCGATCGGCAGGACGGTCTGGACACACTGGAGGAAGAGCGCGACGTAGCCAAAGCCCGTTCCTTTTTTTACCAGCAACAGGCTCGCAGATACCAAAGCAGAGAAGTACGGGCCAAAACTTATAACATTGGTGAACTAGTTCTACGGCTGTCGGATAAGAAAAAGAACAAGCTCGAGCCCAAATGGGAAGGTCCCTTCATTATCGACCAAGTTCTGACCGGTGGAGCCTACCGACTGCGGGATGCATCGACCAGTCGACTCGAGTCAAACCCATGGAATGCAGCCAGGCTCCGAAGATTCTACGCCTAGCTCCGGACTTTATGTTAGTCCCCTCCCTTCATCCATTTTCTGCATATGCATCATCTGTCTTGTTTCCCTTTCTTTCTTTTTATTTCCCTAGGCCTTCAAGGGTCACCTTGTGCCTCACTCATACATCACAGATGCACTAGTCGCACTCTTCATACCTGGGGGCTTCTCTCACAGAAGCTTAAATTATTTACCTGGGCCCCACGCCCAACACATGTGTTATACTTCCACATGTACCTTTTTCACCATTATATGCATCGATATGACTTAAGTTTTGGCCAAGCTAGGTTGCCTGGCTCTTGTATTTATGCCCTATGTTCCCGTTAATTTGGCTAGGGCATAAGGGGAGCACCTCTGCGATTGTTACCGCCGGGTCAGCCGGACGTGTACCTCAGACTGGGTGAAGCCGAAAGCTAGCGTTCTTAAGAGAATATTCGGTCGGTGAACAAAAGATGACTTTTATTTATTATCCATATCTGCCCCCAGACGTTTTCACTACGCTTCTTGTCGCAGTCCGGACATGCACTTTAGGGCATGCCTACCTAGGGAAAGGAACCCTTAACGAAACTATTCTCTCTGGAAGATGTTTCTTACTACCCATGTAATATAACATAACTAGTTGGGCACTTGTCTGATAAAGCACTAATGACCCCTACGCCTGGTCTCCACGCATGCCCCGGTTCTTATATAACCGAGAGGGTATTCGGATACACTCTGGACTGTCGGGTCCCGAGGTTGAAGCGAAAATGTCCGCCATGACAAACGATCTACAATCCGGCTAGAAGGCATCATATATGTCACTTTAAAATTACATAGTCAATTTGACTGGTTGAATTCCTCTTCAATGCCATCCAATAGGCTGTCTAGTATACAGTCCTGTTGGGAATACTTTGCGGCCAATTCTACTTGGCCGTACACTAAATTCACAGGGATCTCCTTGCCATCAGGCCCCACAGGTCTGACTTCGGCCATGTGGTTCGGGTCAGCCTTCGTGTACCGTGTCTTCACCATTACCCAAGCTTCCCTGGCACCCTGACGGCAGGCCGATATCTTCCATAATCGGAAGCGCCGCCGTGCTCCCTTCAGCTTTTCTGCAAGCTCTCCAAGGCCTTCGGGTATGGAGACGGACGGCCAGAAGGCCTGGGAAACACCTTGCATCACCTGCCGAACTCGTTCATGCAACTGTGCGAGCTCGGGAAGAAGATCACCCGTCGAACTTGGCATCTCCTCGGCAGGATGACCTGTTAACATACCTACAGACATAACTCTGTCAGCCAGCTTCCTCGCCGAACTCTTTTTCAAAGTTCGTTCAAGCACTTACTAAATATGCCGCGTCGAAGCCGCCGATTCTCCTTAACAGATTCTGACAGTTGGGCACGAACATCTTTTAGTTCCACGCCCAGCTTGGTGTTGGCATCTTGGAGATCATTCTTCTCCTGCCTCACCCTTGTAAGCACGCTCTCACCGGCCTTCAGCTAGCGTATGAGATGTTGCTTATCCGGATTCACTCCAGCATCATCTGCAATTTTATCGTCAGATCTGCATATAAAGCTGCACTATAATATGATACTTATCATTTGACGGATATGTTACCAGAGGGGATCTCTTTGGGCTCCCCTGCAGCGGCCAGTGCGGCCTGAAGTTGGGCTTTGCACTCTTCTAGCTCCTGGGACAGTTGAGTATTCTTTTCTGTAAGAACCTACATAACAAATGATCCTTAAATCAGTTATCCTAACTGTTTCAAGTCTCAGGGGCTACTGATATATATAATCATCAAATTTTCTCACCCGTATGTGTTTTACATACTGCTTCATGGCTCTGGCTAGACCATTTTGAGCGGCACGGAGGTGCGCGTCTCCCGCGTTGAGGGTATCCAATGCCTCTTGGGAGAAACAAGCGTCACGAAGAATAGTCCGGCGACGCCTGTGGTTCATGGCACTTTCCACCTCGGAATGGGTGGTGGACAGTCTATCTGTATCCTCTGTCGGAGGAGCACCCGGCGCATGCCTTGTACTCATTCCCACCTCTGAGTCCGGCCTTGGAGCCTGGCTTGTGGAGGCGCGATTGGTAGCCTCTCCGGGTATAGTCCGGCGAGCGCTCTTTTTCCTGAAAAGAAGGCATGGGCATTAATATGCCTCTGTAAATAATGTCTTGCAATAAAGACGGCGCGCCATACTGCTGCGCCGGTGCCTCAATCCGGACTGCGGATCTTTTCAGCCTGTCTGGCCTAGCGGGCCCTTGTTGGCTAGTTGCCGCAGGCTCGGCCTTCTGCCCCGAGGACCTCCCCTGCAAAACACGGCTGTTATACGGCAATAAAAAAAGAGCACAAGGACGGATCCCTTTTTAAGTACTGGGACTTCGGTCTCAGTCACCTGTGAGGCTAGAACTAGCCCAGGGTAATCGGCCGTAATGGCCACCAAGGTATTGTCATTACTCCCTTGGTAAAATACCCCGTCGATCAGCTCCACGGATATGTCCGGATCCTCCTGGGAGGCCGGGTCAAGGGACCGTCCAGGGTCCTCGGGCTGTGGAGGAGGGCTAGTTATCTCCTTTACTGCCTAGCGCAGCTCCTGTGATGAAATCGCTAGAATGAATATTTAAACTATGGGAATACGAAATGGATGGGCGAGAAAAAGTCTCCGCTTACCCAGCTCGGAGGATTGTACATAGAGAATCCACCCTGCGGGTTGACACGAAAGAATTCCTCCTCTTCTCCCTTGTACAAAGTGGACAAGATCTTTATTAGATCAGTAGCCGATCCCGGCCCTTTGTGGCCATGGCGGGTAGCATCATCCTCTCCGTTGAAATCCCACATGGGGTGGCCTCTATACTGGAGCGGCTGCACCCCCCGCATAATGCATATAGCCATGACCTCGATCATGGTCAATCCGGATCGAGCTAAAGAACTTATCCGGCTCATCAGATAAAGAATGTCCCTGTCGTCTTACTCCAGAGAGCTCCGTGGATGCCAGCTCCGGCGCTTCTTCAAAGGGGCATTGTCGAACTCAGGAAGGCCGATCCGAATAGGGTCCAGAAGGGGGACATCTTCTATATAAAACCATTCTGAAGGCCAGTTTTCGGACGTCTTCTTCGGGGTCCCGGACAGGTATCCGGTCCCAGCAATACGCCACACTTCGGCTCCGCCCACTTGATATATTGATCCCTTCTTAGAACGGGGCACAAGGCAGAACAGCTTCTTCCACAGAGCGAAATGAGCCTCACAGCCCAAAAATAACTCGCAAAGGGCTACGAATCCCGCGATATGCAGCAGGGAGGCAGGCGTAAGGTTGTGCAGCTGGAGGCCATAGAACTCCAGAAGCCCCCGGAGAAACGGGTGAATTGGGAATCCGAGCCCTCTTACCAGATAAGGGACAAGGCATACCCGCTCTCCCTTGGAGGGATTGGGACGGCTCTCCGCTTGCTCTCCGCCATTGTAGGTGGCAAGCCCGGCTCGAACCGGGACCAGGTACGCTGGGGGAAGAAATCCCTTGGACTGAAGCATCACCAATTTGTTGTGCGGGATGGAACATCTCTCCCAATCTCCAGGCTTGGAACTAGGGGTGCGAGAGGAGGAGCTGCGTCGACTGGCCATCGTGGAATGGATCTCTGTCGGGTACGCTCTAATGAAGACTCGGCAAGGGAGGATGATGTGATTTGGGTCTGAATCCTCGTCTTTTTAAATAGGAGGCTCATTTACATAGCTAGGGGGTAAATGTGAAAACACCCTGGCTCTTCACATTCACTCGACACGTGGAAAGTGGCCATTATTGGGCGTAGAAGCCAAGGAGTACAAACCGTCACAAGGAACCGGACATTATTTCGACAGGTACACGAAATTTGGAGAGGAACCCGCCTTGCAATGCCGAAGATAATACTGCGTGCCGGACTTGTCGTCATTGAAGCCTGGTTCGGGGGCTACTGGGGGAGTCCTGGATTAGGGGGTCTCCGGATAGTTGGACTATCTCCATTGGCCGGACTGTTAGACTATGAAGATACAAGATTGAAGACTTCGTCTCGTGTACGGATGGGACTCTACTTGGCGTGGAAGGCAAGCTAGGCAATACGGATATGGATATCTCCTCCTTTGTAACCGACCTTGTGTAACCCTAACCCTCTCCGGTGTCTATATAAACCGAAGGGTTTTAGTCTGTAGGACAACAACCATAACATACAATCATACCATAGGCTAGCTTCTAGGGTTTAGCCTCTCTGATCTCGTGGTAGATCTACTCTTGTACTACCCATATCATCAATATTAATCAAGCAGGACGTAGGGTTTTACCTCCATCAAGAGGGCCCGAACCTGGGTAAAACAACGTGTTCCCTGCCTCCTGTTACCATCCGGCCTAGACACACAGTTCGGGACCCCCTGCCCGAGATCCGCCGGTTTTGACACCGACAGGGACCTCCTGAGCATCGCGCCTCAGGAACTCTTACTGGACCTCGGGCCGCTCACCTCCTGGCCTTGACCATGGCACGCGACCTGGCATACCAGCGACGACTGTAACCTGCCTGGGGACCGAGTAGAGCGCCAAGTTGTTGCGAGGTCAGAAAGGGAGACCGAGCTGAAGTAGGACTCGCACTCGCGCAAGTTCATAATAAGGACAATATTGACAAGAGGCATTACAAAACCCACACCCCCACGGGGCATTTCTTGATTCCTCGCAGGAAACAAAAGCCAAGAACTTAGGGAATCCTAACTACACGTGCCACTGTGGATGACGCCATCATCAATAGTGGGCCACCAGAGGCCAGCGCCAACCTCATCCAGATTAGCAGCGGCCGCAGTTTGACGCTGCAGCCCTGCTCCGGGCTCAGCGGGAGCTTGGGGGCATGTAGCTGTCATCGCTCGTCTCCCGGGTCTCTTACAGCTCGGGAGAATCGCTGGACTCCCAAGTGTCACCGCTGATTCCTGAGGAGACACTGGCGACGCGGGCAGCAGACCCTACCCCAGCCGTGGCGCCAGCCTGATGACCCCACCTGGGGCAACACTCCATACGGCGGCCTTCTGCGTCGAAGACCTTGAAGAACAGCGTGGAGGCACCGTCGTACACGAAGTTGATCGCGAGGGTGCCCTTCGCACGACACACTCGGGCGACCTCACCCCAGCCTCGGGTCATAAAGTTCTTCCCCGAGGAGGCGGCCTCAACCTCCGCTCCAGTCGCTGGCGTGTCAAGTCGGCGTGCTGCAGCCAAAGCTCGAGGGGCCACCTCAGTGGCATCTCGGCTAAGAAGAAGGAAGGGACGTGGATCCAAGTGCTCGGGGGCATCGCCGCCCACAGCACGAGCCCGCGCGAGGAGTCCGTGGCGTGGACTCCAGGGGCGGCAACGCGCGCCACCGCGGCACGGTGACCATGGCCACGACGCGCACGCCGACGCTCGTCGCCTCTCCCTCCTGAGCCCCCGGCTTGGGCGTATAGGGGAAACGGATACCCGGGAGGAGTTTGCTCGCACCAAGGCCTCGTCACCACCTACATCATCGCCTCGCGCGGCGGTGGGCCAGCCTCTTCTTCGACGGGAGAGGTACCAGCCCGTCGTGGGGAGTCTTTCCATTCTCTGTCGCGGAAAACCTTCGGATGGGCGCCATTGGTGTCGGCAATGGAGCAAAGGGGGGAAGCAAGCGGAATGGGAAGAGATGGGTGATGGGGGCTCCGCCCCCTCCCATTTATAGCAAGAGAAGGCCAACCAGTGCCCCCCATGATCATAGGTAATGATGGTTTTTCCTTGCATGTCATAGGGACTTGTCAAGACGGGTAGTTGCCAAGGCAGCATGGGGAAGCGGAGACGCCCACGTCCAATCAACTGCCACGCGTCGACCAAGGCCGCAGGCTATTGGGGCCTGCGGCGCTCCGCACTTGACCTTTGGCATCACCTCGAAGCCAAGCCCGAGTGCGCCTTGGGCCCGGGGGCTACTGTCGGCGTTCTGGGAACGGGGGTCCCCAGACTTGCCTGCCTACGGCCCACGGCGTGGCTCTGCGAGCGGCCCCAAACAGCCCATCTTCACCAACAAGCACTCAACACCCTCACGAGGGGCTAAGCCTTGCGAGGCGGACGACACAAGATCTCCTCGGGAGCGCCCTCACTAGGCTGGCTCGCGAGGGGCGGAAAGTTCAAGGCAAGGCAAACCTCGTGAGGTTTCAATGATGTGAGCCATGACGATCAAGATCAGGCGGGCGCCAGCGCGCACAGTGTCCTTGTTTCCTCTTTGGTGCTAAGGAAGCAAGCGCAGGCGCGGAGTACCAAGGCATCAAGCAAAGTTTTCCATATCGGTGCAACAAGACCATGACCAGTAGGACGGCAAGACGGAGGTCGCCATGGAGCCCAAGGCGGCGTCACCACCAGAGCCTTTTGCAGGAGAAGACTACTTTTGTCTGGATAAGCTGTACTAGCTGTCCCCTTTCAATTTGGCCGTTGTTGGCTCCCTTCCTGCTCAATATTTGGGGAGAGGACCAGGGCCTCTATAAATAGGACTAGCCACCACCATGGCTAGGGGAGGAGATCCGAACAACCACAAGTTCACCAAGCACAAGAACACCTCGCCTCAGGAGGTTGTTCTTCCCCTTGTACTATTCATCCTTAGCCCAAGAGGCAATCCACCGCCACCACACTGGAGTAGGGTGTTACACCACAACGGTGCCCCAAACCAGTATAAATCTTGTGTCCTTTGTGTTGCGAGTTCATCGAGTTAGCCCTTGAGATCTTAGCGAAGCTAGGACGTGGATCGGTAGGGGGAGTTCTTCGCGCGCACCCTAGTGTTCAAACCTTGAGGGTTTTGCTGGAACCCGAGATCCGACATTTTGGATTTACTAGAATTCAAAAACGAGGCATCTCAATGTTTTGCCGGCAATCAACAGTGCCCTGGTGTTTGAATTTCATTCCCATCTCTTGCATGGTACCTAGAAATTCACCCAATGACATAGATTAGATTTTTCAACCAACCTTAGAGCATTGTAGAATGTGCTTGTAGTTAAAATTTGAATTATGCACATAAAATGCCTAGAAAACCCAGTTAATACATAAATATGTCCAAACGAACCCCAAAAAATCACAAAAATTGACACAACACTCTTGTTGTTCTATATTGACACTAGAAATTTTTTGAAAGCAATAAGAGGCAATGGATATCGTTTCGTCCCCAAAGGTGGGATATTCCCTATCGAAACCATCATGCTTGTTGTGAGAAGCTCAGGTTTGTGAGAAGCTTATACCCGAACCTGCCCCAAATGGAACAATTTTTTTACCACGGCATGTTGATGCTACTCTATGATAGCATGCCAAGTTTCATGAATTTCATACGAGTTTTGGATTTACTAGAATTTAAAAACCAGGCAGCTCAACGTTTTGCCGGCAATCAACAGTGCCCTGGTGTTTGAATTTCATTCCCATCTCTTGCACGGTACCTAGAAATTCACCCAATGACATAGATTAGATTTTTCAACCAACTTTAGTGCATTGGAGCATGTGCTTGTAGTTCAAATTTGAATTATGCACATAAAATGCCTAGAAAACCTAGTTAATGTATAAAAAAGGCCAAACGAACCCCGAAAAATTCCAAGATTGAACACAACACTCCTATTGTTCTATGTTGACACTAGAAGTTTTTTAAAAGCAATAAGAGGCAATGGATATCATCCCATCAACAAAGGTGGTGCGTTCCCTATCGAAACCATCATGCTTGTTGTGAGAAGCTCTGGTTTGTGAGAAGCTTATACCACCTGTCCCAAATGGGACAAAATTTTCACGACGGCATGTTGATGCCGCTCCATGGTAGCATGCCAAGTTTCATGAATTTCAGATGAGTTTCGGTTTTACTAGAATTTAAAAACCAGGCATCTCAACGATTTGCCGGCAATCAACAGTGCCATGGTGTTTGAATTTCATTCCCATCTCTTGCATGGGACCTAAAAAGTCACCCAAGGACACACATGTGATTTTTCAACCAACTTTGGTGCATTGGAGCATGTGCTTGTAGTTCAAATTTGAATTATGCACATAAAATGCCTAGAAAACCCAGTTAATATATTAAAAAAGGCCAATCGAACCCCGAAAAATTCCAAGATTGAACACAACACTCCTGTTGTTCTATGTTGACACTAGAAATTTTTTGAAAGCAATAATAGGCAACGGATATCATCCCATCCCCAAAGGTGGTACGCTCCCTATCGAAACCATCATGCTTATTGTGAGAAGCTCTGGTTTGTGAGAAGCTTATACCCAAACCTGCCCCAAATTGGAAAAAAATTTCACCACGGCATGTTGATGCCGCTCCATGATAGCATGCCAAGTTTCATGAATTTCAGACGAGTTTTGGATTTACTAGAATTTAAAAACCAGGTATCACAACGTTTTTCCGGCAATCAACAGTGCCCTGGTGTTTGAAATTCATTCCCATCTCTTGCATGGGACCTGGAAATTCACCCAAGGACACACATGTGATTTTTCAACCAACTTTAGTGCATTGGAGCATGTTCTTGTATTTCAAATTTAAATTATGCACATAAAATGCCTAGAAAACCCAGTTAATGTATAAAAAAGGCCAAACGAACCCCGAAAAATTCATTCCCATTTCTTATATGGGACCTAACCATGCACTGAAGGACACAGATTTGATTTTTCAAGCAATTTGTATGCACCAGAGCATGTGCATGTAGTTTAATTTTGCATTGTGCACCTGAAATGGCTAGCAAACCAGTTTAATGTATGAAATGTCCAAACGAACCCTGAATAATTCCTTCTTTTACGACACACATACAGTTGCATGTTCACTGCAGATAAAAGGTCTTGCAATTCAAACACCGTCCATTGCCGCTGTGACCCCATTTTGTAATTAAAATCAAGTAGATCCCACACAGTTTATTCTCACCAACCGTGTGAGATGTAGTACAAAATATCTTGGAGCACCGTTGGTGTATAGTACGCCTATGGCTTATGCGAGAAGGTGCATCGGCTACAGTCCACATCCGGCGTGTCAAGCACACTATCTCGCTCCCCCAAAACTCCCGCCTCTGCATCCATCGCAATCTCGAAAATATCTACCGCCTGGAAGGTTTTAATGTTTGATAGCACACGATTAGTATGTGCGGACCGTGTGCAATGTCTGTTACTCCCGCTCTGCTTCAGTCCCTTGATTCAAATTTTTAGTAGCCCCGACATTTTACTCCCGCCTCTGCATCCCTCGCAATCTCAAAAATATCTACTCGACCTTGATCCAAATTTTCAGTAGCCCCGCCTTGTTACTCCCGCCTAGTAAAATTTTCAATTGTTGTAGTATTTCCTCAAACACAACCTCCGCTCACACAGGCACACACAACCCTCGAAACCATTGGTACGTCATCGCCATCGCCAGCGCCTCCATCCTCAACCTCTTCCTGTGTGCCGGGGAGCTCGAGTAGCCAATGGCCAAAAAGAGGTTTATCGCGGCCGTTTCGCCCGATGTCGGCGAGGTGGCCGCCAAGGTGTCCCTGTCATCCTCCGCGGGCCCGATCCACCCGCCGCCACGCCCCTACGCCGGTTCGAGGACTTCCCCGTCCTCCCCCGGACCGAGCAGCTGATGAAGTCGTACCTCAGGGTCCGGCAGCAGCGGTGGGGGACGTGGGTCGCCGAGATTACAGATCAAGAGACCCACACCCGCCGGTGGCTCGGTAGCTTCCACACAGCCGAGCTCGCGGCCATGGAGTACGACCGCTGGCAGGTCCGCTACCACGGCGTGGCGGCTAGGCTCAATTTCCCCTTCGGCACACGTCCGATCTACCTTGTTCCACCAGAGCCATGGGTGGTGAGCTCGGCTATGGCGCGGGAGGACTGTCGGTGTCAAAACCGGCGGATCTCGGGAACGGGGTCCCGAACTGTGCGCCTAGGATCGATGGTAATAGGAGAAGAGGGACACAATGTTTACCCAGGTTCGGGCCCTCTCTATGGAGGTAATACCCTACTTTATGCTTGATTGATCTTGATGAATATGAGTATTACAAGAGTTGATCTACCACGAGATCGTAATGGCTAAACCCTAAAAGTCTAACCTGGCTATGATTATTCGGGGGGTATCTACAGACCTAGCCCTCCGGTTTATATAGACACAGGAGGGATCTAGGGTTACACATGGTCGGTTACAGAGAAAGGAATCTTCATAGTTAATCGCCGAGCTTGCCTTCCACGCCAAGGAGAGTCCCATCCGGACACTGGTAGAGTCTTCGGTCTTCGTATCTTCACAACCCATTAGTCCGGCCCACATCCAATAGATCGGACACCCGGGGACCCCTTAGTCCAGGACTCCCTCAGTAGCCCCTGAACCAGGCTTCAATGATGATGTGTCTATCGCGCAGATTGTCTTCGACATTGCAAGGCGGGTTCCAATTCCTGAATACTCCAAGATAGTCTTCGGATAAAACGAAGGTGTCCGGATCTGCAACACAAGTACCCCACACGACAACAAGGAATATAATATCTCACGAGTCCCATCTGCTGACAACCTTTTGCAAGATGACATCATGTTTGTTCGATCACTATATTGAATCGTTTTTGTCCGCCGTTCCACGCTTCGAGATGCGGTTTCCATTGGCACGTCTTGTCAAAGCAGAGATCATGTCCGCTTATTGCGGGATTCTCATCAACACGGGCGTGGGTAACCCAACCGTGCCATTTACACAGTCCTTGGGAATAGACGAGTTTTGGGGCGAGTGGGGAGGCATTCGATATTCACTACCTTTATAAGGGGATAAGGATTCCCCCTTCTTCTCTCACGCCTTCTCTCTTCCTCTGCCCTTCCACTCTTGAGCTCTAGCGCCCAAGTTCTCTTCTTTTTTTCCCACTCGAGCAAGCACTCGAATATGTCCGGATTCGGAGGCCAAGGCAAGTGGATGGCCTCCACTGTCAAGGAGAAGGACATTACCGAGCTTCGGGTGGCCGGGTATCTGGTGAAGGAAATCGCCCACCGTCTTCCAGCCCAGGGGCAAGTTGTCCCCACACTGAAGCCCGACGAGAGGGTGGTATTCATCCCTCATTTCCTCCGCGGGCTAGGGTTTCCACTCCACCCTTTCGTCCGCGGGCTGATGTACTACTATGGGATAGACTTCCATGATCTATCCCCAAACTCTTTACTCAACATCTCGATGTTCATCGTCGTGTGCGAGGCCTTCCTCCGCATCCAACCCCACTTCGGGCTGTGGCTCAAGGTCTTCAACATGAAGCCGAAGGTGGTGGATGGCTAGCACGCGGAGTGCGGAGGCGCCATGGTGAGGAAGCTGACCAACGTCTCTTAGCCAAAAGGCACTTTCGTGGAGACTGTTAAGGGATGTCAGAAGCAGTGGTTCTACATCATAGAACCCCGCGGCGCCGCCTGGGCCGCAGCTGCCGAATTCAACTCTGGCGCTCCCACGCGACTCATCTCCTGGGTTGAGAAGAACCCGAACTGGTGTTCGCCAGATGAGCTGATTGCGCTGCAGACGCACGTTCAAAGCATGGTGGACAAAGATATCAACCTCGTTGGTGTAACCCAGGTGATGCTAGTTCGCCAGATTCTCCCCTGCCAAAGCCGAAGTTGCCCTTTATGGGAGTTCAATCCGAAGAAGCACCATACCCTGAAGAGGCTCTTCGAAACCACTCACGAAGACACCTGGAAGTTGCTCTTCGAGGGCAACGAGACACCACCGGCCACAGATTCGGACCGCGGGCACGACATTAACCACCTCGCCAACGAGGTATGTTATTTTTAACGCATCCTCTACTTTCTTGTTTCAAGCATGATATCTGAGTTTTTATTATAATTGCTTCTTCGGGAATGGATGGAGAGGGTGAAGCAGATCCAGTGTCCGGCTCCGCTAGCTGAAGAACCAGTCATCCCGCATCTAGCGAAGATGCTGGTGTCGACGCCTTATAAGGCGCCAGAGAAGAAGGCCAAAGGGAAGGCCAAGGGGGTCCGGAGTGGCCCCCGCCGCAAGGGCGCTTCGGACGCGATGTCCGAAGACAAGACCCGCTCCTCCGCCGTCGAAGACGACGACGATGAGGAGGATGAGGAGAGTGATTCTCCCCTGATGGGGGGAGGATGAAGAGGGTGGCCTCCACAATTCTGGAGGCGGAGGCGCCAAAGAAGGGGAAAGGCCCTCCCGTTGGCACCTCCGCGTGGGACGTCGACAGCAGTCCGGAGCGACGCCCCCGGAACAAGCCCCTGGCCGCATCGTGAGTGCTAAGAACCCGTACACGTCCATTTATCCGGCCTTTCCACCTTATGGTATTTTATATGGTTTAATCATGTCATTGCAGTCTAGCCCACGACAGCTCCCAGCGATCCTCATCAAGAGGCTCGTTGGGCTCACAGGAGATGGCCAGCGAGACACCGCCGGCCGCTTACTCTCCCAAGGCCAAGGGAGACGACGAGGTGTTGTACGAAAGGACATTCCTAGTCTAGGGAGAGGTTCGGGAGGCCGTCAAGGCGGCGCCGGAGGGTGAAACCTCGGCCGCCGGACACATGGGGGAACAGGCCCCCATGGAGACTGACGATGGGGGTCGTGCTCAATTCGGCCCCCCTCTGAGCACGGATCTGGAGACCGACACGGCCCCGAAATCCGACAAGCGGCCTCCTTCAAGGGAAGGAGGTGTGCCCGTCCCGCCGGCGACCTCTGTCCAACCAGAGGCGCCGGATAATCTATTGGAAGCGCTACGAGGCGCTTCCATTGTGGAAGAACACCGTATCCTTATGGGTACGGTGATTGAGAAGGTTCCGTCCGTTAAGAGCGGACTGACCGAAGCCTGCAGCGGCTTGCTGATAGGTTTTGAGGTAAGCGGTGTTTAACCGAGAAAATCCCAATATAGACAGTAGCCCCTAAGACACTGTCCGGTGTTCGGAAAGAAAAGTCAGGCAGAGGATCAATTAAATTTCGCAGGAAGCTAACCAAACTATGTCTAATTTGAATAAGCAGGTGTCGCTGCTGGCTGTGACCTCTCACACTGCCGAAGTCTCCGGACTAAAGCAGAAACTGGAGTGGGCCGAAGAAGAGCTCGACCAGGCAAGGAAGCAGCTGGAGGACCAGCAAGGTATGTAGTGATTCTCTATGTATTCGGAAAGAATAATTGATATATACAGATCGTAGTGTCATAATACGTGTAGGAGCGACGACCGAGGTCGAGTGTAACGCCCTCGATGCGGCTATATCTCCCATGTGTCGAAGCACGACTTAGAGGCATAACCGCATTGAAAGCAATGTCGCAAGTGAGCTAATCTTCACACAACCCATGTAATACATAAGGGGGAAAGATACATAGATGGCTTACAATCGCCACTTCACACAATTACATGAATACAGCATTACATCATCCAGATACAATCAAGGTCCGACTACGGAACCAAAAATAAAAGAAGACTACCCCAAAAGCTAAACAGATCCCCGATCGTCCCAACTGGGCTCCACTACTGATCGACTGAAAACAAAACAACACAATGGACAAGATCTTCATCGAGCTCCTCCTTGAGCTTGGTTGTGTCATCTGCATGGTTCAACGGCACCTGCAAGCTGGTTTTGGAAGTATCTGTGAGTCACGGGGACTCAGCAATCTCACACCCTTGCGATCAAGACTATTTAAGCTTATAGGAATGGTAAAAGGTATGAGGTGGAGTTGCAGGAAGCGACTAGCATATATGGTGGCTAAACATACACAAATGAGAGCGAGAAGAGAAGGCAAAAGCAGGGTCGAACAACTATGATCAAGACGTGATCCTAGAATAACCTACGTCAAACATAACTCCAACATCGTGTTCACTTCCCGGACTCCGCCGGAAAGAGACCATCACGGTTACACACACGGTTGATGTATTTTAAATTAAGGTCAACTTCAGGTTTTCTACAACCGGACATTAACAAATTCCCATCTTCCCATAACCGCGGGCACGGCTTTCGAAAGTTCAAATCCCTGCAGGGGTGTCCCAACTTAGCCCATCGCAAGCTCTCACGGTCAATGAAGGATATTCCTTCTCCCAAGACATTCCGGTCAGACTCGGCATCCAGGTTACAAGACATCCTCGACAATGGTAAAACAAGTCCAGCAACACCGCCCGAATGTGCCGACAAATCCCGATAGGAGCTGCACATATCTCGTTCTTAGGGCACACTCAGATGAGACATCCTACGAGTAAAACCAACCCTCAAGTTGCCCCGAGGTGGCCCCGCAGTCTACTCGGTCGGACCAACACTCAGAGGAGCACTGGCCCAGGGGGGTTTGAATAAAGATGACCCTTGAGTCCGCGGAACCCAAGGGAAAAAGAGGCTAGGTGGCGAATGGTAAAACCAATGTTGGGCATTGCTGGAGGAGTTTTATTCAAGGCGAACTGTCAAGGGGTTCCCATTATAACCCAACCGCGTAAGGAACGCAAAA
This sequence comes from Triticum urartu, assembly GCF_003073215.2. Lineage (NCBI taxonomy): Eukaryota > Viridiplantae > Streptophyta > Magnoliopsida > Poales > Poaceae > Triticum > Triticum urartu. The sequence continues at coordinate 363,573,165 of NC_053023.1, forward strand.
TCCGGGAACATAACACCGATATGACGGAAACTAGGGCGGCAAGAGTGGAACAAAACACCAGGCATAAGGCCGAGCCTTCCACACTTTACCAAGTATATAGATGCATTAATTAAATAAGAGATATTGTGATATCCCAACAAAATATCCATGTTCCAACATGGAACAAACTCCAATCTTCACCTGCAACTAACAACGCTATAAGAGGGGCTGAGCAAAGCGGTAACATAGCCAAACAACGGTTTGCTAGGACAAGGTGGGTTAGAGGCTTGGTTTAACAATATGGGAGGCATGATAAGCAAGTGGTAGGTATCGCAGCATATGCATAGCAAAAGAGCGAGCAACTAGCAAGCAAAGATAGAAGTGATTTCAAGGGTATGGTCATCTTGCCTGAAATCCCGCAAGAAAGAAGAACGAGTCCATGAAGAAGACAAACGGACGTAGACGAACGGGTCCTCACAAGCACGACGTTGTCAGAACCAACCCGAAGAAGCAACACCGGAAAGAAGCACACAACATAGTAAACAACCAACACACGAACATGGTATGATATGCGGGATGCGGTATGTGATGCATATGTATGATTTGGAAAGGAATGATTGAACATGGCCTCAACTTGGAAATCCAAGAGTGCCACTGGCAAGGTGAGGTGACTTCGGTTGAAATTGATATGACGACCACCAGAATCGGATGCACGGTTTGGAAATGGCAAGCAAAACAAATATGGCACCGGTCTGCGATAATCAGCAAGTAGCCATCTAAATGCAACAAGTTAAATATGCTACAGCACTCAAACATGGCAACAAAATACATGGCAGGGATCCACTCAAGATGCTTGACAAAAGATGAACACTGAGCTACGGCTAATTCATCCATTAAGAGGTTCAAACAAGCATGGAAAAAGTGCAAATGATAACAGGTTTCAGACTTAGTGAAATTAACACAAGTCTGGAATTTATCATCAGGAAGCACACTTTAGAGCAGGCAAACTACATGCTACAAGAACATATCATGGCAAAGAAAGGCATGGAATGAAGATACTCAAAGCACTTAACAAAAGTCCCTTAGTGACCTTGAGCCAAAAGGGATCAGAAAATACAATTGCAAGCATGTGAACATGGCAAAAATATAAACAGATTCAGACTTAGTGAAAAACTGGAGCATGCAAATCAGTTAACGAGTAGGCATGTTTACGAACTCGATGCACTCACTACAGAGCATGTCATGACAAACTAAGCATACACCCATCAAGAATACATGGCATAGAAGCTAGACATGGGAAGAACAACAACATAGCATGCACGAATCAATAGCAACATCCTCGGAAAAATCGCTAACAAGTCAACAATCTGCCAGGATTCATGATAGAGCAAAAGTAGAGCTCGATTGACTCAAGCTAGGGTGCTCCATAAATGCAAAAAAAGAAACGGATGGATAGAGAACCACAATGTTAACAAATCATCCTTACTCATCATCCTCAAAAGAGGCACGGATCACTAGGAAACAACATGAACATATGGCATAACGACAAAATCAGGACAAGGACTTGGTGAAATTCTAAGTCCCTGAAATCAGCATTACCGATTAAACTACTTTGCAGGCTTGTGCTAGTCACCACGCATATCACAAAAATACATGGTACACACCTCTGTAAAGATGGCATGGCATATAACAAAACTCATGTAGAGCTCAGGAGCATATCATGCGCACATTAATCATGGAAAAAATGACAAATATCTATTTGTTGAAACAGATCTGACAATTACATCACATAGCCTTCTTCCAACAGCATTTCGGGCATTAAGGTGAGCGCAAATGAAAATGATGCAATGAGATGAAATGATGTACTCGTCGAGGCGAAAATTTTGATATGCTACACGCACGAATCAGAGCAACGGGTGATGAGTTATGACATGAAGAAATGCCCAAAAATTAATGCAAACTGGGGACTTAGACGAAAAATACCACCTCCAGATCTAGGGTTTGGGCAACGCACGAACCGAGGCGGCGGCGGATCTCGCCGGACCCGCGCCGGAGAAGGCAGGGGCGGCGGCAGGATCTCCGGGCAGAGGAGGAGCTCGCCGGATCCGGTGTCGAGGTCACCGGATCTGGGCGGGGCCGGCCCAGACCGGACGGAGGCGAGGCAGGGCGGCTCCAGATGGAACAGGCGGCGGCGCGGCGAGGGCATGGCCGCGGAGCTCCAGCGAAATGGCGGGAGCGGCTCCGGCGGAGCTCGTCGCCGGCGGGAGGTCGGTGAAGGCGGCGGCGGCGAAGCGCGCTGTGGCGGCGGGGTCGGACGGCACTCGGGGCGCGGCTCGGGCTAGGCGCGTGCGCGGGCGGGCCGGCCGTGGGCCTCGCGGGCCGCGGCGGCGGAGGAACAGCAGCGTGACATGTGGCGGGTGATGGTTGGCCGGGGGAGCGGGGCGGACGTGTCCGGCTGGCCGATTTTCGTCCGACGGCGTGGAGAGGAGAGATCTAGGGTTTCGGGGAAAAAGACCCGAAAATGAAATGGAAGGATCTATTTATAGATGTAGAGGGAGCTAGGAAGCTCCAAATGAGGTGTGGTTTTCGGCCACGCGATCGTGATCGAACGACCGAGGTGATGGAGGAGGTTTAGGTGGGTTTTCGACCACTTTGGAAGGGTGTTGGGCTGCAACACACGCGAGGCCTTTTCGGTCCCTCGGTTAACCGTTGGAGTCTCAAACGAAGTCCAAATAGCACGAAACTTGACAGGCGGTCTACCGGTAGTAAACCAAGGCCGCATGGAAAGTCTCGGTCCAATCCGAGAACGTTTAACATCCGCACACGAAAAGAGGTAAAAGGGGGCACCGGGTGACATAGGAGCGCCGGATTGCAAAACGGACAACGGGGAAAATGCTCGGATGCATGAGATGAACATGTATGCAAATGCAATGCACATGATGACATGATATGGGATGCATGAAATGCAAGCAATGACAAGGCAACAACAGCGAATAACTGGAAGACACCTGGCACATCGGTCTCGGGGCGTTACAACACTCCACCACTACGAGAGGATCTCGTCCCGAGATCTAGAATGGCACCGGAGGGAAAAACGGAAGAGAAAGATAAGAGGTAAACTAAGTTTCTTCTTTGAAAAACGAGTGAGACCAAAGAGCCTTGAAAAGGGTAAACCATTTCGCGAATAGAATACAGCGGAGATGAACGAAGTTGAAAACACTCCGTTAGAAAAGAGGAACAAGGATCAATACTAGAACCTTGTAGGTTGAAAGACATAAGAATAAAGGTTTCAATGGACAAGAAGCACATGCAAGCACTCTGGTTGAAAGAATGAGCACACGGAACAATAGAGATCTTATACGACAACACTCCGGTTGGAAATGGAAGGAATTTAACATGATCTTGACAAGATGAGAGGATATTTAAAAAGAGGACGCGACATTCCAGTTAAATAGATAAGCACGAAAAAAACATGGTTCTCACAAAACAAGAAGATGGGTTGAAGAGAGCAACACCACAATGCCTCCGGAATGAAAGAATAGAATGGAAATGGAATGAATGGAGGGAAAGCAAGATCTTGGGAGAGCATGCTAACAACAAATGCTACAAATGAGTAGTTGGATTAACAACAACGAAAAGGATAATCTTGTAGTGGGCTTATGGAAAACATCTCAAAAGTGAGGTGAAGTTCTGCCACTCACGGGAAAAAGAATTGGATTGATAAGAACAAGGAGACGAGAAACTTATTTCACCGGGAGGATAAATGAAGAACTTGAGTCAATTGCATGCCTCACAATAGCAAAATCCTTAGGGAAAGATTTAGGTGAAAATAACCCAAGATACTCTAGCGACGGGGTTGATGGATTTAAAATATCTCATTCTTAACAACATGTGAATCATGGAACATGAACTCAGATTATCAAGAATGACATAATACCACCTCCAATGATACAGAAGAAAGAATTGCACTCCAGATAGCAAAATGAAGAATGCTTGAACTCCTCTGGAAATAATCTTGATGAACACTTCAAGAAGGAATTAAATCCTTGATGAACCACCATGAGGAACTCCGGTAAACAAAGGAATGTTCAAACAAAAAGAAAGATGAGCAGAGTAAGGTTGAAGCCTTGCAATGATTAGATGAAGCTTTGCGACGAGATAAAGAGAAAACTTGGAACTACGGAAAAGAAAGATGACCAAATGGAAACAAGAATTTGATGAGCCTCCGGAATAGGGAATTGAATTCACTCGATCAAACAAGAATAAGAATTACATTATGCTTATCCTTCACCAATTAAATTGATGACAATCAACGGATTTGAGATATTACTTATTCTCGTAGAAAAGATTAAGAGAGATATAACATAAACTTGAGAATGTCTTCAATGAACCACCGGTAGGATTTGGAACATCGAATAAATAGATAAGTAAGAGAACTCTTGAACGCATCACCGTTAGAATTAAAATAAATGAAGCAAAGGGATGAATCACCGGTAAGAATTAGAAAACAAAAGAAGGTACTTGAGGGAATTTGATACATGAGAACGAATAGATCACAAACTGATAAGAGAAAAACTTGAATGATGCACCGGTAAGATTTGGAGAATGATAGCTGAAAGCTAGAATATGAATAAACCTGAATTGTTGGACTCCGGATAGGTGAAAGGAATTCTCACAATCAAAAAAACAATTATGAGAGGATGGCCTCGAACTAGAACCATGAATCTCTGTGAGAACGGATAAGATATGGAGGTAAAACTCTTCTTCGGTCTTCAAATGTAGAGAATGATGATGAGAAACACCACCATGAATTGTTGATGCACTCCGGAATGAAAAAATATGAAAGGTTGAGCCAATGATGAAAGAATTTGAAAGATGTTGGAGAAAAGGCATTTGACTGATGGTAAATTATTCTTATGTCAAACTTTGAAAAGAATTTGAGAAGCTCCGGGAAAATTGGAGGAGTCAGGTAAGATCTAGGAAAAAGACCTGTGGGTTAGGGCCCACTCAAAAGAAACACCGTAGAACAATTTAAAAGAGAGAATGCACCGGTAAGAATTAAATGGCTAGAATGAGATAACAACCATGAAATAGGTTGAACTGATCTTGAAAGACAAGAAGATCTTTCTAAGATATCTTTAGCACTCCGGAATCACTGAATAGCGAGAAATGGACGATTAAGAGGTCCACCGGCACGAATAGACATAGAAATGAGGAAAAGGGTAAAGAAGCACCAAAAGCTTGAATTGAATCCATCGGAGGAGAAAAAGGAACGAAGAATGATGAACTTGAAGCTCCGTTAAAATCTTCATGAGAAACACCGGGTAAGAACATTGAAAGAAAAGAAAGAAGAGACTTCAGATGAATAAGATGGACACTTGATCAAGAAATCTGAGTCCTTGAAAAAAAAAAGGGGGGGGGGGGGGGAAAAACAAAGGCAACTTGGAGACGGATGAAACAAACACCGTTGAGAAGACTTGAGTTGATCTTGCGAATGTTGAAATGATCGGATCCACTTAAAGAGAAAACTCGCCGGTTGAAAAGGATTGACATGACAATCCCGATTATCAAGAAGGATTAGTATTCACATCGGAGTATGAGAACACCGTTTAGGAAAGATATGGAATCAACATTTGACATTGAAGCAACTCGAATACCACAACTCAAAACAAAACAAAGGATTGGCTTGCAGAATAAGCCGGAACAAACATATGATAGAGATTTCGTCCAAAGTTTTCGTGGTGGGGCCTACACGGGCTCGATCGTACAGCACCATCATGTACAAGGCAGTGCACATGACCTACGAAGCGTCCCCGAGTCGGCATAGCCAAGGACTCTTTAAGACACAACGAGACCACAGTAAAACCAACCGTGGATAGGCGGACCACTAGACGTCGAACCCCAATTTCATATCATACATCTGTCGGAAAGATATCCTAAGAGCTACTTGAATTCCCACTTATAAACTCCCGAAACTTTCCGGTTATGCAATCAAGTGTTGGGGATACAGGGGAAGCATAATATCTCACCCAAAACTAACAAATCCTACATCCAGCTGTATCCATCCTTCAACACATAACCAAGAAACCTTTGGAAATCGTCTACCTTAACCTTCGAAAAGCATCCGTTATACGAGTTATGGCAATACTCCTGAACTCCTTCCCCAGTACTGGGTGGCGTCGAGGTTATCTCACCAACAACTGCATAAAAGAGATTTTCAATGTCGGCGAAACTAAACTCAGGTATTCCAGAACTGCAACAATAAAACTGTGACGACAACACCTCGGAGCTCAACTCCCCGGGACACTGCCACAACCCCTAAATGACAGGAGGCACCAAGAACAATGTTCTCATCACAAAACCATCGGAACGATTCCAAGATACCCGCGTGATCCTAAAAAAAATTGTGAAATTTGAGAAGAGAAGAGTCAAAACTCTATGCCAGGATGCCTTACCAGAGCGACGAAGGGACTGAGGAGCAAAAAGAAGTCCTAACTCTCCGATATATATAATTCCTAAATGACTCAAAACATTTCTAGACTCAATAACGCCAGCGATTCGATCAAGCAGGGGGCTCCTAAGGTCGGGGAAGGTTCTGATACCAACTTGTAACGCCCTCGATGCGGCTATATCTCCCATGTGTCGAAGCATGACTTAGAGGCATAACCGCATCGAAAGCAATGTCGCAAGTGAGCTAATCTTCACACAACCCATGTAATACATAAGGGGGAAAGATACATAGATGGCTTACAATTGCCACTTCACACAATTACATGAATACAGCATTACATCATCCAGATACAATCAAGGTCTGACTACGGAACCAAAAATAAAAGAAGACTACCCCAAAAGCTACACAGATCCCCGATCGTCCCGATTGGGCTCCACTACTGATCGACTGAAAACGAAACAACACAATGGACAAGATCTTCATCGAGATCCTCCTTGAGCTTGGTTGCGTCATCTGCACGGTTCAACGGCACCTGCAAGCTGGTTTTGGAAGTATATGTGAGTCACGGGGACTCAGCAATCTCACACCCTTGCGATCAAGACTATTTAAGCTTATAGGAAGGGTAAAAGGTATGAGGTGGAGCTACAGCAAGCGACTAGCATATATGGTGGCTATACATACGCAAATGAGAGCGAGAAGAGAAGGCAAAAGCACTGTCGAACAACTATGATCAAGAAGTGATCCTAGAACAACCTACGTCAAACATAACTCCAACACCGTGTTCACTTCCCAGACTCCGCCGGAAAGAGACCATCACGGTTACACACACGGTTGATGTAATTTAAATTAAGGTCAACTTCAGGTTTTCTACAACCGGACATTAACAAATTCCCATCTGCCCATAACCGCGGGAACGGCTTTCGAAGATTCAAATGCCTGCAGGGGTGTCCCAACTTAGCCCATCACAAGCTCTCATGGTCAACGAAGGATATTCCTTCTCCCAAGACATTCCGATCAGACTCGGCATCCAGGTTACAAGACATCCTCGACAATGGTAAAACAAGTCCAGCAACACTGCCTGAATGTGCCGACAAATCTCGATAGGAGCTGCACATATCTCGTTCTCAGGGCACACTCAGATGAGACATCCTATGAGTAAAACCAACCCTCAAGTTGCCCCGAGTTGGCCCCGCAGTCTACTTGGTCGGACCAACACTCAGAGGAGCACTGGCCCAGGGGGGTTTAAATAAAGATGACCCTTGAGTCCGCGGAACCCAAGGGAAAAGGAGGCTAGGTGGCGAATGGTAAAACCAATGTTGAGCATTGCTGGAGGAGTTTTATTCAAGGTGAACTGTCAGGGGGTTCCCATTATAACCCAACCGCGTAAGGAACGCAAAATCCGGGAACATAACACCGATATGACGGAAACTAGGGCGGCAAGAGTGGAACAAAACACCAGGCATAAGGCCGAGCCTTCCACCCTTTACCAAGTATATAGATGCATTAATTAAATAAGATATATTGTGATATCCCAACAAAATATCCATGTTCCAACATGGAACAAACTCCAATCTTCACCTGCAACTAACAACGCTATAAGAGGGGCTGAGCAAAGCGGTGACATAGCCAAACAACGGTTTGCTAGGACAAGGTGGGTTAGAGGCTTGGTTTAACAATATGGGAGGCATGATAAGCAAGTGGTAGGTATCGCAGCATAGGCATAGCAAAAGAGCGAGCAACTAGCAAGCAAAGATAGAAGTGATTTCAAGGGTATGGTCATCTTGCTTGAAATCCCGCAAGGAAGAAGAACGAGTCCATGAAGAAGACACACGGACGTAGATGGATGGATCCTCACAAACGCGACATTGTCGGAACCAACCCGAAGAAGCAACACCGGAAAGAAGCACACAACATAGTAAACAACCAACACACGAACATGGTATGATATGCGGGATGCGGTATGTGATGCATATGTATGATTTGGAAAGGAATGATTGAACCTGGCCTCAACATGGAAATCCAAGAGTGCCACTGGAAAGATGAGTTGATTTCATTTGAAATCGATATAAAGATCACCGGAATCGGATGCACGGTTTGGAAATGGCAAGCAAAACAAATATGGCACCGGTCTACGATAATCAGCAAGTAGCCATCTAAATGCAACAAGTTAGATATGCTAAAGCACTCAAACATGGCAACACAATACATGGAAGGGATCCAATCAAGATGCTTGGCAAAAGATTAACACTGAGCTACGGCTAATTCATCCATTAAGAGATTCAAACAAGCATGGCAAAAGTGCAAATGATAACAGGTTTCAGACTTCGTGAAATTAACACAAGTCTGGAATTTATCATCAGGAAGCACACTTTAGAGCATGCAAACTACATGCTACAGGAACATATCATGGCAAATCAAGGCATGGCATGAAGCTACTCAAAGCACTTAACAAAAGTCCCTTAGTGACCTTGAGCCAAAATGGATCAGAAAATACAATTGCAAGCATGTGAACATGGCAAAAACATAAACAGATTTAGACTTAGTGAAAAACTGGAGCATGCAAATCAGTTAACGAGTAGGCATGTTTACGAGCTCGATGCACTCACTACAGAGCATGGCATCACAAACTAAGCATACACACATCAACAATACATGGCATAGAAGCTAGACATGGCAAGAACAACAACATAGCGTGCACGGATCAATAGCAACATCCTCAACAAAATCGCTAACAAGTCAACAATCTGCCAGGATTCATGATATAGCAAAAGTAGAGCTGGATTGACTCAAGCTAGTGTGCTCCATAAATTCAAACAAAGACATGGATGGATAGAGCACCACAATGTTAACAAATCATAATTACTGATCATCATCAAAAGAGGCACGGATCACTAGGAAACAACATGAACATATGGCATAACGACAAAATCAGGACAAGGACTTACTGAAATTCTAAGTCCCTGAAATCAGCATTATCGATTACACTACTTTGCAGGCTTGTGTTAGTCACCACACATATCACAAAAATACATGGTAAGCACCTCTGTAAAGATGGCATGGCATATAACAAAACCCATGTAGAGCTCAGGAGCATATCATGCACACATTAATCATGGCAAAAATGACAAATATCTATTTGCTGAAACAGATCTGACAATTACATCACATAGCCTTCTTCCAACAGCATTTGGGGCATCAAGATGAGCTCAAATGAAAATGATGCAATTAGATGAAATGATGTACTCATCGAGACGAACATTTTGATATGCTACACGCACGAATCAGAGCAACGGGTGATGAGTTATGACTTGAAGAAATGCCCAAAAATTAATGCAAACTGGGGACTTAGACGAAAAATACCACCTCCAGATCTAGGGTTTGGGCAACGCACGAACTAAGGCGGCGGTGGATCTCGCCGGACCCGCGCCGGAGAAGGCAGGGGCGGCGGCAGGATCTCCGGGCAGAGGAGGAGCTCGCCGGATCCGGCGTCGAGGTCACCGGATCTGGGCGGCGCCGGCCCAGACCGGACGGAGGCGAGGCAGGGCGGCTCCAGATGGCACAGGCGGCGGCGCGGCGAGGGCATGGCCGCGGAGCTCCGGCGAAATGGCGGGAGCGGCTCCGGCGGAGCTCGTCGCCGGCGGGAGGTCAGTGAAGGCGGCGGCGGTGAAGCGCGCTGTGGCGGCGGGGTCGGACGGCACTCGGGGCGCGGCTCGGGCTAGGCGCGTGCGCGGGCGGGCCGGCCGTGGGCCTCGCGGGCTGCGGCGGCGGAGGAACAGCGGCGTGACATGTGGCGGGTGATGGTTGGCCGGGGGAGCGGGGCGGACGTGTCCGGCTGGCCGATTTTCGTCCGACGGCGCAGAGAGGAGAGATCTAGGGTTTCGGGGAAAAAGACCCGAAAATGAAATGGAAGGATCTATTTATAGATGTAGAGGGAGCTAGGAAGCTCCAAATGAGGTGTGGTTTTCGGCCACGCGATCGTGATCGAACGACCGAGGTGATGGAAGAGGTTTAGGTGGGTTTTGGGCCACTTTGGAAGGGTGTTGGGCTGCAACACACGCGAGGCCTTTTCGGTCCCTCGATTAACTATTGGAGTCTCAAACGAAGTCCAAATGGCATGAAACTTGACAGGTGGTCTACCGGTAGTAAACCAAGGCCGCATGGAAAGTCTCGGTCCAATCCGAGAGCGTTTAACATCCGCACACGAAAAGAGGTAAAGGGGGGCACCGGGTGACATAGGAGCGCCGGATTGCAAAACGGACAACGGGGAAAATGCTCGGATGCATGAGATGAACATGTATGCAAATGCAATGCACATGATGACATGATATGGGATGCATGACACGCAAGCAATGAAAAGGCAACAACAGTGAATAACTGGAAGACACCTGGCACATCGGTCTCGGGGCGTTACATCGAGGCCCTTAAAAAGGCCCTGGCCAAAGCCGAGGGAAAAGTTGTTAAGGAGCAGGCCGCTCACAAGAAGCTAAAGGCCAGGCTAAACGAGGTCCAACAAGAGATCCAAGATGCTGTGAAGAAGTATGAGGCCTTGGAGGGAGATGTTTCGGCTCGACGGGCCGAACTCTCAAAGGCTCATCAAAGCGCGGAAGCGGCCCGGGTTGAAGCCCAGGGTGACCTCCAGGAGATCCAGGAGGCCAAGAAGATCGCAGCGGGTAAGGCATTTAGTATGCAAAGGAAGCATGTGAAGAAGAAATATATCCTATGCTACCTCTTGATCACTGCGTTGGTTTTCCCTTGAAGAGGAAAGGGTGATGCAGCAAAGTAGCATAAGTATTTCCCTCCGTTTTTGAGAACCAAGGTATCAATCCAGTAGGAGATCACGCTCGAGTCCCACGCACCTACACAAACAAATAAGAACCTCGCAACCAATGCGATAAAGGAGTTGTCAATCCCTCCACGGTCACTTACGAGAGTGAGATCTGATAGATATGATAATATAACATTATTGGTATTTTTATGATAAATAGAAATAAAGTTGCAAAGTAAAATAAACGACAAAGGAAATAACTAAGTGTTGGAAGATTAATATGATGGAAGATAGACCTGGGGGCCATAGGTATCACTAGTGGCTTCTTTCAAGAGCATAAGTATTACGGTGGGTAAACTAATTACTGTCGAGCAATTGATAGAATTGAGCATAGTTATGAGAATATCTAGGTATGATCATGTATATAGGCATCATGTCCGCAACAAGTAGACTTAAACGATTCTGCATCTACTACTATTACTCCACACATCGACCGCTATCCAACATGCATCTAGAGTATTAAGTTCATAAGAACAGAGTAATGCTTTAAGTAAGATGACATGATGTAGACGGATAAACTCATGCAATATGATATAAACCCCATCTATTTATCCTCGATGGCAACAATACAATGCGTGTCGATTCCCTTTCTGTCACTAGGATTAAGCACCGCAAGATTGAACCCAAAGCTAAGCAATTCCCCCATTGCAAGAAATATCTATCTAGTAGGCCAAACCAAACTGATAATTCAAAGAGACTTGCAAAGATAAACCAATCATACATAAAAGAATTCAGAGAAGAATCAAATATTTTTCATAGATAAACTTGATCATAAACCCACAATTCATCGGATCTCGACAAACACACGGCAAAAGAAGATTACATCGAATAGATCTCCAAGAAGATCGAGGAGAACTTTGTATTGAGATCCAAAGAGAGAGAAGAAGCCATCTAGCTAATAACTATGGAACTGAAGGTCTGAAGTAACTACTCGCACATCACCGGAGAGGCCATGGAGTTGATGTAGAGGCCCTCCGTGATCAATGCCCCCTCCGGCGGAGCTCCGGAAAAGGCCCCGAGATGGGATCTCTCGGGTATAGAAGGTTGCGGAGGTGGAATTAGGTTTTCGTGGTGCTCCTGGATGTTTGAGGGGTACGTGGATATATATATATATAGGAGGAAGAAGTACGTCGGTAGAGCAACGGAGGGCCCACGAGGGTCGAGGGCGCGCCCAGGGGGGTAGGAGCGCCCCCTGCCTCGTGGCTTCCTTCGTTGTTCCTTGACGCCCACAACAAGTCTCCTGGATCACATTTGTTGAGAAAATCACGTTCCCGAAGGTTTCATTCCATTTGGACTCCGTTTGATATTCATTTTCTTCGAAACCCTAAAATAGGCAAAAAAACAGCAATTTGGGTTGGGCGTCCGGTTAGTACGTTAGTCCTAAAAATGATATAAAAGTGTAAAATAAAGCCTATTAACATCCAAAATAGATAATATAATAGCATGGAGCAATCAAAAATTACAGATATGTTGGAGACGTATCAAGCATCCCCAAGCTTAATTCTTGCTCGTCCTCGAGTAGGTAAATGATAAAAGAAGAATTTTTGATGTGGAATGCTTTCTAACATATTTCTCAATGTAATTTTTATTTATTGTGGCATGAATGTTTAGATCCGAAAGATTCAAGATAAAAGTTTAATATTGACATATAAATAATAATACTTCAAGCATACTAACTAAGAAATCATGTCTTCTCAAATAACATGGCCAAAGAAAGTTATCCCTACAGAATCATATAGTCAAGCTATGCTCTATCTTCACCACACAAAATATTTAAATCATGCACAACCCCGATGACAAGCCAAGAAATTATTTCATACTTTTGATGTTCTCAAACTTTTTCAATCTTCACGCAATACATGAGCGTGATCCGTGGATATAGCACTATATGTGGAATAGAATGGTGGTTGTGGAGAAGACAAAAAGGAGAAGATAGTCTCACATCAACTAGGCATATCAACGGGCTATGGAGATGCCCATCAATAGATATCAATGTTAGTGAGTAGGGATTGCCATGCTACGGATGCACTAGAGCTATAAGTATATGAAAGCCCAACAAAAGAAATTAAGTGGGTGTGCATCCAACTTGCTTGCTCATGAAGACCTAGGTCATTTTGAGGAAGCCCATCATTGGAATATACAAGCCAAGTTCTATAATGAAAGATTCCCACTAGTGTATGAAAGTGATATCATAGGAGACTCTCTATCATGAAGTTCGTGGTGCTACTTTGAAGCACAAGCGTGGAAAAAGGATAGTAGCATTGTCCCTTCTCTCTTTTTCTCTCATTTTTTTATTTGGGCCTTCTTTCTATCCTTTTTCTTTTTGGCCCCTTTTTCGTCCGGAGTCTCATGCCGACTTGTGGGGGAATCATAGTCTCCATCATCCTTTAATCACTTGGGACAATGCTCTAATAATGATGATCATCACACTTTATTTACTTACAACTCAAGAATTATGACTCGATACTTAGAACAAAATATGACTCTATGTGAATGCCTCCGGCGGTGTACCGGGATGTACAATGATGCATGAGTGACATGTATGAAGAATTATGAACGGTGGCTTTGCCACAAATACGATGTCAACTACATGATCATGCAAGCTGTATGACAATGATGAAGCGTGTCATAATAACGAAACGGTGGAAATTTGCATGGCAATATATCTCGGAATGGCTATGGAAATGCCATAATAGGTAGGTATGGTGGCTGTTTTGAGGAAGGTATATGGTGGGTTTAAGGTACCGGCGAAAGTTGCGCGATACTAGAGAGGTTAGCAATGGTGGAAGGATGAGAGTGCGTATAATCCATGGACTCAACATTAGTCATAAATAACTCACATACTTATTGCAAAAATCTATTAGTTATCGAAACAAAGTATTACGCGCATGCTCCTAGGGGGATAGATTGGTAGGAAAAGACCATCGCTCGTCCCCGACCGCCACTCATAAGGAAGACAACCAATAAATAAATCATGCTCCGACTTCATCACATAACGGTTCACCATACGTGCATGCTACGGGAATCACAAACTTCAACACAAGTATTTCTCAAATTCACAACTACTCAACTAGCATGACTCTAATATCACCATCTCCATATCTCAAAACAATTATCAAGTATCAAACTTCTCATAGTATTCAATGCACGTCTATGAAAGTTTTTGTATTATAGAAAATTTACATGTTGTTATAAAGGACTCTCAAAATAATATAAGTGAAGCATGAGAGATCAATAGTTTCTATAAAACAAAACCACCGTCGTGCTCTAAAAGATATAAGTGAAGCACTTGAGCAAAAACTATATAGCTCAAAAGATATAAGTGAAGCACATAGAATATTCTAATAAATTTCAAATCATGTGAGTCTCTCTCAAAAGGTGTGTACAGAAAGGATGATTGTGGTAAAATAAAAAGCAAAGACTCAAATCATACAAGATGCTCCAAGCAAAACACATATCATGTGGTAAATAAAATATAGCTCCAATTAAAGTTACCGATAGACGAAGACGAAAGAGGGGATGCCTTCGGGGGCATCCCCAAGCTTAGGCTTTTTGATGTCCTTGAATTTTACCTTGGGGTTCCATGGGCATCCCCAATATTAGGCTCTTGCCACTCCTTGTTCCATAATCCATCAAATCTTTACCCAAAACTTGAAAACTTCACAACACAAAACTCAAAATAGAAAATCTTGTGAGCTCCGTTAACGAAAGAAAATAAAACACCACTTCAAGGTACTCTAATGAACTCATTCTTGATTTATATTGGTGTTAAACCTACTGTATTCCAACTTCTCTATGGTTTATAAACTCTTTTACTAGCCATAGATTCATCCAAATAAGCAAACAACATACGAAAAACAGAATCTGTCAAAAACAGAACAGTCTGTAGTAATCTGTAGCTAATGCAACTTCTGGAACCCCAAAAATTATAAAATAAATTGCTGGACGTGAGGAATTTATCTATTAATCATCTTCAAAAAGAATTAACTAAATAGCTGTCACAGCCCTAGCATTGGCCTTGCTTGTCTTTGCATCATCATCTTGCATCATGTTTAAATTTCTCAGAAACTTGAAATGGGGGTGATCAAACCCTAGCACTTTGAAATCCAAATAGGCCCAGCTAAAAAATGCATTCAACGAACCCAAAATGCTTCCATCAATGTTAAATAATTTTTGGCAAGGCTTGATACCAAGCCAAAAATAGTGAACATTTTTTTGTGGAATATTTTGGGCACTGAATTTAAATCACTATTGTATTTGAATTGGGGCATTTGAATTCTATAAATATTTTAGATGCTCCAAAAATTCTGGTTTCAATTGTGGGCTTTTGGAATAATCCAAATAATGCTCCCAATTTATCTCAGGAGTTTTAAAAAAATGAATTAGTATTCTTACTAATTCAAAACAGAATAAAAGAAATAGGAAAAAACTGAAACAGAAGAAAAGTAGAAAAGGGAAAGAAACCTACCTAACTTACCTGGTGGCCTAGCAGGACCGGCCCAGCTGGTCGAGCCCACTAATGTAGCCACCGCGTCGTCTTCCACCTCGCGCCAGTAGGTGAGGCGCGTGCCCGACGCGCGCGCACTGCCATGCGGCCACCTCCTCCCTACCTGGCTGGCCCCCTCCTCCCTCTGGACGCCCTGGAACGTTGACACGCACCCCCCCCACCCCGATTCCTCTCACTCTCCCCGTGGCCTCTCCCCTCCTCTGCTCTCTCACTCGCACACACCCGAGCGGCCCCGTTGCCGCCGACGTGCACCACCACGGCCACAGCCTTCCCCGTGCCTCTCCGACATGACCCCGAGCTCCGCCACGACGTCGTCGTCCTCTCCATCGAGTCACGCGGCACCAGAAGCTCTGCTGCATCTCCAACGCCGTCGTTTCCGACCTCCGGTGCCGGTGATGCCCGCCGTCGATTTGCCAGACTCCGTGCCTCCCCTGCCTCGCCAGCAGCACCAGAAGAACTGCAGTGAGCCGCTACACTGTTTCCCCCATGCCCCGTTGCCTAATTTCCCTAATTTTGGTCTCACCGAGATGAGTGAATCGGTCCCACCGAGTTTACCTGACCAACTCTCTGGTTAGCTTATTACCAAAATTGGTCCCACCGAGTTTGTGTAATCGGTCACACCGAGATTACGTTATGCCCTAACCCTAACCATATCGGTCCTACCGAGTTGCATCTCAGTCCCACCGAAAATCCTAACGGTCACTAGGTTTGCTGAATGGGTCCGACCGAGTTTAACCATTCGGTCCCACCGAGTATGGCAAATTGTGTGTAACGGTTAGATTCTGTGTGGAGGCTATATATACCCCTCCACCCACTCTTCATTCATGGAGAGAGCCATCAGAACATACCTACACTTCCAATACACATTTTCTGAGAGAGAACCACCAATACTTGTGTTGAGGTCAAGATATTCCATTCCAACCATATGAATCTTGATCTCTAGCCTTCCCAAGTTGCTTTCCACTCAAATCTTCTTTCCACCAAATCCAAATCTTGTGAGAGAGAGTTGAGTGTTGGGGAGACTATCATTTGAAGCACAAGAGCAAGGAGTTCATCATCAACACACCATTTGTTACTTCTTGGAGAGTGGTGTCTCCTAGATTGGCTAGGTGTCACTTGGGAGCCTCCGACAAGATTGTGGAGTTGAACCAAGGAGTTTGTAAGGGCAAGGAGATCGCCTACATCGTGAAGATCTACCGCTAGTGAGGCAAGTCCTTCGTGGGCGACGGCCGTGATGGAATAGACAAGGTTGCTTCTTCGTGGACCCTTCGTGGGTGGAGCCCTCTGTGGACTCGCGCAACCGTTACCCTCCATGGGTTGAAGTCTCCATCAACGTGGATGTACGATAGCACGACCTATCGGAACCACGACAAAAACATCTGTGTCTCCAATTGCGTTTGAATCCTCCAAACCCTTCCCTTTACATTCTTGCAAGTTGCATGCTTTACTTTTCGCTGCTCATATACTCTTTTGCATGCTTGCTTGAATTGTATGGAGATTGCTTGACTTGTGCTAAGATAGCTAAAATCTGCCAAGAACTAAAATTGGGAAAAGGCTAGATTTTTATTTGGTCAAGTAGTCTAATCACCCCCCCTCTAGACATACTTTCGATCCTACAAGTGGTATTAGAGCTTTGGTCTCCATTTGCTTTGATTTCCATAGCTTTTGGTGGTCATAGCCTTGGTTACACAACCTAGGAGAGTATGGCGTCTAGCGAGGGAAATTATCACCGTAGAGGTCCTTACTTTTATGGTACTAATTTTGCTAGTTGGATGCATTAGATGAAAATGCATATTCTTGGACATAACCCCTCCGTTTGGGCTATTGTGTGTGTTGGCATGCAAGGAGAATTCTTTGATGGGAGAGAACCGAATCGTGAAGCTACCGCGGATGAGTTTAAGATGCTACAATACAATGCTCAAGCTTGTGATATCCTCTTCAACGGATTGTGCCCCGAAGAATTCAACAAAATCAGCCGTCTTGAGAATGCAAAGGAAATTTGGGATACTTTGATTGATATGCACGAAGGTACCGACTCCGTCAAGGAATCCAAATTGGATGTGCTTCAAAGTCAACTTGACAAGTTCAAAATGAAGGATGGTGAAGGTGTCACTGAAATGTACTCTAGGCTTGCTCTTATCACAAATGAGATTGCCGGCTTAGGGAGTGAAGAGATGACCGATAGATTCATCATCAAGAAGATCCTAAGAGCCTTGGACAGAAAATATGATACCATGTGCACATTGATCCAAATGATGCCCAATTACAAAGATCTCAAGCCAACGGAAGTCATCGGAAGAATTGTTACTCATGAGATGTCACTCAAGGATAAAGAGGAACTTCACAACAAATCAAGTGGTGCTTACAAAGCCTCATGTGAAGCCCCCACATCATCGAGTGAGAAACAAACCTTCAATGAAGAATTGAGATTAATGGTGAAGAACTTCAACAAGTTCTACAAGAGTAGAAGCAAAGAGAGAAGCTCCAAGTCAAGGTCCTACAATGACAAAAGATCTTCTAGTCGAGAGCGAAACTGCTACAATTGTGGAAGGCCCGGACACTATTCCAATGAGTGTACGGCCCCCTACAAGAGAAGAGAAGATTCTCCCAAGAGAAGAAGTAGAAGAGAAGAATCACCATCTAGAGAAAGAAGGAGTAGAGATGATCATTATGAACGAAGACCCTCACGGAGAAGAAAGGATTCGGAAAGAAAGGACAAGTCATCAAGGAGCTACACAAAACGAAGACATCAAGCTCATGTTGGTGAATGGGTATCCGGCTCCGACTCCGACAACCACTCCGAGAGAAGCTATCACTCCGACTCCGAATATACTCAAGATGAAGGTGTTGCCGGTCTAGCACTTGTGACAACCAACTCCTACGACATATTTGACTCACCAAATGAAGGAGTTGGAACATGCTTCATGGCTAAAGGCCCAAAGATATCACACCCCGAGTATGTTGATTTCAATAGTGATGAAGATGACTTGTTAGGTGATGATGATTTACTTTTTGACAACTCTAGTGATGAATACTATGATGAAACGTCAATTAATCATGCTAATCAAGATAAAACGAATGACAATGATAAGGAGAAGATTGAGTCTCTAACTAAAGAACTAAACACTCTTAAGTTAGCTCATGAAACTATCTTAGGAGATCATTGAGAACTTTTAAGGACTCATGAGAAATTGCGCTTTGAAAAGCTCAACCTTGAGCAAGAGCATGAGTTCTTAAAAGCAATCAATGATGATCTTCGTAAGAAAAGTTCTTCTTACATTGCCAAGCATTTACTCTTATCCACTTACATGCCTCAAGTCAAGTCTAGTAACAAGAACAAGAAAGATTCTTCCTCTAGTAGTAACAATAATCATGCTAAATCCAATATTGTTGCTTCTAGTAGTTCTCTTGATTCCACTAATGATTCTCTTAGCCAAGTTACACTTGAGCAAGAAAATAGCTTATTGAAGGGAATTATAGAGAAAGGTGTTTACAAGAGCCTTGCCGGAAGTAAGCAATTCGAGGAAATTGTACGCAAGCAAGGAAGGCGCCGGAAGAATCAAGGTGTTGGTTTTGAACGAAAGTTCAATGCCAATGGAGTTGAGTGGGAAGAAGATCAATACCCCAAGATGAAGTTTGTTCCTCAACAAGAGAAGTATGATCCTACTTCTCTCAAAGGGACACAAGCTCAAGATGATCTTCCACCACAAGACCACAAGAAAAAAGGCAAGGACAAGCTTCAAGAGGAAAATGATGCATTTGAAGAAGCTCCTAAGGCCTTGGTCAAGTGGGTTCCCAAGACTAATTCAAGTTCCACTTCATCAAGTACAACTACAACACCAAGGATTCCCATCAGGATGGTGTGGATCCCGAAGAAGAAGAACCAGAGAGTTCTTCAGGGTGACTCCGCCAACATACTTCACTCTTATCATCTTGGCAAGAACAAGTGTAATCAACTTCCACATCTTGCACCAGTTCAAGGAGTCACAAACCCTCTTGTTGGTAAGACAAGGGACAAGGTAACCTAAAAGCTTTCATAGACATCATCTTGTGTGTGCATCACTCTATGTCTATGGATATTCTTGTTTGTTCCTTGTGGGACTAACCCGTGTAGGTATTGAAAGTGCAACTCACTCCAATGGAAAGCTCCAAATGATCTACATCAACATTGAGCATCCACATCTTCAACATCTACATGAAGTCATCATCGACAAAACCCAAGGTTAGTTCATCCCTCTTAGGGGAGATATCACATCTAGGGGGAGCTTTACTCTAAGAATTGAGCTAAAGCAACTCTAATGGTGTGAACACAACAATGCTTTATGTAAAAGTGGTAACCCCACTTGTGCTTAAACGATGAGTATGACCTATGATCAAATGTTCTCATTTGACTCCTAAGTCAATATACTCATATATAGATGACCTAGTCATCGCCAATTGTTTGATAGATGCTAGAATTGGTTGTGCATGCTTTGCCACATATTTCAATTGCCATTTTATTGTGTGAGCATGTTGGTTGCATACTTTACTCATTCGAGGGCATCCACTTGTTGTTTTGATTGATTGGTTTTCTTTTCTTTTGCCAAGTGGATGGACAAGAATGCCTAAGAACCCTCTCTAGCTATCTATGCTTTTCTCGTCTCAAACTCTATTCATGCTACATCACAAAATTTGATCGAGTCAGATTCGAACCACTCTGTGTGAGGAGCACTCGGAGTCCCCGATTCGTCATAGACTTAAACTTCCAAAACTTCTTTGTGCATTTCAGAACCGATTCATCCATTTCGGTCATACCGAGATCACTAAGTCGATCTAGGTTTTCAATCTCGGTGCAACCGATTTGAACTTTTCGGTCACACCGAGTTGCTGTAACTGTCAACAGTTATGCATCTCGGTGCCACCGAGTTGTTCCACTCGGTCACACCGACAGGGTCGGGCTAAATATACTCACGGGCAAAATTTTGGAAATTTCTCCGAAACCCCTTCGCCAGCGCATAGATCGCTCTGCCTCCTGGGTCTCCGGATCGTCCTCCTCGTCGCCAGCCGCCTCCTGTCGCTGGTCTCCGCCGCCGTCAACGGAATTCTTCCCCGCCGTTGTCGTCGTAGCGAGTTCATCACCGAACTAGGGTATGGACTCGATCACAGTGCTATCCCCGTCCGATTCCTAGCACATTGTGTTCATTATGATTCTTGCCACGATTGAAACGCTTCTATCCAGTCAAAACACTCCGTAGATTAGAGTTGAATTGAAAATTTAGGGTTAGGTTTCCGCCGAAACCATCTCGGACCATCCGAGTTGTGGAACTCAGTACCACCGATTCGGCTCAGGCCATTGCACATGTAATTTTCGGTCTGATCGAGAATTGCAAATCGGTGTGACCGAGTTCAGGACTTTGTGAAACCCTAGCGGTCTCGGTGCCACCAAACTGTGACTCGGTCTGACCGAGTTCACTAGTTTAGGTTCCAACAGCTGCTTCGGTATCACCGGGTTTGCAAATCGGTTGATCCGAAATGCTTTCTGTGGAAAAATAAAACTAAGTTTTTGACTCATTCTTTTGCAAAAATCTCTGTATTTTGTGATGCTCATCCACTCTATCTCATCTACAATCTATTCACAGGGTCTGCAGTTAGTGTTTGCAACATGTCTAACCAGAGTGACAGCCAGAACAAGTCAGAGGAGCAGGTTCACATGAGTGAGGGCACTAGTCCCTCTAGCAGCTCAAATGATGGAAGCAGGAGCACTCCCAGCAACTTACCCAAAGCTGCCACCAGAACAAGGAAGAAGAGAACTTCAGAGTCTGAGGATGAAGACTATGTGGCAGTTGAGGATGAGGCCACTTCCAAGAAGAAAGTGGTTAAGAAGGAGTACAGCTCAGCTGCAGTTAAGCCAGGGATGAAGATCAAAAGGCCAGCAGGAAGACAACCAATGTCTAAGGCCAGAGCATCCTCTCAAGCATCTTTGGAATCTCAACCCAAAGAGCCTGCTGCAGAAGGAAAGAAAAGGAAGGAAAGGGTCAAGAAGACCATGGCCAGAGTGATTGGAAAGGCTTCCATGATGGAAGAAGAAGAGGAAGAAGAGGTTGCTGCACCAGCACCCAAGGCACAGAAGCTTATGGGTGATGCTATCAGGACAGGGGCTGCTTCATCAAAGCCCAAAGAAGCACCCAAAGCAGCCTCCAAGCCCAAGAGTGCACCTAAGAGGAATACCAGGAGTATACCAGCTGCTGAGAAGAATAAGGCCCTAGTGCCTGAAGTTGCTGCTGATGAAGATGATGAAGGACAAGTCTTGAGGAAGCTCAAACCCAAGATTCCAGACCACAATGATGCTCATCCTGTGGCTGAGAACATGAAGATCAGGAGAGACTCAGGGTTGAGGAAATGGAGAGAGACAGATCCATATGCTACAAGGAGAAGGATTGTTGTTGATTACAGGTTCCACACAAAGGAACAGCAAGATTTCTATGAGACAGTGTTGCTGGACAAAAAGCCTATAGTGTGTGAAATGAGGTGGATCGATTGGAAGTATATCAAGGAAAATGAGGAACACTATCCTGGTGTGTTTGACAGCTTCAATGCTTGTGGAGTTGCAGACTTTGTTGGGCAGAAGCTCACAAAGTGGAATAAGGAGCTCATAATGCAATTCTACTCCACAGCACACTTCTATCCAGATGGCGGGATAGTATGGATGTCTGAAGGTACAAGGTACCACTCAACTATTGAGGAATGGGTAAATCTGATCAATGCTCCTAAGGAAGAAGAAGCTGACTTGGATGTCTATGCCAAGAAGAAGATGGATCACAACTCTATGGCAAACATGTACAAGGAGATTCCTGAAGATGATCTTGAGACTCATCAGTTTGGGTCAGTAAAACACTTGCTGTCAGGGCTGCCTACAATCAATTGGATCCTTAGGCACACTCTCTTGCCCAAGTTTGGTGATCACGGAATGATCAGAGGCCATGCAATTAACTTGATACATATATTTGATGTGCCACAGAAGTTCAAGGTCATGAGCCTTATAGTTGAGACTATCAAGAGGACTGCAGCTGACTAGAAAAGAAGTTGTGGATATGCCCCACAGATCCAGGAGTTGATAAACTCAAAGATGGGAACAGGCACATACTTGTTGGATAAAGAACACTTGCCTATCTATCCTGACTTTGAGGACAATCAAGTTGTGATGAATGAGAATGAACCATCATAAGTACAAGCTCAAGAGAAGAAGGAGAAAGCAAAGAAAGAGAAGGTTGCCAAGATGCCAACTCAAGAGGAGGCATCTGAGTACTTTTTGAAAAGCAAGCAGGACCAGCTTGGTTATTTGATAGCATCAACACTGAGGATTGAGAAGGGGTTTGCCACCATAACTCAAAACCAGGAGAGCCTGGAAAGAATCGTGGAACAAAAATTCTATGATTTAGATGTCAAAGTAACTGAGATTCAGTCTATTGTGGAGCAGCTACAGGATGACATGCCGGAGAGGAAGGGCAAGACAACCACTGATGCATTTGCCAGAGTGCCTCGAGCTCAGAGATCTGCTGTAGTGCCTGTTCCAGACACTAGAGTCACTTCATCTGCACCAGCTACAGCTCCAGCGCAACCAGCTCCAGCACCAACTCCATCAGCTCCATCCACATCAACTGAAGCCTTCGTCCTTGGCATTCTCCGGACACCGCCACCTGAAGACCAAGCCTGAGAGACGTTCTACGCTATGCATTTTCTATGAACTTTTTGGTAACTTGTTTCCAAAGGGGGAGAAAAATGTATAGATCATAGGCTTTGAGAGAGAGCGTTGCTTTTTATTCTCTCTTACTTTGGTGGTTGAACTTTGTTTGTCTTTTGATTGCTTGAGATACTATGCTATTATCTGTGAGACATTGATGATCATGTGGTTGATCATAAGCTACACTTATGCTTGTTAGATGATATTATCTTACTTATCCTTATATGATCATTCACTTTGCTTGGTGATGAGTGCATGTATTTAATTCTTATCATTTTGAGTGCTCCACCAAGATGTATGTGACATGGAAGAGTAACCCATAATCCTAACTCATTGTGCATTTGTAGTCCAAAGCAAATCTTAAGATATGCACAAATTTAGGGGGAGCTCTTGCTTTTCACATACTTCTCAAAGCGACAATATCTTTCACTCTTATTATCATTTGTCGAAGCTTTGATCTATATGTTGTCATCAATTACCAAAAAGGGGGAGATTGAAAGTGCAACTATCCCTGGGTGGTTTTGGTAATTCCTAACAACATATAGCTCATTGAGCTAACATTATTCCAAGATTAATATTTCAGGAAAAGCTCAATGAATGGCATGGCATGGATGAGGAAAGTGGATCCCTCAAAATTCTAAGGACAAAAAGTTTGGCTCAAGCGTGAAGCTCAAGACTCTACATTTTATATTTTAGTGATCCAAGATCACATTGAGTCTATAGGAAAAGCCAATACTATCAAGGAGGGATGAGGTGTTGCTTAATGGCTTGCTTGCTCAAAGTGCTTAGTGATATGCTCCAAAACTCTCAACTACTCTCCCACATCCACATATGACCTAAACCAAAAGTCAAACTCGGCCCCACCGATTCTTTCTATCCGGCGCCACCGAGTTTCAAATGTCATAGCCACTCCCAGAAACCCTAGGCAAATCGGTCTCACCGATAGGGATCTCGGTCTCACCGAGATGGGATTGTAATCTCTTTGTTTCCCTTCGTAACATTTCGGTCTTACCGAGATGAGCGATCGGTCCCATCGAGATTGCAATGTAAACTCTCTGTTTCCCTTTTGTAACATTTCGGTCTCACCAAGATGAGCGGATCGGTCCCACCGAGTTTACCTGACCAACTCTCTGGTTAGCTTATTACCAAAATCGGTCCCACCGAGTTTGTGTAATCGGTCACATCGAGATTATGTTATGCCCTAACCCTAACCATATCGGTCCTACCGAGTTGCATCTCAGTCCCACCGAAAATCCTAACGGTCACTAGGTTTGCTGAATCGGTCCGACCAAGTTTAACCATTCGGTCCCACCGAGTTTGGAAAATTGTGTGTAACGGTAGATTCTGTATGGAGGCTATATATACCCCTCCACCCACTCTTCATTCATGGAGAGAGCCATCAGAACATACCTACAGTTCCAATACACATTTTCTGAGAGAGAACCACCTACACTTGTGTTGAGGTCAAGATATTCCATTCCAACCATATGAATCTTGATCTCTAGCCTTCCCAAGTTGCTTTCCACTCAAATCTTCTTTCAACCAAATCCAAATCCTGTGAGAGAGAGTTGAGTGTTGGGGAGACTATCATTTGAAGCACGTGAGCAAGGAGTTCATCATCAACACACCATTTGTTACTTCTTGGAGAGTGGTTTCTCCTAGATTGGCTAGGTGTCACTTGGGAGCCTCCGACAAGATTGTGGAGTTGAACCAAGGAGTTTGTAAGGGCAAGGAGATCGCCTACTTCGTGAAGATCTACCGCTAGTGAGGCAAGTCCTTCGTGGGCGACGGCCGTGATGGAATAGACAAGGTTGCTTCTTCGTGGACCCTTCGTGGGTGGAGCCCTCCGTGGACTCAAGCAACCGTTACCCTCCTTGGGTTGAAGTCTCCATCAACGTGGATGTACGATAGCACCACCTATCGGAACCACGACAAAAACATACGTGTCTCCAATTGCGTTTGAATCCTCCAAACCCTTCCCATTACATTTTTGCAAGTTGCATGCTTTACTTTCCGCTGCTCATATACTCTTTTGCATGCTTGCTTGAATTGTATGGAGATTGCTTGACTTGTGCTAAGATAGCTAAAATCTGCCAAGAACTAAAATTGGGAAAAGGCTAGATTTTTATTTGGTCAAGTAGTCTAATCACCCCCCCTCTAGACATACTTTCGATCCTACATGGCTAATAAATAGTACAGTACTACTTTTCTGCAGTCCATGAAGTGACTATCCAATCTTTCTGTGTCTATTTTCAAATGGCACTGCATGCAGTGACTATACTATTCTCTTGTGCAGTTGAACCAAAATTGCGGACACTTTGTTTGTTTGCCAAATAGCAACGGGCAGACATCTCTGTCTACACAAATATCAAGCAGCTAGTAAACATATACCACACCTTGTATTTTCGGTTTAAACATGTCTCTTCCTCTTAGCATCTGTCATGTTCTGCACTGGACAATCTGATACAGATATGTTTTGCCCTGGACAATTTCATACTGAATTGATTTGCTGGTTCAGAGCAGAAATATAGCGCCTATTCTTCATCAGACCAAGGATATCCATGTTCGCAGTGATGGAAGAGGTGAAATCGATACAATCGAAATTGAGCATCCAATCATTGAATCATGTCCTGCACCTCCAATGTAGGTCCACCCTCCCAATAAATTCACATGCAAACCACTAGTATTACTATCTAATGACAGTACAAAAAGATTAGGAAGATAGTAGCAAACCATGTACCTTCGTAATGAACAGCTCATAGTGCCACCAATTGGATATAAAGGTTTGGAAAAAAACATGCTCCTAATGTTGAACCAGTTGGACTTTTTGTGCAGTTCCACTAAAATCGAGCATCCCTGTTTGCATAGATATTGAAAGTGTGATTACTCTAAAAGTGGCACTAGTTGAAGCATAAACTCACAAATATAAGCATTCCAATTTCTTAATGGGAAAAGGTAGCAAGACGGTTTCCAACCACTTGTTTGAAGGAATAAATAAAGCAACAGTGGCTGATGTCAGGAAGGCGTACATAGTTTTTTCTGAAAAACTGAGCCATTCCTGACCTTTCCTCTTCTTTTAAGCAAATTTTGTGCAGTTCTACTAAAATAAAATGCCATCACCGTCTTGACAATTCAGTGACACTGTACAAAAGGAAATAACTTAACATTACATAATGATGTCAGGTATGTAGTCGACAGGCATTAGAGACAAACATACAGACCTCCTCTGATAACATAATGAACATTAATTTTAACAAAGGTGTGACTAGCTTTACCGGGATAATTTGAGTGAACTCTACACCCTTTGTTCCTTAATATAAGACGTTTTCGCGGTTCAATTTAAAGTACCCAAACATCTAGTATTTAGAAAAATAGGTAGTAGTTTTCTTGAGCACGTATCTGGGAAAGCTTGCCACACTTTATTTATGTCCATACCCTAATGCAACACCATTGGAATACTACAAATATACACTAATCCAGTGGCTAGTGCAACAGTAGAGTAGTTAGTTTATTACAGGGTACCGTACAATGGTTTTACTGAACAGATTTCAATAAAATCTAGCACTGGAAGGTTTCTATAAGAATTAACAATACAAAATATAAAGGTAACAAGTTTCAGCATTAGTATACTAGCTATGCATGAGCATTAAACCAAATACAAAAGTCTGAAGGTAACTAGCATTATTAACTAATGACAGTATAAAAAAATTGCAAACCATGTACCTCCAAGGTAAATATCATTTCGAACTCAGGGGGACCTTAAAAATTGCTATCCTAATCTTGATAATCGATCAAACATAAAAACTTGATCGAACAAATCAAGAGAACAGCCGGAGGAGGAGGTTCCCACTCTTGACCTTTCCTCTTGTCTTCATAATTGTCTATGCAGTTTAACCAAAATAAAATGACATCAGCGCCTTGGCATTTTGGTGACACTGTACAAAAAGATTAACTTATCTCATGAAAGTGAGGTATGTAATCTATAAGCATTAACAGTGCAAAAATCTGAAGGTAGTAACAAGTTCCATCGTTGGTATACTGGCTGTGCAACAGCATTAGAATGCCTTAGCTGAAAAGTCTTTAATACATCCACAATCAATAGCTAACCCTGAAATAATCCAGTGACATTAAATGGCATTGCTTAAATCTATCGGTGCCATTAGACTGAGAGCGGCATTAGTTAAATGTGGCATCACTTTAGCAGTAGCATTGCTTGACTTGACTGCTGGTGTTATACTAACAGCAATAAAAGTGGCAATAAGAGCATGGGAGGCCCATTCGGATAGTGGGCGCACCAGTACGATGTACCTCCACAGACACAGAGTGGTGAGGGAGGTATGGTTGCCCAGAGCAACAAATATCCAGGCAGCATATGTGGATTACGTCCCATTTTTGTTCTCTTTAGCCACCTTTTTCCTATGCGAGGACAACAAACCGATCGACCTGGTCATTCTCTATTGTGTTGTCATGCCTTTCTACCCTTCTTCAACCAAGAGACACGAGACTCGTTCCTTAGCTACTGATTTTCCCCTTTTCAACCTAGATGCGGGTTCGATGCCTACTCTCTTGGACAGTACAGTCTCCCTTCCTTTCCTTATTCAACCCAGACATGGATTAGTCTGCATGAAGTAGGGTTTCCTTTAATGGTGCAAATTATGGTTTTCGTCTGTGTGGCCAGCAGAGCATAGGATAGCAAATTGGGAAGATGGTGGAGTGGAAAAATATCCACATGCAACGACGTGGTAGATGGGGAAATAGAACAAG
The DNA here is from genome assembly GCF_003073215.2 of Triticum urartu. Classification (NCBI taxonomy): domain Eukaryota; kingdom Viridiplantae; phylum Streptophyta; class Magnoliopsida; order Poales; family Poaceae; genus Triticum; species Triticum urartu. Next base: position 363,601,411 of record NC_053023.1, read on the forward strand.
GTTATGGTTCGAAAAGAGGTAGCATACCTGAGGGTCAGCGGGAAGTGGCTTCGCTCGTGGCCGTCGTCCTCCGCACACACTACGGCAGCGAGCTTGGGGATGGAGGCCATCCCGCGCGGGCGCTAGGTCTGAGAGGACGGCCTTGTCGTCAGTGCGTGACCTCGCTCACCGACGACGAGTGCGTCAACGCTGCACGTCCTTTTCTTCCCCGGTGGATCTGTGACCACCGGTGAGGAGGGAGAGAGGGGCCGTCTTTTTTAGATCTGGAGAGAGGGTGGTAGTGTGAGAAGCAAGTGGGCAACCCTTAGCAAGAAAGCTCTCAAGCTCCAGCCTATATATCTTTTTTATACTACTAGTACTGGAGGTGGAGTAGTGGTAGAGTAGTTTATATTTTCTCTGCGTACAGTACCAGTTAGTCGTGCTTCAAAACTGATTGGCACGCCATTAAAAAAATAAAGGTCGATAACTAATGCGGCACCTCGGGCCAACGCGGCCAGATCGCATTTTGCACGAGAAATTACACACCATGTTTCATTGACATGTGGTCCCGTTCCAACATATCAGTGAGACGACGGCGAGTAGTAGGAGTATTTCCGAATGGACGTGTAGGCCGGGGCGCCTCTTCGTGAACCGTGGCAAACTCGCAACCGTCCACTGACTCTTCGCCTTTCCCTCTCGATTTGGAAATGTTGTCGCACGCTCTTCCTCTCCCTCCTCCATTTTCCTTTAGCCCTTCACCCTTTGTTCTGCCATTGTTCAATCGTCTTCTCCATGGAGGGAACAGGCCGGAAACGACCCCGTTATTCTTGCCCCTATCTGAAAGATGACATGGTGGAGGAACTCATTGATCGGTGCGATGTCATCACCTCGACTAGCATGGAAGGTTCATTCAAGCCCATTCTTGACTCAACTAATAACATCATTACAAAGAACCCAAGAGTCAAGGAGCAGTTTGATCTCCCCTATCTTCTTTGCCGTGACCCTGATGACTGGCGCCGGCACGACGGAGGCCTCGACCTGTGCCAGTTGATGCCGCTTGATAATGATACGTATGATATTAAGATGCCATCGCTTGAGGGCAAGGCTTGGGTAGGCGGAAATGGAGATTGGGTTGTTTACATTGGGTCCAACTGCGAGTGGGAACTTGTGAATGTGTACACTCGTGACCGGGTTCCACTTCCAAAAATCTCAGCAGACTGCCCAGAGGTTGAGCACACCGGTATTGTACGCACGTTCAAATACGATCATGGTGACTGTCTTCTACGGAAGATAGCAATTTGTCGAGTTCCCAACCGCTCTTGGAATTACAACAACTATCAAGTTGTTGCTATCTTCGACAAGCTTGTTGCCGTCCTTGGTGGTTCGACTCGATGGATATTGCTCAAAAATCAGTTTCTGTACACGGATGAGTACTGTGATGCAATTCAATATGAGGGCCTTGTGTTTCCTGCCACCACTCGTGGCACTGTTTTTGCATGGGATCCTCGTAGTTTCGGCACATTTGTCTTCCACCAGAATTATAATTGTTTCATCCACATGCATGCGGATTAGCAAGTTTCCCTTTACTAATTAACCTTCTTCTTGTGTTTCCAAGGTCCTGTGAACATCCCACCACCTATACATGAAAACTTTTATAACCAAGGGGGAGATGACGATGGTGATGATCATGAGCATGAGGACGATCAGCCCCCATATACTCTGTGGCGCCTGGCAACTAATTCCGATGGATCACCTCTTCTTGTGTGTATACAGCCCACTGATGATGTTACTGCTAAGGAAGCAGGTGTAGTCTCCCATGGTCGCACTCTCCGGACCTATTCCAACACCCGTTGCATGGTATTCGGGATGGATACTAGTGTGCTAGCGCCAACTCCTTCTCCCTGGTACAGAATTGATAGTCTTGGAGAAAACTCGCTCTTCCTTGGACAAAACTATCCGATGATGGTGAAAGGCGATCCAACTGATGTTGACACAACATTACTAGTACCATTTATGAGAAGAAACTGTGTCTATACCTCAGACATTTGGTTGGTTCCCTACCCTGGTACTGATATAGTAGGCCGCTTCAGCCTGGATGATCAGTCCTGCGTTGGTTTCCAGATCGACAATCGATGGCCCGTCCAAGAGAATCACTTGTGGTTCAAAGCAAGTGTTTCCAATGCCGAGGAATGGTTGAGTTTAAGTTCATTTCATTGCTTGTTATTTGTTGTGTGATGAAAACTTTAGTATTTATAATGTATCCTCATTGTCGATGTGGGTTGATGACCTGTTGTATGTAATAAAATGATATGCCTGTGATAAACTTACTAAATTTATGAATGGCTTTCGAGTCGCTTCTCTGAGTGAGTGGTGCGACGAGGCAAAAAAATATTTTCTGAATACATAATTGTACGTGCATTGCAACAGGTTATCGGATGAGGCCAATCAACAATAGTAGTACACTATTTGTACTAGCGTCACATGCTTCGCGTGTCGGGTGGGTGTTTTTACTGTAGCCATATGTTAATGTGTTCGCTGTACGTAATCAGCACCTCGAATCCTCGATACTAGTACTATATAGTAGGAGTAAGTAGTAGGAGTAAGTACTAGGAGTAGTAGTAGTAGGGTGGCATGGGCCAGAAAAAGCATTCACGTCCAGGAGTACGGCACACGCCACCACCACGACATCCATCTGACACCATATTATTTCTTGGAGTCCGTGCTAGAGCAATCTCTTCAACCTCGTTGTTTCTCTAACTTCAGCCATCGCGCGGCGGGCAAGGTGGGGGTTTGCCGATAGTCGGTTTCCTTAACTGCGGTCCCACTTGTAAGGCTAACTCCAACGCACGACCCCAAACGGACCTCCGTTTTGCACGAACTCCAACGATAATTTTGACTAGAAAACCAAGACCAAAGAAAACAAGAACCACAAGAATACATTTTACTACTCCTGTAAGTTGGATTAGTGCCTTCTCGATGCATTCATTGTTGATCTGCGGAGGCTCGATCTTGCATGCTTCTTTCTTCTTCGAGTGTAAAGAAGTAGACGTTGCTTCCTCGCATCTAGTCTCATGTCTAGCCTCTATTCTAGTAGGAGTATCAACAAGTGCACTAATCTCATCTCTAGCCTATGTGCTAGCTAAAAGTGATAGAACATCTACTAAATTGCGCTCTATCAATATATGGATGTACTCTTCTTCCCAATACAAAAACTTGCATCCATTCTACTCCCTCCGTTGCACAATACATGCCTTCTATTTGTCAAAATATATATGTATCTAGACATGTTTTAGTATATAGGTACATCCATTTTTGGACAAATGGAAGTCAAGTATTTTGGAGCGGAGGGAGTACACAATAAAAATTTTAAGTTAGCACAACTAGTCTAATCCGAGAGCACAACCGAAGATTTGGTCGGGTTCTTCCTCCTTTTGCCGACACGTGGGACATCCAGCATCCAGGTCGTGTCATGAAAGAAAATAGAGTGGTAGTTGAAGCCACGAGATGTGCATCTTGGGTTAAACTGTAAATAGAATCTTACTACCCTTGAGTAACTCTAAAAGAGGCCACCGAAGATCTTTATTGGATTTGTTTTTCATCACCAGCACGTCAAGGTGAAATATGTGCAGGTTTGGTGGGTCCTCTTGAGTTTTCACTGACATGTGGGGCCGCATGTGAGCAAACAGACGATGGGCTCCGCGCGTTCGTTGGCTGGCTGAGAAGAGAGATAGAGGAGGGCTGAGCACGGACTGTAGGAAATTTGTTCTACGTACCTCGATATAGTGGGGTGGCATGGGCCATAACTAGCATTCACGTCTAGCAGTACGGCACATGCCACCCACACGAGTCCCATCCGACACCAATTTTCTTGGAGTCTGTGCTACAGCCATCTCTTCTGCCTCCTATTTTCTCAGCCATCGCGCAGTGGGTAGGGTGGGGGTTTGCCGATAGTCGGTTTGCTCGACTACGGTCCCACTTGTAAGTGAAAATGCAACACCGCACGCATTCCCGCTTGAGCAGCGTGTCGGACCAACCGTGTGGGGGTGCGACGCGAACACGGCAGGCTTTTCCTTTTTAACTCGTAACTTGTAAAATTTGGTTCTGCTCCATGGCGCGACTGATAGATAGAAAATAACGATTTTGCCTAGAATAATGAGAAGTTTGGTTCTGGCGCCGTTCATGCATGGAGTACGTACGAAAATTATGAAGTTGATGCGAAAGGTAAGATAATTCCTGTAGTATCATATACTCCCTCCAGTCCTTTTTTCTTTGCGTTCTATGCTCAGCCCGCATACCAAGGAGAGGAGAGAGCAGCAAAAATCAGACTGTTTTGCCCCTGGTTTGCTATAGAAGGGACGCTGGGTAGTTATTGTGCGCATGCAACGATTGGCTCGACACCCTGTATTCTCGCGCCCACGTTCTCCTTTGTCCACCTCTCTGCATGCATGCGGGTTCTCTCTCTCTGCTCAATCTCTGCATGCAGGCGCATGCATCTCTCTCTCTCTGTGTGTGCAAAATCTTCTCAGCATCCGCGCCAATATCTCACCCATTGCATGGCGTTTGAGCATGAAGAACGCTGAGGCAAGAAGAACATCATCGTCGCTTGATACTGGTGGAATTGGAGCCAAAACAATTCATTTAATTTTGGCAGATGAAATCTTTCCGCCAAAATTTTCAACTCCCTCCTAAACTGAATAGCCCGCCATAGATTAGCAGCTCGACCAACACCCGTACGACGTGCTCAAGCGCGTGGACGCCACCGTCATCCAGGTGCATGCTGCAGTCTGCGAGCGCGCCGCCTTGCACGAGTGCGTCGCCGTCCGCGGGCGCGCCGCACACCTGGAACACATCGCCTAGCTGCAACACGTTATCGTCAGTTAGCGCCCCGTCTTCCACAAGTGCGTCATCGTCCACGAGCGGGAGCATGCTTCGGTACACGAGCTCGATGTCGTCCACGTCAAGCAAGCTTTCATCCATGGTCTCACTAGGGTTGGCTATCCTACCACAACCACGATGGGTGCATTTCATCCATGGAGATGTACGGGATGTAGCAGAGATGGGAGAATGGGAAGGTGAGATGGGACCGGTGGGGACTGGGGAGGAAAGTAAGAGGTAGGCGGCTGGCTGCCTTGGGAAGGCGCAAAGAACATGCATGGGAGAGAGATGGGAGTAACTGCAAGCATGGGTGCGAGCGAACATAAAGGAGGGGTAAAGTTGGAAAGAACAGCCCCAACATGCTAATACGCAAAGCATTGCGGGAAAATGGATTTTTCTTAAACGCAGACTAAAAAGGACCGGAGGGAGTACTACTACATGGATTTGACGGAAAGATAAAAATACATACGGATCCATGAACGACATCCTCACGCCCTAGTGCGTCGGGTCACCAACCGACGTGTGAGGAGCAGCGGCGTTGGCGGCGAGCTCAACGTGCTTCTGAACAGTGCCGTTCAAGGTTGCCCTGCGGTCCAAGAAGGCTAGCATCCAATCATCCTCCTCTTGCATGTAGTAGTCCTTGTGGACGATTTGCACATAGACGTGGGTGATTATGTCGATGGTGTCTTGGTGCGCCAGGCGCTGCGCGGCGAGCGCGACCTTGAAGTGGACATTCTCCGACGTGACGGCGAGCAGTTGCAGGGCCACCAATGCGTCGAAGAGGTTGTCACCATAGTGGCCGTTGAGGGTGGTGGGCATCGCAGAGCCTGGGCATGTCGGCTGGAGGCTTACGTCAAAGTCGTCCGCAAGCTTCTTGACGACGGTGAACTTGTCGAGGAAACCGACGAGGACCTCGTCGAACAAGGAGACAAAGTTGTCGTCCAAGCGGCCCCTCGCCCTGGTGGCCTCAAGCAATACTACCTGGAGACGTTCCTCGGTGCCGGCCGCAAGCCGGCATCGTGGACCATCTGGCACAGCCGGCTGATGCTCGTGCTCATCGCCTCCATGGGTCTAGCTTAGCTTCTAGTCAATTGATCTTGTGATTCGAGTGATCACTCTTGCCCTTGGTTAGCATGCGTAGGTGCATAGGATTTCGTACTACTCCTCGGCCCTCTACTGCACCTGTCTTTGGCTGTATGATAGGTGGGCCAGCCACCCCCTGGGCCCACGTGTCATTCACCCAAAGGCACTTGCCGTAAGTCAATGAAGCTGCGTCCCCCTCCATGCCGGTGCAGTATAGTCATCTCACCAGACCTCTAGTTGGGGCCAAACGAGAGAAGTTTGATGTTTACTGGTTTATTGGTCCCCTTTGCATTTTGCGCCAAGTTTTGACCTTTGATTTAACTAATAAAATGTTAATGCATGTAAACAAAAATGTTGTGTAAGTCACCTTACGAAAACCAAATAATCCCAAAATACTTAGGCACGGTGCATTAACTCCCTCCTTGTTTCTTATTTTGTGACATATCAACCAATGAGAGATGTGGGCCATGCATGCTTTCAATGACTTGAGACTACCAAACATGACATGCACTATTTAGTTCATTGCATGTAATCCTATTAGTACTCTAGTTAGCAAAAAAACATTAAGTTCTCTCGCCGATAGGAATAAAACACCATGTATTTATTTACAAAGGGAGTAGTACATTTTTTGTGACATGCATTACTAGATATTGTTAGTCAAATACTAAAATCCAGATGGACGTGGTAGTACTCCTAAATCCAGACGGCGGTGCTACTAGTACTAGTAGTAGTACTACCAATGTAGTAGTACGAGTACTAGCACTGTACTACCCATTGGTCAAATTATTACGTGTTGCTCCTCACAGTGAAGTGACAAGACCCTACGCCAGAGATGACACCTGAGTATAGGTGCCATGTTCGGCATACCATAGTCAGCCTCACCGTCTGCAGTCACTATCATCATGGCTGTAGAGCTAGCCTGCTTACAACTAGTCTTGTTTGACATAATTTCCCGTGAGTAGATGCCCGTGCATTGCACGAAACACCAAGATTGGGGGTGGACGGCTCCGGCAGCGGCCATCGCGCCGGATTTTTCCATGGCCTTCTAGAAGTGGTGGGGAGGAGATAAGGCTGATTGTGAGAGACAATGAGTTGTTTGTAAATAGGGAACAAGTGCGGACATCTTTTTGCAAAAATGGAGAAGCTTGGTTTGTATGCGTCAGATCTAGATCCGACGGCTATTGGTGAAAGATGGGAGGCACAACATCATAACCAACTCAGGACCTGTTTGATTCGCAGGATTTTGAAAACGCAGGAATAGGACACGACAATATTACAAGTTTCAAACTGATATTACAAATGTTAGGAGTAATGTTGCACCTACGAAGAGGGAATTACTAGGAAGTTTATGTAAGAACTTTCATTACTTTAGGTGGATGCGGCATTATCGTACAAACTAAAATCCACTGCCCTGACAAGTCACTAATGGGCAAATAAGTTTTCGAGTCACTGGCCACTTGATGTTTCAAAAACAAATTCAGCTTCTGCGGAGACTTTGTCATTTAGGCTTAGACGCTTGCGGTGATCAGCACGCCATTCATTGTTGCGCCAGAGAACGCCAAACCTCATTACCTTGAGCACACTTGCCTCCAAAACAAAGAACCTGGCCAATTTAATCTCAGATGTGCTGCCTCGGTAGTCGATCAAATCAATTTCTGTAAGATGGAGATCAAGGCATTTGATGAGATTGTTATAGTGCAGCACATTTTTCACTTTCGGGTCTTGTTTATCTGCAAAAGAAGAGAACATATTAGAGCAGCTGGCTGCATAAGATTGCCGTGTCATCAAGAGGTATCAATATCATTCGCTCATACGATAGGGTTGGCTGGCTAGTGATATTTTTTCACTCTCTCTCTCTCTTTTTGTTTCCTCTCATTTAAGTAGGAGCATGTGAAGAGCTTGGGCATTTGTTGCCTTCCACTATGTGGCCGATGCCATATTTCGCAAAAGTATGCCACATAATATGCATTGATGTCAAATCAAAAGATTTTGGCACCGCTCTCGCGATGTGAGAGAGTTGGCACTGCTATGCACACAGACCCACATGTATAAACAAATCAATCAAACCAACTACACCAGCCTCTCACTCTCCCAAACAAGTGTTTTTTTATTCCCTCAGTCCTCTCTCTCTCCCACGCAGTGTTTTTTCATTGCGTGAGTTAATTTGGCATCGGAGAAAAGTAAGTGATCTAGATTGGGGCACCAGGTGAGCAATGGAGGGGCATCGATGCCAAATGCATCACAAGTGAATTTGGCACATGTTTTGGCCTACATGGCCCACTTTTGTACTCCCTCCGTCCCAAAATTCTTGTCTTAAATTTGTCTAAATATGGATGTATCTAGTTACATTTTAGTGTTAGATACATCTATATCTAAACAAATGTAAGACAAGAATTTTGGGACGGAGGGAATACTACCTCGTATTTAGTATAAAATTTTGACCATAGATTTACCTAAGAAAATGCCAATGCATGTCACTAAAAATTACACCATTCGAAATTATGTTCAAATATGAATCCAACGATATAGTTCTTAGTGACATGCATTAACATTTTGTCAGTTAAATCTATGGTCAAATTTTGATACTACAAAATTGGAAGAGTAAACCAGGACGGAGGTAGTACTTGCTCTTAGAGTAACCATAGAGTTACTGGAGTAGTCTAAGTTACTTTCCACTATGACTAGCCTAGGCTACTATAGTAGTACAGCACAAAAACGATGCAGGTGATCACATGAGAAAAAATACTAAAAACATTTCTTTTGGTGCAGTGCGTAGATGCAGCTTTGAACACTACACTTGTCATCGTAATTTGGGAAAATTACGAAAAAATTGAGCTACGTTGTGATTACCGTTTACTTATAGGAAAGAAGTTTCACCTCGATGAGTAGCTTCTCCGTGCATGAAAAGCATGTAAGGAATCCAACAACTTGATACAGATTGGGGCCGATAGATTTTAGTGCTAAGATCTTCACTGTGTGCATGGACTGGGTCAAGCTTGTGGGAATCATTTTCTGGAAGACAGTCGTAAATACATCAAGAAGAAATTAAAAAATGTGAATTTCAAGAAGATGGAGAAGAAGATGAGTGATGTACCTGAAAGATTACGGATCCAATAAAGAGTTCGGAGAATTTGGCAGACGAGTACACCAACACTGTCAATTTCGGTGCGTTAATGACCCTGATTTTTGTTGGACCTTCTAGATCTGATACAAGCAATCTCTCAAGGAAAGGTGCATTCTCAATGACCATAACGTGGAACAGCTGGAGTGATCTGTTCCCAATTGATGTCTTGTTGCAGGGCCAGCAAGACACATAAATCCATCGGAGATTCGTCGAGGCGATGTGGAGGCTAATGAACCCGTGGATCTGCTCAAGACGAAGGTAGTCGAGCGCAGTACAGCTGCGGAGCAGGTGCTCCATAGCCTTCTTCGATATGACAACGTCGAAGAGGTCGAGCTGCTTGAGTTGAGGGAGAAGAAGGGCGGGCGCGGCATTAATCTGGGGAAGATAGCAGGAGCTGGAGCTGGCGCGGCGCAGCGTTGGCGTGAGGCGGAGCGCGGACGGCGGCAGAGAGTGACATCGTCCAGCTTCAAAGCTGAGCTCCTCGAGCTGATCTAGGGCGGGGGATAAGAACCAATCGTCGAACTTGGGTTGGACCTTGCAGTTGGTACTGAACATGCGGATGTCAAGGCGTCTGGTTGGCCCAGGGTGCGATGAAAGGATCTTGGAGACTGCGGCCATGCATTTGCAATCCCCGTCGCAGAGGCAGCTGTCGACGGTGAGGTTGAGGGGGACGCAGCGCCAGAGGGGGCGCCACCGCCGGGAGAGCAGGGCGGTCCGCACGGCAGATTTTGTGGGGAGGAGGCCGATGATGACATGCAGCATGTCGTCGGGGAGGTTGCTGACGAAGTTCAGGCTCGCTGGATGCGGTTTTGGCTCGAGCTGCCTCCGCTTGTTGGCTGCCTTGCCGTCCATCTCAACCGGCGGCGACGCTGGTGTACACGTGTGCTGGTGTGTGTTGTGTGTTGGGTGTGCGCGAGTGCGTCCTTCTGTGCATGCCGCCGCGCAGTGGTGAATTGTGCACGAGTGCGTCCTTCGCACGCAAGAAGTTTGTCCTCAATGCGCCCTCAATTTACTAGCGTGCGGGGTGCTACCCCGAGTGGTTTCAACTTTGTTTACTTCACCGCGTGTCAGATAGGCCTCTAGTTTACTTATTTTCACCCACTGCCACATGGGCCAGCACACGAAGATACAGAACACGAGCTGACAAGGAAGCATCTGGATTGGTTGACTGGTCAACTAAACAATATACGAAGCTATACGCTGACACAGTGAGCGTATAATCCGTCGGTATAGAGAGTTCAAGTGAGAGGGGAGGCCCGTGAGAGATAGCAGAGAGAGAGAAAGAGCTACTCCCTCCGTTCGATAATGTAGTTCCAACATTTTTTTAAGTCAAACTTTTGAAACTTTGACCAAGTTTATAAAGCAATTACTTATATCTACAATACCAAAGATAAATGATAGTATGAAGTAAGTACATGTTGTGATGAATCTAATGATCGTTCTAGATGTAAATGTTTTTCTCCACATATACCTGGTCAAACTTTTCTGAGGTTTGACTTTTCAAAACATCCATATGCTTATGGACTGACAGAGTCCCTAACTAGAGAGAGAGAGAGTGAGTGAAAAAGTGTGTGTGCGTGTGTGAAAGAGACATGGACAACACACGATAAAAGTAGAGAAAAAGCGTTGTGTGTCTTATGCAAACATATCACACATGCATCTTCGACAACGGAGGCAGGGTGAGGAGATAGTGTGTGGTTGTTTGGAACCGAGAGAGCAAGACCCCTAGCATGTGGCCAAGAGGGGTCTGACAAACAAGGGAGAGAGGTCGAGAGAGACGTACGGAGAAAATGCAGACATGGGGAGGAGAGAGTGTATGTTTGTCATAGAGAGATCCCCTGGAGATCGTGATGGGACTACATGGGTGGGAGATCGAGTGACAAGGTGTGTGCGCGATAGAAGATGCCCCGAGAGATATCGAGATAGACGTATGGATGGAAGGAGACAATACGTGTGTTCCTGATGGCTAGTAAGAGATAATCATACTTAGGAGGGGGGAGTGCTTGCGCCTATGATGGAGTGAGGGATTATGGTACTTAGGGGGGTGCATGTCACATGGAGAGAGAACAAGGGCGGAGAGTGTTGGATGGGTCTATATGTATAGCGCGAGCGAGACATGTGTATGTGTGAACCAGGGAGATATAAGGCCAGTTTGGCTTGCGTCCTGAGCATCTTTTGCCTGGCCTGGGGTTGTGGCTGGATTTCATGCACGCTTGTTTGGTTGCTACCCTGTGAAAAAGAAAGCCCGCCTGGCCTGGGTTCCCTTGCACTTTAATTAGCCTGGCTGAACTCCAGACACTGCAAGTAGCCTGGCCATAGGCGACCGATTTCGAACGCCTGGCCATGCCTGGTCGTGTGGCCACGAGGCTAACAGCAACATGGATGGATATTAGCATTAAATAATTGATGCATGGATTGATTGATGGGACGTTGATGCTTTGCCTGGCCCAGGCATGAACCAAACGCTTCAGCACCACACAAGCCTGGCCAGGCAGAAATATTTTACATCTCACGTCCACACCAGGCAGTACCGGCCATCAAGGCATGAGGGTCAGGTCACGAACCAAACTGACCAATAAAGTTTGAGAGAGATTGAGGAGCCCCGATAAGGCTGAGTGGTGCGTCAGATAGCTGAGAGGGGGAAAGAGATATTCCATCCGCTCGATAATGCAGTGCATGTAAATTTTTTAGAAGTCAAACTTTGGAAACTTTGATCAGGTTTACGCAAATGTTATTTATATCTACAATACCAAAGATACATCATACAAAACTACATCTCATGGTGAATCTAATGGTATATGTTTGCCGTACTAGATGTAATTCTTTTTCTCCACGTACATGGTCAAACTTTGTGATGTTTGACTTTTCAATAAATCTATATGCTATGGACCGAGGAGAGTGCCTCAGTCGAGACAGATCAAGTGCGTGTGAAGGAGAATGAGTAAGTGTGCAAAAAGAGTATGTGTGTGAAAGAGAAAGTGACAACAAACGATAAATTAGAGAGAGTGTGTGTTTTTTCTTCTTATGCGAACATATCACGCATGCATCTCCGAGATGGAAAAGCGAGGCGAGGAGATACACGAAGATAGCTAGTGTGTGATTGTTTGCAACGGAGAGAGACACCCCTGTAGCACATGTCCAATAGAGGTTGGCCAACAAGGAACAAAGGTCGAGAGGGACACATGGATGGCATGGACGCATGGGAGGGAGAGAGGGTGAGGGAGTCCTGGATTAGGGGGTGTTCGGGTAGCCGGACTATACCTTCAGCCGGACTCCAGGACTATGAAGATACAAGATTGAAGACTTCGTCCCGTGTCCGGATGGGACTTTCCTTGGCGTGGAAGGCAAGCTTGGCGATGCGGATATTCAAGATCTCCTACCATTGTAACCGACTCTGTGTAACCCTAACCCTATCCGGTGTCTATATAAACCGGAGGGTTCTAGTCCGTAGGACAACTTCATCATACAACAATCATACCATAGGCTAGCTTCTAGGGTTTAGCCTCCTTGATCTCGTGGTAGATCTACTCTTGTACTACCCATATCATCAATATTAATCAAGCAGGAGTAGGGTTTTACCTCCATCGAGAGGGCCCGAACCTGGGTAAAAACATCGTGTCCCTTGTCTCCTGTTACCATCCGCCTAGACGCACAGTTCGGGACCCCCTACCCGAGATCCGCCGGTTTTGACACCGACAGAGGGTGTGTTTGTGATTGAGAGATCCCGTCGATGTCGTAGGGGACTATATGGGTGGGAGATCGAGGGAGTGCGT